>NW_027176927.1:11547360-11919860 GCF_023349555.1 Cebidichthys violaceus
ACAGAGAGCCGTGTCTCTGGCCGCTCTCTTGATTTTCAGCACATTATAAGTATTTTACGAGCTTAAAAAGCTCTAGCTTTTATCTGTAAAGTGAAATGAACATTTTATCACTTCACGCATTTTTTAAATGTGTAACTGGTCAAACGTCTTGGTGATAAATAGAGCTAATATTCATACTTTGTATTCACATATTGGTGGGTTCCAATCTGGCTCTTGATCCTTTATTGTGTTTTATTAGTGTCTGACAACCGTATGGAAAGCACCCTTGAGAGAAATGAAAACGTTTTTCCTTACCTTGGTCTGTTTGTTTATTTGCCCAACTCCCGCTCAAGGAAAACTCCAATAAATACAGTTTATCGACTTCAAAGACCTCATCCACATCGTTGAAATAATCTATATATTCATTTATGACATTGCACATCTTTTAGATTACATTAAGTTACTTTTTCTGTACTCTGACACACCAAACTCTGCCCGGCTAGCACTCGCGTTTCCACCTTTGTCTTCCAGCAAACACGTCGTCTCGCGAGATTTGAGAACAAGACTTCTTCTTGAGATGTCAGACACTTAAAACAACAACCAGAGCTCGTTAGTGACAAGAACAAGAACTTTTAGTGTATGTGAACGACCAGTTTGCCCTGGCAGCGTTACATAGTACTCAGTCAGCGGTTGCTGTCCATAGCGCTTCCCCTCAATACTGGACTAATTTCAGACTGTGTTGTATACTAGTCATGAGACATGAGAAAAATACCAAAGTTACCCATAAATGAATAACTTGTCCCATTGAATTTGTCTGGTCATGGCCGTATCACATAGTCCTGGGGTTTATGGTGGTAGACAGCCATGTGTCTCTTTTAGAGGTGGCAGAATTATTATTCATATCCAATCTCAAAGCAATAAAACAAAAGACAATACACAATATTGTATTCAGAGCAAAAACAATGTTTAGACACTCTAAAGACTTGTATAAGTGATTAAATGATTCATAATCACATTGCATTAGGTGAAGGTTATCCTTTTTGGTGTGACCATGAGAATTAGACACATGCTTCCTTTAGCATAGTTCCATGTGAACAGCTTGTTTCTTTTTGTATGATGGAAAACGGTGTTCATATTATTGTTACTTTACTACAACTTCTTTGGATGGAGTTTTAAAACCTACAGAACTAATTCATACAAAGACTTGGTTTTTCCAATATCTGATTCACAAAACCTTCGTTAATCGATTAGGCTTCCTGGTATCAAGGGCCTCTTATATGTTGGTAGTGTGTTGCAATGTCCAATGTGTTGGCAGAGTAGCGCTGTGACTGTTGATGATCAACTTTCTGTCTGTGTGCGTGTCTCCGTTTCTCTTGAGTGTAGCAACAGTTTCTCCAAACAGCTCCAAGACCGTGTTCTGTGTCTGTCCGTCTGAGAGTGTGTGTGTGTGTGTGTGTGTGTGTGTGTGTGTGTGTGTGTGTGTGTGTGTGTGTGTGAGTCATATCTATTAGTCACAAGGAGTGACATTGTTATATCAAACCTCCATGGGTTACGGCAGGACACATGCATCAGTAGCGTGACTACACTGTGTCTGTGTGTGTGCAGATTGGAGCCAGTCTCTCGCTTTGTTGTTGAAGACACACCGTAGTTGGTTTACACTCATGCACTTAAAGGTTTAAGGTTTCAGCCAGGGCTAATGTTTCACTGGAATAGTTAGTGGGAGGGGCGGCAGCTGCCTTGAGGCATTGGAAAAAAAAAAAAAAAAGCAATACAAAAAACAACAGAAAAAGTGATGGTAAAAAGAGAGGGAAAGAAAAGAGAGAGGCGGGAAGAGAGAGAGAGAGAGAGAGAGAGAGAGCGGCGAACGAGACAGGTTTGCCGCGTAAACCTGCCGCAATGCTGGGACTTCCCAACCTATCAGCCCTGCTTTCCCTCCAGCTGATCAGAAAGTAAACTAAATGTAGCAGTGAACGGTTTGTCAGTCTTTAAATTCAAACCCTAATTTAGCCATGCATCTAGAATAACAGCCTGGTTTAGTCATCACATGCAAAGGAAACATCTCACACACATAAACATCAGTTTTTTAAACTCACCAGTCAGCTGCTCCATTGGATTTCCAAGTTCTCAGCTCCACACGTACCTCATGTACCCACCTCCACTTCTAATTAGCCTCTTTTACACAGAGATTCTGTAGTTCTGCTGTAATGTAGATCTGCCACTACACCTGCTTATTTTATGTTATTTTATATAACATGCTGCCATTACGGGACCAAAAGTAGCGTGGTGTGTCACACAACAGCGTCTGGTGTGTGTGATCCCACTTGCCGCTGCTTCCGGCTTAACGGCGGAACAACTCTGTCCCATCATTCCCTGTCAGGACATTTTATACAGAACGGCGATGTGGAATACTGGTGCAACATTCCTGCCTTGAACAGGCTGTGTGAAAAGGGGCTTTAGAAGGCTTTTAATGAATGGAGAAAATGTGTTATCTTTCATGAGCTTTGGATTTAAGGAATCCCCCCCAAAGCCCAAACTCCAAGAAAAAAAGAATTGAATTGAAAGGGCAAACATCTCTGCGGGAATACAAAATATACAAGTGTTTGTTTGTTGGAAAATGTTTGTAAAAATGAAACATAAAACATCCATTTAAAAAGAGATACGGACATGCATTTTGTGGACTGACTGTTGCCTCAGCGCAGATAAGACACAACTGTTAGTTGTTGTTCCGAATGGGACGTAAAGTAAAAGTCTAGCTGTCATATAGAGATGGGAGACTCAATATTGTTTTAATAATGGGGAAAACAACACATTTTCAGACGATATTTCTTGGAAGATATTCATAGTTTTGTACATGTAGAAAGTGACAGAAACAGTTGTGTCTAATATGAAAAAGTTCAAAGCCTGACTACTCTCCCTCCCCCCACCACACAGCTGACCAATCACGGTAAGAAATGGCAAGTAGGTGTCGCCCCTTTAAAGCTACGTCCATGTTTTTTTGTGAACATGAGAAAAGTCGCACAGATGAAGCCTGTTGTTGTATAACAATGTGCAAATTGAATGTGTGTATTACGTATACATCTCACAAATCAACTGGCCAGATAGTTATGGGAATTGCACATATCAGTGTCTGCTTGTTTATGCCGTTCCTTTACGCTGCCTGTTTATGTTTGTGTGTGGAAGTGATTTAATCCAGGAAGGAGAGACAGAGGGAGGGAGCCTTCCTGCCTACATACCTGGCTCTATGTGCCAGAAAGTCTAGCGTTGTCGATTGGCTCCGTTTAAACAAAAGGGAAGCACGAGTCATTACCTTCACAACAAGTTGACACTGAGGTGTGTGTGTGTTTGTGCGTGTCTGCACTTTAGAAAGAGAAACGGCTTGTGGATAATGACTCTTGGCAGTTCCTAACACATCTCTGTTTTATTGACACTCTGGATTACCACATTTCCTTTCCACAACCCGCAAACACACTTTCTCACACACACACACAGGATATGTACAGCTTCACTATAATTACAGGAGTTACCTTTTCCTTCATTAAGTAGTGTTAATTTATTATTAAGTCTCCCAGACCACAGAAGCTATCCTTCCTGTCTTTAGAAAGATTAGAACACACACACACACTCAAATGGAGCACCATTACTGCTCTGATAGATGTTGTGATACCAGTTTTTTTTCTTCCCAATACCGATTCAGATACCTGCATTTGCATACCGGCCAATACCGAGTGCTGATCCGATACCAGCGCTTTAAAAACAAACTATCTGACGTGCGTCTTCAAAACATGTCAGAGCAGCAGGGAAACTCAATGCCTCCCGGTGGCCTCAAAGAGCAGGTGGCAAAACAATCCAACCCATAAACACACCCCGCCAGAATAATTAAGAGAGAACAAGGTGTTGTTCCCTTGAACTTTATCCCCATAATACTTCTCTGACCCCGTTCAATTTCAAGTCAAAAACACTGCTAACATTGTTGAAAAGATGCTATTATTCACTCCGGTTTCTTGTTCATGATCAGCTTATCTTTTTCATGACTAATGTGAAGTTGGTCAAACATCACAGAAGTGGTTCGTCAATATTGTCTCTTACTAACTGACTATAGTTTATCATTGTCATTGTTATCAATGAAATGCTTTAATGTTGCTTTGCCTCATGAGCTTCAAGGTTATCTGTGCTCCATGTTTGACTTACCACAGTTTCCTCACTTGTTACACATTTTCTCTATTTGCTTAATATTTGTAGACTAGTATGGGAAAGCAGATTGACTTGTTTCCCCCACATGCAAACTCCGCCAAGTACAAACTGAAACTGTATGAGATCAGTTTTCCTTGAACCTGTGACTGTTTGATCTGATATTGTTCAGTTGTTCAGGTTATTCTACCTTCTATTTCAAAGCTTCAGTGAAACTTTAGGGTTATGGGTCATAAATTAAATGAGGCTCCATAAAACATACAGAAACATACCGGAATAATTATCGAGAAGGAAAAAAAAATCATGTCGGAAAAAACCTTTATCTAAAAGCAACCAGAGATTGGTTCTGTTTGATTAGAAAAGCCTGTAGTATGTGTAGGTGTTGGACACACACACACACACACACACACACACACACACACACACACAGATGTTGGACTTAGAATGCTAACACCCACATCTAAATAGGTATGGATGCATGGTTAGGAGTACGGTCGTGCATGTAACAAGGCAGTAAAGTGTTAACTTTCTGAGTGCTTGCACCCTGTGCACACATACACAGGGTCAGCTGAAACTACATGTAAGAACACGGTCATGTTTCAACGTCTGACTCAGCGCTTTCTCTCCTCCGTCTGCGTCACATAATATTTCTCTTGCTCACTGTTTGAGTCATCCTGCCTTCAAAGCTTAATTTCGACCCCACAGTTTCACTCACAGTTGATGGACTATAATCTGTTTGTCACTGGCGGCAAGCTTTTGCCTTGTGGGTGTGTGTTTCTAAATTCCTGTACACTGTCGTCTACAGCGAGGGAAATTTGCCGCCAAAATAGTAAGCTTGAGGGTGAAGTAATGTTTAGCAGTGTTAGTGATTAAACCCTGAGGAATGCCCTCTTACCCCGTACCATTTCAGTTTGTCTACTATTAGTGTCCCTTGGGTTTTATATGAAGTTATATTCATAGTCAGTTCTGTAACCCAAGGCATTTAGACGGAGAGGAATATCTCTAACGGCTATTGCAAACATTTACTGTCCTACCTTAATACACTATGTACAGTTTACTATCATATACTCATGTACAAGAAAGAGCTGGACAAATAAGTCTACTTTGTTGTTTTTGTCTGTAGCAAAACAAAGAGTTAAGATCCTATTTGTGATGACACATAGCATAAGCAAGCTTGCTTCTTGTGTGCTTGCACACAGTCTTTCAAGGAACAATAGTGACATTTAAGAGGTGAGATAGAGAATATTCTCTTTATTGTTTACATACAGTCACTCAGCTTGTTTACTAAAATTATCTCATTTATCTGTTTTGGTGATTAGTCAATGAATGAGAAATGCAAAAATTGCACATTGATTTATTTTTTTTAATAAGTGAATAAAAAATTAAAATTCCCTTTATGGAAAAGATAGTCATCTCAATGTCAGAGTGATTGTCGTGTCGGATGTATCAAAGTTGTTCTGATGGAGCTCATTTTCCTGGAGAAACCACACATCAAAGGGGCACTAATTGATTTACCCTGACAGGTTCTTCCTCACTCTCAAGAAAAGCCCATATGATGCTGTTCTTGGGCTCTAGTGACTGTCAGCTTAATGATTCATAAAATGGTTAGTTAGTTAAAAATAATTAGTCAGTTAATTACCTGTCTTACGGAAAACTACCAACTTCTCCATAAATCAAGTCTTTTCCTCATAACAGAGTGTTCGCCCTGGTTTTCTATTGCTACTGCTCTTCAAAAAAAGTCTTTTTTTAGGCATACCTGTATCTAACATTGATAAAGACCACTCCTAACTGACCTGCTAGCCAAGCAAAGCCTCCCTATCAACTGGAGAAGCAGCTGCAGCATGTGAGCCCAACGGTCACTAAACACCCCTTAACTATGAAACATTTTCAATATTTGCCATTTTTGGCCATCTTGACTTTGAAAAAGTCACTTATTTACTAAAACGTTTTATCATTTTGGACCATCCACTTATATCTGTCTCCGTACAAAAGAGCATTACAGTACAGTAGCTCCTTGTTTTAGCAATTTATGTAATGAGCAACATTTCTATTCAGGTGAGCAGCTTGATAGAGAAAGCACCAAAAAGCTGGCACTTAAAGCAAGCATAGCAATTATTCGATTCAGGTAAGGCTTTTATGTCCAGCATTTATCTGGTGCTTTGATGTTATTCATATCTGTGCAGGTCACACAGCGGGATGGAATGATGAATCGCATACTGTGGGTATGTCAATGAAGGTTGGCTTAAATTGAAATAAAGTGCAAAGGTACAGTCCATTTAACGCCTGGCTAGACATTCAAGAGTGTCATGCCTTTGCACTGCAGCCCTTCTTAGTCAAAGATATATGTGTGTGTGTGTGTGTGTGTGTGTGTGTGTGTGTGTGTGTGTGTGTGTGTGTGTGTGTGTGTGTGTATAAAGTAACTGCGTGTGCATCACTGAGTGAATGGATTTGTGGTGTGTGTGTGCACCCTTATTACTCCTCCCTCAGACTAATGAAATGTGTATGTGTGTGTTCTCATTACCCTTCTCCAAGGCTAATGAAGTATGCTTGTGTCTGCATGTGTAAGTGTGTGTGTTAAATTGAACTGCAGTTCTGCTCGGCTGTGTTCAGGCTGTTTCATTAAATGATAAAGTTTACTGATGACTCCAGTGGGATCATTATTTACTTGGCCGTCCATTCATTCCCCCAGCAGCCACCTCGATCTTTACAAATGACCCGCCACATAGGAAGACGGAGGTTATTTTGCACCGCAGGTTTAGAGATAAATGACTTGGTATTCACTTAATGGACTAACGGCACAGCCAACATGTTTACACACACTATTTGGACTTTTGTCCAATATCAGTTGTTTACCTATTGGAAAGATGACGAGATAGACTTTGCCTAAATAAACACGGTTAAAAAAAGGATAATCATAACATGGACACCAGACATTTTGATGGCTATTTTTTCCAAATATTCTGTATCTATCCCCATTAGTGATGAATATTAATTAATAAGAAATTATGGAGAAAGATTGCAAAGTATGCAATGCTTAGAAGGAGACTTATGCATGTTAGGATTTCACCTGAGGATAAGTTCAATAAATAAACATTTCACACTCCACTCTCTAAACCCACAAGATAAACTGTGAGAAAGCTGGGATTTAAGGAGAGCGAGAGATGCAGGTTTAGAAAGTCTCTCTGACAGTTTGACAGCAACTGAAGCCATCGTCTCATTTTAACATTAACCAATCATTTGTCTGTCACTTCTCTACTCTCAGGCATACAACAGTCGGCTTTTGCATCACATTCAGTCGTTGAATCACTTTTGAGAAAAATGCCAGAATGCAACAACCAACTTGCCTCTTATACTCATTGCTTATAATACTCATTATATGGTGATTGATTTTTAACTGTTTACTCATTGAGAACATCTGTGTTTATGATTATTAACCATCAGAAAGTGTATACATCGTCTTATACTAATAGCCCTTCCAAAGATTTTTCGGTCATGGTAAGTGTCATTTAGCCATCCAGAGTACTTTCACAGTCGCTGATAAGAGCCACAGTGAGAACCATTGTTTGGCTGTTGAGTTTGAATCTGTCTGAAATCCTCCTGGTATCTGGCCAGTCACCTGGCTCCTCCTCAACCAGTTGTGACAGTCCCTTCCTTCATCCTTGATGGTGGAAGTGGTTGAGGAAAGTGAGCGATAACCAAGCACACCTCTTTCTCTTTCTATCTCTCTCCCTGTAAATTGAGCTGCTACATGACAGTGCCATTACCTACAGCTGCCACGGCTAAATCAAACACTTAAGTGTCTGAGTGATTACTCGCACTCCTCACAAGTGCCCCTGTTCTTCACCCGTCCTTAGGTTCCTTCTGACTCTCCTTCAGGGGGAATCATTTCTGGTATAGATATATTACGTGTGCATTAGATGATTTTATTATTTAGATTGCATAATAATGAAAGACATAAAAGTATAGCACTCTCACAGCAAAAGTAAAATGAGGAAAAAAAGAGAGACACATGTAGATGAGGGTAGAATATCACACCTTCGAATAAACAAAGACACATTCAGATTACAAACCAAGAAAGAAGTGACCTGGATAACAGTTTATTGAATGTCACAGACAGTTTTTCATTGAATGTATTTCTGGCACCAGTAATGATGAACATTAAGACTACGTGCATGTTCTTAAGGTTTTGATCACAAAGTTTAGTCTCAGTAAAATGCCGCAAAAGAAATTGTGGATGACCTTTTAAAACTGCTGTTTTGCATATTGTGTATTAGAGAGAGTGATATTTTACAGACTTCACAGGGTCAAATCCATTCTACTAGACTGTTGTATAGATGATTTCTTTGTATAGCCAGCTTTATGTTTCAAGTATTTTAAGTGAGACCTGGTAGGCCCCTGACTTATTGGCAGCATTTTGAAGAAACCACTTTGTGCTGCTGCATAATTCAGAGGAAATTATTTTGATCATTTAAAAAAAAAAAAAGAAGCTTTTTATTCCAACGGTGTAACAAAAAATGGGTTGCAAAGCAACTGTCAACAATTCATCGATGGGATTGCGCAGTACCATTGAGGCAGATTAATGCACTGTAGGTAGACAGTCTTAAGGTGAGAGTCAAAAACATGTTTTAACCCTTTGTGACATCAGGACTTGACCGTGAATGTTGGTATTGGAGAGGACCGATGGCTCCTATGAGAAAACCCCACCGCGCATCTCTGCACAAGCACTGATTATGTCTGACTTGAAGATAATTTTCACACAATATGCTGTGGATCTTGAAACTTGTCCTTATAGAATTTGTTTTCACTCTCACCCCAGCTGCTGCTCTAAAGCCGTCGGATCACTTGTTAATTAGATTTTATTGAGTTTCCTCGAGACAGCAACCACCCAAAGTTTTAACATTTTACAACAAATCTCCCCACAGTGCATCTTTTCCTGTCTCTTCTCATCCCCACGTCTCTCTTTCCCTTCACCGTCCGACTCCTACGCCACAGCGGCTCCACTGTGGCACACATTAACATTTCAGAGAACACACACACACACACACACACACACACACACACAGCGCACTCACTGCAGCACAGATGGGTTGCATGGTCTCTTTCCGACAGATGAATAGGCAAATATTTACCTTCCCAGATTGTCTTTCTTCCACTCTCAATCCTTCCATTCCTCCACCCAACTCCTTCCTCTGTACACCTCCGTGCCACATTAATCTTTTTTTCCCTTGCTGTCGTTTCTCAGGGTTCTTCTGTCCCAATGGTCTTGCCTTCATCTTATCACGGGGGCCGCTCACAAGCATCTGTTTTTGCCAACACGTTTGCATACACATGCACATATTTTGAATATATGATGAAGAGGATGGCTGTGTTTACAGGGGAAGTCATATGCACATGCATGCACGTATTGGGGCCTCGGCAAACAAAGAGTTGATAATAATTGTGCTGAAGACAATGGTGCGTTTTATGAAGCTTAATTCAACCAATTGAGGCAGATGGGGGACTGACTGTGTGCTTATCTTGAGTTTTAATTAAACGACTTTAGTCTCTTATGAACACATTCTCCCTGTCTAAATGCTAACTCAGACTAGAAGCACATTAAGGCTAATGGAGGCTTCTGTCTTAAGGGATGTGCTTCAATGGGGCAGGAGGAGAAATGACATGAACAAAGCACACACACACACACCTATTTTCCTGCCCGATTATCTCTATAATTTAGGGAGTTCAGGGTCCGTATTGTCTTTTTACTCTGAAGTAGCTACAGGAAGCGCAGCGCTAGTCAAGAGGCTAGTGACTGACTGCTAGCTTTTGATGAATGGGTCCATCCTCCTTCTGTCACTCATCATAGAGGCATATACTTAACATATTCACGGACATTAGTTTACATTCCATTAAAACAGATCAGTCATAGTCTCAGACATTGTTAAACAGAGAACTAATTAAATGTAGCTTCTATAAGCAGACATTTAAGATGCATTGAAGGTGATTAACGTTGGAGGATTTCCTTTATATTCTTCATTTAACTGCTGCCTGTTATAAAATGTTGAGCTACATTTTCTCATACATTACTTTTTATCACAGTTCGAAACCTTTTTTTTGTTCTTTTTGTTCTTGTTTGGTCTTGATTGAACTTGGCACGCTGTCTTTTTCTTTGTCTTTATTGAAGTGCATATCAGTCTATGCATTAAGCTTTACTCTTGGGATGCTCTCTGCCTCTTACAGGATGTAACACCACGTTTGTCTTTTGATAAAGAATTCTCTCTCTGATATCTTTCTTTATCAATACTAATTGTTGTTAACTCTTTCTCCAGGCCTGACATACCAGACACGATCTCACCTGACAGATACTGTCTGTTAATCTCCCTTTCACACAACAAAGAGTCCAATCTTGCTCTATCAGTGTTTTTTGTTACTCTACATCTACATTATCTGCAGTTCCCTGTTTAGTGGTGAGATCACTAATTTCTCTGTTTTGCCCCACATACAGTTTGTGTGCTGTTTTTATACAGAAATGTGGCTATATTGCATCTTACATTTTGCAGTCAAAACTGTATATGTGCACTACTGAACATTGGATAGGATCAATTAATATGCTTCAAATCTCATTGGCCATTAAACTGTTGAGTACTTTGTGACAAAAGTTCATTCTAAGTTAGGCTTGTTTTTTCGTTTCTAGGTTTCAAGAAGAGCCCGACTCCTGCTTCGGTTTAATTAGAAGCAAGTTGAGCTAACACCTCATCTGTCATCTTTCTTGGCTTTCTCCTTTTCTGTCCCTGTATCTTTGCCTCTCCATGTTTCTCATACACTCTGTTTTTGATACATTTCTCCTCTCTCATTTTAACAAGGAGAATATCAGTGTGGTTCTTGTTCATTAGTATCACACATCACACCTCCATCACCCTTAGATCTGGGAGAGACAGAGGTGTCAAAATGACAGTGTGTGCGCGCATGTTTTTTTTCCCCTTTAGCCTCCACCCCAAGAAAATCCCCAAAAGCCAATTCACACCAGTCTCTCTCTCTCTCTCTCTCTCTCTCTCTCTCTCTCTCTCTCTCTCTCTCTCGGCTTTTTCTCTCAGTATTCTATCTCCATGTGTTACTTTGCACCCCTCGCCTTCCCCAGTAATGGTGTACATTTTCTTAGTACTTCTGCAAGAATGAATAGGACACACTGGCTACCTACGGTATACCTCATCACCACTACTACCACCAAAGGGCCATTGCAAATTGGATATGCCAACCCTTGGGAGATGCAACAGAACGTTATCTATTGAGGCTAGAAAAAAATGTGCTTGTTTGTTGACATTACTAATTGTATTTACTTTCCCTCCTACTGTCATTATTAAATGGCTTGGGGGAGTCTATTATCAATGTTTTAAACTCTTGCGACATGAACATTTAATAGCAATAAATGTGAGTTAACTTTCCTTTAATCCCTGTAGGAGAAGAATGTTTATGTTAATGTTTATGCGCGATAGCCTGCGCACATTTCCTCTAATATGGCTTCTGGACTTAATCCGCACACCTGTTACCTACTGATGACCATAATGTGGGTATACATCGACACAGTAGGGAATCCAAAAAATGAATCGTATCTTTCCCTTCTCAGGCCGTTTAACTTGATTAATTATTGTAGAAAGCCTACAGGCTGCAAATAGTCCTTTGTTTACCTAACAAAGTAAAGGATTAAAACAGTGTATTTTGTGTTCATTTCTCAAGGGGTTTAGAACCACTGCTTGGGGGGGCAGATTCAAGAAGTACATTTTAATCACAAATAGGAAAGTATTCATGTATTCATCAATTTAACCATTCAATGCACAGATTTTTGTTTTTGATTTATTTAGTTTTTCTTTTCCATAGAGTAATTGTCAGGCAGATCGTAGAGGTCAAGGATGCCTCTGCCTGCAGCCGATGGTTAATATTAATGACCGTAAGCCAATTGGATCTCATCAATAGGTCAGAGGTTATCATCGGGGTGCAGATGCAGGAAGTTAATGTAATTAAAAATGCTGTTCGATTTCTGAGAAAATGTCTTTTCCACTCTTTTCCTAATGTCTTTGTTGAGCTGTCCTTCCCTTTGTCGGTCTGTCGCTAGTGTGTGTGTGTGTGTGTGTGTGTGTGTGCGCGCCTGCCTGCCTGCCTGCCTGCGTGCGTGTGTGCGTGCGTGTGTGTGTTTCCTTCCTGTTTTAATGTCTTACAGTTCTCATGGATTTTTCACAAGAGATAGAAAAATCTTCATATTCATAATTTTCATTCCATTGCTGTTTTTGTTTTGTGTAAGTAGAAACATACACAGTTAAGGAATTACAACATCAGAGGTGAGATTCTTGTTTAAGAATTTGATGAGAGGAGAGAAGTAGTGCCAAGAATAAAGATACAAATTAAAGTTTATAGAAAAAAAGCAAGCCCAAATTACTGTTGAATGATACTTAACTCAGTCACTATGGCCGTTCTCTTCCATTCTATCCAAAGATCTTTCAATGGAAATCTGTTCAGTTTTCTCTTACTAATGGGATCATGGCTCCCTGTAGCAGACAGTTTTCCATATAATACGTTACATGAAGAGGCTCCAGTGCCTCTCCTGTTCCACTTCATCTAGATATTTTATAGAAAGCAGGTTATCAATGGCTTGGCGGGCTTGTATTAAGAATAGTTTCCAAATATTTCTGCATTGGTTATTAGTCCCACTCTAGAAAATGAATACATCCTCAAAAGACAGTCAATTGGAGTGCCAGCTTGTCACAAATTATTTGAACTTAGAATAGTGTTCTGTCCTTCAAAATTGTCATACTGCTAAATTAGCTCTTTGTGGTAATTTGCATCTACTTAAGCAATCAGAGATTATGTTTAATGCTTTTATGAACAGACATACTCATTGAAATGTTATTCCGACATGTCAAAACAGAATGCATTTCCTTAGGAATGGGGAGTATGTACGCTAGAGATAAATGGGTTTCTGACAGACATCCATAATTTAGTCTTGGAGCAATTTTGCCAGCCATCCAACTGCTGTCAATTCAAACAATACATAGAACCAATCAATACATGTATTCCAACACCCCACTGGCTACGATTAATCCAATGTACCAGTGGTTCAACTATCAATAGCTTATGATTGGTAGCAAAGGTTGCTAATCAGGGTATGATTGGCTAAGTGAGTCCATGGGGAAAGGCAAGTATCAACAGTGGGAAAATACTTACTTAGCAGTAATTTTAGGTAATTGATCAAGCAGTAATTGGAGGTTATGTTTTGTCACAGTGATAGCATCACACAATGCAGTCACGAAACTTTATGGGTGTGTAGTTGAGATCAAAATAAGGACTGCGTTTGAAGATGGGTGTGGTCAGAGTAGTGGGGTAGTGGGGGAAGGGGTTGGTGAGATCCAATCACAAGATGGTCTCTAGTATTGTTTTGAAGTGAACTTTTATCTAGAGAAGGGTTGTGCTAATCATACAACGACCATCTTGCTGTTTTGTTGAAACACCAGAAGTTAAGCAGAAGTTTTCACCAGTTTTCAAAAACTGTTTTACATGGCTTGATGAAATGCTCTCTCTCTGCTCCTTTTTTAGGGTCCCAGGTGTAACCATTGCTACAGATTTAATCTGCGGTTTTCCTGGTGAGACGGAGAAAGACTTCCAAGAGACTGTAGACCTGGTGAACCTCTATCGATTCCCCAGTCTCTTCATCAACCAGTTCTACCCCAGACCCGGTACACCTGCTGCCAAGATGGAGCAAGTACCAGCACACATGGTGAGTGTAGACACGGCTTTACTACCATTCATCTGACAAATAGGATTTGGGCTAAATTTAGCTGACAATGTATGAAAGTTATAGAGATGTGATTGTCATGATGTGGCCACAAAGGCACAATTAACTTCACTTAACACACAATGGATGTTTTCCAACATGCTATACTGTGATTTTTGATTTCTTTCTTCCCCCATGGCTTTATGTGGTCTGCTGTAGCTCACCAGGTAGATACTATGGTAGGTACTATACTATGACTTTGTGTGACTTTTTTGACGAATTACGATGAACTGTTTTCGACTTTGACCATATTTTGACATACTATACTTAAACTTTTTATGACTTTTTTGTTTACTTAAAAATACTACAGTATGACTTCTTATAACATTCGATATTCAGTTTTTTTACTTTTTTTTTTTTTTTACATACTATATTTTGACTTTTTATAACATGTTTTTGACATTCTATATTTGGACTTTTTTGTCTTATTTCGACATACTATATATACTGTGACTTTTTTTCAACAAACTACACTATGATACTTTTTATGTTTTTTCGACATTCAATATTGTTTTTTTATACATGAAATACAATGGATTGTTTTCAACATACTATACTATGACTTTTTCACTACATTTTTTATTTTGACTTTTTATGCGATTTTTTGACTTTCTATAATTTGACTTTTTATGACTTTTTTTGACAAACTCTACTGACTCTACTTTTTTTGACATGCTATACTATGACTTTTTTTTTTTTACAAAGCAGCTATCCTCTCTTCCATGGACAGCAGTTTTGTGTTCACACAAAACGATCATAAGCTCATGAAGCCATTATTGTTTGAAAGGTGAGTGTAACAAAGCGACAGGGTAAAGGAGAGAGAAGCACATTAAACACATCACCACCATCATGCTTCCTCATCCTGAAATGTTTTTTTTTACCTTTTTTCTTTAGTTTGAACCACACCATTATGCTATACAATATACTATATGTTCTATCTCCTCTTGCATTTGCACTCTCCTTCTTTACCATGAAAGTACTGACACATCTCTTTCAAGTGGAACGTCTTCATAAGTCATTCTCTTTTTCTCCTGTCTCTTCATTCTCTGAGGAGAAGCTGAGTGAGTCTTGGAGGGATCAGTCCCTGGACAACTACATCACTGCTTCTCTTCTTCTTACGGGTTTTCCCCTCTCCTTTCTTTCTCCTCCATCTGTTTTATCCGACTTGTGTTATCAGCCTTTGGAGGACAGCACACATCCATCCTTTATTCCAAAAGCAGCTCTTTGATTGTCAGAATGCCACATATTGCTTGTTCCTGTTGAAATATATTATTGCCAAATCAGCCTTTTTGTTCATATGAAATCATTTTGATAGCTAGTTTATTTAAGTATGAGTCACTATGAATCACAACAATCTTTAACAATTGTATTTTTCTTTGCCTAAAATGAGACCACACCACATTTTGATCCTGCATTTCCAATAGTGATTTTCACTATTCATTTTTATGTTTAAATGTAAGTTAATTGTGAGTATTTGTGCAGAGAACAGTAAAAGGTGACAGAGAGAGTCCGAATAATATGTTAGGCTCCCCGTAACCAGTACACCTGCTTAGGTGGTTAAAGCTGCCCACAACATCACATCATCAGTCAGCATGCACCTGTTCTTGCACACATATATACACACAGACCTACAGACAGATACACACACAGCAAGTGGTGGCAGCTAGGCGATGTCTAGGCCAGGTAGGGTCAGTCATTAATAAAGTGCACCAGATGGTTTGTCTGGAACACAACTGTGTTGAAAAGCCACAGGAGGGATGGATGGAGAACTAGATGGAGTAGGAAGCAGAGACAGAAGGAGGCCTGAGAGGGAGCAAGGAAGGAGGAAGAATCTGAAAGGGAAAGGGAAATAAATAATGTGAGAGAGAACGTAACAGCCACAGGGAGATGCCCGTTGTGGGACCTAAAGCTCCGTGACGCTGAATTGACCACTATGATGCTCCTCTACTAAATGTAACGGCTGATGTGGGTGAGGATGTCAGTCTCACCATTTGGCTGTGGTGAAGCTGGTGGTCTTTGTCTATGAGTTACGCTGATCTTACAAATGTAGAACACTCTGCCCTTTAAAAGCAAGCGCAGACATTTAGGCTTTATTATCAGAATTGTACGCAGACATGGCAGTTTGCCTTTTCCACCATTTTCATCACCATTAATGGAAGGCGAAGCAGATTTTAATTTACAGAGATTGTATGAAACATCCTTTTCAGTTATGTAAATTCACTCTACCTCACAGGACAGATAAGCAAGGTGTAGGCCATTGCACCATTGAAACATGTCTAGAGATGAGCCTTTGGTATAAGGTGCTTAGGCATGTCCATAGCATCAAGTGTTTTGACAACAGTGGACATTCTGTGTGATGAGCTGGTTAATGAACTATCAATACACCCCATTTTTCAGAATACAAAGAGTCACACACTGTCACAAGTATTGCATTGTGTAAGCCTGTGTGTGTGTTCAGGGTAATGGGCAGGACTAGATAATGAGAATTGATGTGGTTGGTTTGAGAACGGTTCACACATGCCTTGGATATCCTGGAAACTAGTTTTGTCATTGTCATTATTCGGTTGCATTATTGATGTTTTGAATAAACCATTTGTCCAAAGCAATATATCTTTTTCGGCATACCAGTCAGCTAGTGTTGCCAAGTTGGTTTTTCTCATTTGGCCCCATATTACTTGAGCACATAGTTTGCTGTTGAAGTACTAAACTAATTAATCCAAAGTACTAATACTCTATTAGTACTAATATTTGATCATTGAACTATTTTGCTAATGTTAAAATATGTTTTATGTTACTGTTATAAAAACATATATTTGAATAAAAATGCACAAGGATAGATTTGTCTCAGTAAGTCAGTGAGTGAAGCAATGAAACCCCATAGAGTTGGAGCGGGTCCAGCTGCGATGTGGTCCAGGTGTTTGGAGCTATCTGTAGGTGTAACTTATTACCTATTGTAATAGATGATATATGAGAGAATGGGGGGGAGAGCAGAGGCAGATGGAAAGAATAGGAGACCACAGGGATGGAGGGAGAGAAGGGAGCATGTTGAGAATAAAGGGATGTGAATGCTATTAGCTTGGATCTCCATGATCATCCCCAGGTGGCTAGAACTTAGCCTTGATAAATGGACTTTGTGAGGCGTGTGTGTGTGTATGTGTGTGTGTTGGTATGCCTATTGGTATGCAAGGAGTGGTTGAGAATGAGCAGCTGCTGGAGCAAAAGGGAGAAAAAAAAGTGATAGAGAAGGAGATTAGCTATTCTAGTGGGACAGTGTTTTTAATTTCCCCTGGTTGTAATTGGTTAAGAACTCCATTACCCACAAGGCACCAGTGTGGCAGCTGTCAAAGTGAAACAGCTGGCCAGCCACTAGTAGCTCCATCTCCTACCTTCACGATCATTTATCTAGGCCTGGACACACGCATGCTTTCTCCCCTATCTGTCTCAAACGCAGACACTTCCTCTCTCACATACGTATCAGGGGAGATAATAACACTTGACTAAAAGTCAAGTCAGTCTTAACAGGTGAGGTTTCATAGTGCAGTTATTGAGATTCATAAGGAGTGTAGCCATTGCATGGAACCGATTTAGTGACCTATGAAATCACAGTATGTTTGTAGTCTCTGCTGATAATGAAGAGCATATTTAGGGTAATTTATCTATGGTGAGTGGGACCATAGCGCTCACACACACACACACACACACACACACACACACACACACACACACACACACACACACACACACACACACAAAACCCTATTCCTGTCTTTATTTAGCATATCGTATTGCTGGATCTTGAGTAGCGAATAGTATATCTTTCTCTCTATGTATTAACAATTAGCAGTGTGCCTTGTGTACAGAATACATGCAGCAGATGTGACACAGGTCAACATAGCTGGAACATGTTGTGTCTAGTGACCACTGCATAGAGAAAAAGGTCACACACACATGCAGAGCGTCACCCTTGTGACCACTCTCCTTGTGATGCCTTTAGGAAGTGTTAACATAGACACAACCACACACAGATTATGCCTAAGGTTAATCTTGGAGTAATATAGCACACACACGCGCCGGGGGTGTAGGCTCTATAGCACCAACATCTGTCTATCATTAGGGAAAGACAAATGGGCACATGCTGGTGAGCCAGAAGCTTATACAGTGTAGGCTCAGGCAAGATCACTGTTACCTTGCCCCACAACACACTCAGGCATACTGACATCCATGAACTTGCTCATGTAGACACACACACACGCACACACACACACACACACATATTTCTACTGCTCAGTGTCAGAGAATCACACGTTAAGCTTTTTCTCTGCAGTACACAAACATTAAACCAAGAGGAGGACCTTGCTGGGTGTGTTCACATGCACACACACACACATAACACTGTCTTACAAACCTTTGAAGCCTTCGGAACACATTTGAGAGTGTTTACCAATAACAATCTTGAAGCATGCAGCTACAACATGCTGAAATCACACACATAAACATCTTTACCGACTATAACTTCAGTCACTTGATAAGTGCATGCACATTTTAGATTCTTTTTAGTCTTTTAGGTCTTTAGTTGCTGGATAATTTTGACTAAATACCTTTTTAAAAAGCTGCCGCTCTGAAGACAAGAAATCATAGCTCAGTCAGTGTAATTGCTCTTAAGAATTGCTTATCTTCCGTCAGAGCTTCACAGCATTGTGTGGATGTTTTACACAAAATAGTTTTATGTTGAGCAGCAGTGTTTTTATGAAGCGCATATATTTTTGAATGTTATTGGCAGCAGAGTGTGTGCTCCTGTCTGCACGTGTTTGGAGTAGGTGTGCGAATAAGTGTAAACATCCATGTAATGTCACTTCCCGTTAGACGCAGCATCCGTCTCTGTGGGCAACAACAGATGGACAGAATGGTAACAACCATCGTTCATCATCACCACGGTGACAGGTCCACGGATACACACACAGTGGCTTTGCATTGCCGGGTTGTCTCTAACACAACTCTGATGGCATGCTAGATTAAGTTCTCTGGTTGATGAAGCACATGCATGCACGCTCACAGACACACACACTCACCTGTATACAGACGCTTTATTGTGCAGCACAGTCATTTCTCAATGGAAGAGAAAAGGTAACACTGACTTGCTGAGAGGCGGCATATCTACATAAACCATTGACGTTTGATAGGGTGGTCAATGTTAAAGCTGGTGATACAGATACAGATTTGATACAGATGTTTTCTTTTTGTGTTTTAATCAAGCAGGATTTTTTTATTGCAATATTGTATGAAAAGCGATCGGTGTATTGACCAATTATGTTTTTTTCTTGTCAGAAGAGTTTTGGAAAGTGAGGGCATCAATGTAATTATGTGTTTAGTGTCAACTACTGTAATCCAGGTTGACGCTACAAAATGAAGGCAAATGTAGAAAAAGTACACATTTCCGTCTCCCCGGTGCGGGATTCTGCAAGTGGCTACCGATTAATTCCACAGGTACAACTTGTGGTTAGTTTCTGCTCAAGGGCACCCCGGCAACAGCTGTTGTGGGATAATGAGAACATTTCACTCACTTCCCCTAAGCCATCTTTTTCCATCAAAAATGTCCACCTCCTAACCTCCATGAAAGTGGCAACATCATTTAAAAAAGCTACACGGCTGTAGGATTCCAAGTAATGAGATGTTCATTCCTGTTCATGGTGGGAATTTGGAAATAGATCTTTGTTTCCCTCACCATTTTGTATCTTCTCCATGATCAGTTTTGTTCTCTGTCTTTTTCGTTCCTTTTCTCTTTCAGTTGACTCCTTTCCTTCTGCTTTCATGTTGGCGTTCGAATTACCTTGTATTCAGCATGTTTTCACATCTTTTTCTTACAGCTTGTGTTTGTGTGAATCAATGTGGGAGCACATGTTGGTATTTGTGCCTGTGGTGTGTGTGTTTTTGTAGTAGTGTTGTGTGTATGTGTGTGTTCTACTGAACTGGATAAATTCTGCTGGGAGCTCATTGGGGGTTTGAGAAATCCTTACCTGCGGTTACATCTGTCTTACAGCCACACACACACACACACACACACACACACACACACACACACTCACACTGTTGAGCATCACCGAATACTGAGTGGTGGTGAGAGTGATGAAGGGATGGAAAGAGGAGAGAGAATGGTGTTGAGGAGCAATGATGAGAGAATTGCTCTCATCTAAGGTGCTCCAGGCAGAGAAAGAATGTAGAGGGACAGACTTATAAGGGGGAGGATGGGTGAGGAGTGGAGATGGAATGATTAGTATGAGTTTCCCCTCACTGGAGAAAAACACGTGGAGCGAGGGAGAGGTTAAGGCCTGAGGGAAAGGTGGAAAGGCGAAGAAAACGAGAGAAGAGAGGATTTTGAGTTTCTGGAGAGCCTTTTGACAGAGAGAGCGAGAGGGAATCAAGTGAAAACAAGAATGAGAGGATGGCAGACGGACAGGGCCAATGATTAAAGGATTGTATGGATCACGAGAGCCCTGGGTGAACACAGATTGAGTAAGAGAAGGGTATAAATGGAGAGAGTAAAAGGAAAAGAGGCAAAGGACTACACGGATGGAGGGAATAGAGAATAGGAGAAGGAGCGATGATAGGTGATAAAAGGATGGGCCGCACTAGAGACACAGAACAACAGACAAAGTCAAAGTGGTAGTTGGCGGAGGGGCAAGGAGTACAATCGCCGCCTTTAAACACTTCTACCCTAATACCTTTATTTCACCGTGCTTCCACATCTCTTTTCTACTGCTCCGTTCCCTTTGTTTGCTTCTTTTTGCACATATGCTACCCACTCTACCCGTCCCGGGAAGGACATCACCCTTCCCTGTCACTCTGTCCATCTACGTCAACTTGACCACACACCCCTAAATATAAATAGATTTGTCTTCCTTCTCTGCATTCATTCCTCTCTATTCCGCGTCCTCAAGATGCATTTCACTGTCACACTATGATGCCTGTGTGTGATAGCATAACAATTTGTAGGTTGTCTGTTCCATATGTACAGATCTGGCCTAAGGACATTGAGTCTTTGCGCTTTCCATACGCTGAAAAGACGGAGGGAGGGAGGAGAAGAGAGCATAGCAATGAATGCATACTCCCTTTAGCTGCTGTAGCTTATATCCTTCCCCCCTTAGCTAGACATGGCCTAATCAGCAAGCTAATTAGCACTCTTTGTAGCTGCATCGGCCTCATGTAACTGATTGCATTAACAACTGCCACACATCAAACAGTCATGTCTCACGCTTGTGCATCTTATTACACATTAAGGACATGCAAGGTTAAGGCCAGACTTTGAGATGGAATGAAATGAGAGAATGAGAAATATTATCTGCCACAACTGGTGGGCAAATTATTTTTCCCCCTCTGTTCCATCCATATTTTACAGATTTAATGAATTACTGTAGGCATTGTACTCGGCCATAGTTATTTTTTCCCCTTCTGTTTAAGTGACCCAATAAGTTAACATGAGTGAAACTGTACTGTGTGTCATTCATGGCAAAATGTATTTTTTATATCTGCAAGACAGTGGATGAGGAAATGTCCAGCGACAATATGTTATCTTAGATTAGAGTGTTGTAAGTAATGAAAAGTTATATATATTTAAAGTATATAAATACTGATCAGTGTTGCTGACAGGTGATTCATTTGTACAACACATGAATACAATTGACATCACCTATGAATGGGCCGTTTCTCCCCATCAATGGGTTTTAATCGAATCATATAGTCTACTATCCACGATTACATCTTAATGAAGGGATAATCAAGCCCCGTCGGTTTGTTTTGGTATTTTTAGCTGTATTTCACATTGTGTGAAATGGCTGTTGTGTGGCTTATAAACCTAAAATGTATTTTATTTATTTTCATTGTTTACAGAAGAAGCAGAGGACTAAAGAGCTGTCCCAACTTTTCCACTCGTACAACCCCTATGACCACAAGGTAAGACATCTTTCCGTGTTCCTGGATCACTTCGCTGGTTTATGTTTCTGTGTCTGTCCCTTTAAAATGTGCTGCTCTTTATTTTTCTCTGTACATCTGCCTGTTCCTTAACGGGGAGAGCGCTGAGTATTGAGCCTCATTCACCTCTCAACCAGAAGCCTTCACTTGACATCAAAAGTAGTTATAGGTCGCAATCATCATATTGACTTTATAGCTTTGATGAGTTTGTTGTCTCCTCAAGCTGGACACCGCTTGTCAGCAATCTAGTTGATGAGGACAGCTCAAGTGTTTGTTCCTGATTACATTGTGACCGTGTGTGTGTGTGTGTGTGTGTGTGTGTGTGTGTGTGTGTGTGTGTGTGTGTGTGTGTGTGTGTGTGTGTGTGTGTGTGTGTGTGTGTGTGTAAGAGAGAGATTGAATTCTGAAGTCTGAGATAAATCTCCACAACTGTATGTATGTGTATATATTTGTGTGTGTATAGGCTCATTCATTATGAGGTTAATATCTGACAGCAGACTTAACATGCCTCTCTTCAGGCATTCTTATGATGATGAGACCCTTGTGACAGCAGTGTGTGTGTGTGTGTGTGTGTGTGTGTGTGTGTGTGTGTGTGCGTGTGCGTGCGTGCGTGCGTGCTGAGTTCTTATATAAAGATGTCCTTCTGATGACAAGCCCATGACAACAGCTGTCACCACATTTTTCTGCTGTCATAAAAAAGAGAAATTGTATTTTGACACAGTAGACTTTTATGGGCTCTTCTTTATGGCTACACCCAGCCACATATATTTGATCTAGCTCTCTTTTTTACTGTGGTTACAGAGTAGTGGTGTGAATAGTAGTGATTACTTGCTTATCATAATAAAGTAGAGTAGTGTACATGGATGGTGGCGGCTTGCTACTGCAGTGTAAATGTTGTGAGCATGTTGGTAATTGAAGCCTTCCTTGCAGTCGTCACGCTGTGCCATTTAGCAAAGTTTTAGCTTGGCCAAGTTTTGTTTCTCAGTTTTTTTATTTATTTTTAGATTACACCTCTAGAGGAGTTTGTGCCTTTGGTGCTGTTGTTACATGTTACACACTAATTAAAAGGATATGAGAGTGATCACGTTTTCACTGTGGCAGGCAGGGGTCTTTGCCTCCCACACACTAAAACACACACACACACACACACGCACACACACACACACACACACACACACACACACACACACACACACAGTAGTAATAGCACACATGGAACACACATGCACACGGACAGGGAATGTGAATTGAGCAAAGTTAGCAGTGAATATCTCAATAATGCATTAACATGTTTGCATCTAAATCAGTTAGTTAGTATTTGTGAACATGCTTTCTCCTCAAGTACGATTCCCAGCGGAATCTATAAATTGACTGAGAAAGTGAACTGTACTAAGCCTGCTTTGCTGAGCTTCTCCATCTCACAAACATAACTGAACAATGTGTTCTTTTATACATTTATGTGCTCAGTGCTTTGTGTGTTTTGGTCAAGATGTTGATTCATGAACGATTAGATTGTTCATGTCCAACCAAGCCCAAGAAGTAGTCCAGTTTTTAGGTATAGCCTCAAGTATGTCTCTGAATGTGTTGCACATTACAAACTGCTTCATTATTTAAAATCTAGTCATAAAAAAAATGCATACATGCGTTCTTTCACATGTATACATTAAACTGTAGTGATATTTTTTCACGTGTATTCAGCACATTGCATTCTGTTTTTTCTATGCTGTAAAGCATAAAGTATTGTTATAGCCATGTTAAAATATAAAATACAAATTAGTTGTATAATAAAATTGTTACTGATTCAAAAAATGATTACTCTGTTTTGATATGCCACATGACATCGTATGTGATTAATTCCCAGCAGCGTAAAACTTCAACTAACTTTATAACCTTGCCCTATTCCATGTTTTTGTGGATAAAATGTGTCAAAAGCCCTCATACATAAATCTTTTTAACATGTCAAGCAGCTTTCTTGTAAATGTCCCATGCAGCACAGCTTACAGCCATGTTCCTTGAGGTATTTTTCTTTTTCCATAGATTGTGTAGATGTGCAAATAAATCCCCCCGCATTACAAACCCTGATAGCCGTGAGATATGATTTAATGATAATAAATCTAATGTCAAGCATACTTCCACCCAGATAAACCACATGTCTTCCTCTCCTTGCCCATGTCCATACACCGTGGAAATGTTGAGGCAGATCAGCTCGTATTAAGCCCATATAGCCGTTAGATAGAAATAAATGAAGTCTGATAATGTCCCTCATTTTACGTTAAATTCCCTTGGGTGTCTGGTCTTTCAGTTTATGGTCTATGGAAGGATATTATGTGTTTACTAACACGTGTGTGTGTGTGTGTGTGTGTGTGTGTGTGTGTGTGTGTGTGTGTCCGTGTCCATGAGAAAAATAAATAAAGAGAGAAGGAGAAAGTGCATAGATTTAGAGGGAAGGTAGACATTTTTACAGCTATTATTGTTAATATGCATCCTTCTATAGGTTTGAAAAGGTCATTAATAAAGACTGAGTAAGGGTGGGGGTGGTGGGTTAGCTAGGCTTTATTGCCCCTTAGCTCCAGGCTACCAACCAAATGAAACAATGTTTTTAATTGAACTAATTGTTTTAGTTTTTTAGTCCCATGCTTGTTTCTTAATCTCCTGTGGCGAGCTCTGAATCACAAATGTGAAAAATGGCTCGTTAAAACGCAAATGACAATGGGCTGTCAATTCAAATACTTCTTTCTTTATTTACATATTGTTGATCTTTCTTTCTATTTGATTTCCTTCTTTCTCCATCTTCCTTTCTTTCACTTTATCTCTCTATATTAAACAGTGTTGTAACTATAATCATGTCTGAGGTAGATGTTTTTCTTGTGTGTTCATTTATATATAGACAATTGTACCCATCCGGTGTGTGTGTGTGTGTGTGTGTGTGTGTGTGTGTGTGTGTGTGTGTGTGTGTGTGTGTGTGTGTGCTTAAGGGACAAAAGTGTGTGTGTGTGTGTGTGTGTGTTTGAGATGATTAATGTGAAATATCCTATAGCCAGATGGTGCTGAACAAGGCCCATCCATCAGCAATGAAAAGACCAGTGGGCAAAAAGCTGGCGGAGCACTTTGTCTAGGGCCAATGCCCCTCACTGGACACACACACACACACACACACACTCTCTCTCTCTCTCTCTCTCTCTCTCTCTCTCTCTCTCTCTCTCTCTCTCTCTCTCTCTCTCTCTCTCTCTCTCTCTCTCAGACACTACACACACAGACAGACTCTCTAAGGCCTTGACTGTGTAACCCACTGAGCCATGTTGGAGCCATGTGTTTTGTTTTGGAATACAGGTTCTCTCTTGTTTTTTTGCTGCCCGAGTCCCACATGGTGCCTTACCCTTAGAACAAGTTTGGTATACTTTCGACATGTAAAGGTCTGCAACCCATTTTAGTCCCAAGAAAGAGTTTGAGGCTCAGATTGTTGCGTTTTCTACCACTCTACTGCATGATTTGTGTTCATATGAGTTTGTCAGTAGGAAAGCATAGGCGTGTTCTGTACTGATAACCAGTAACAACCAGTAACCAGATACTTCATGAGCAAACTGCCAGCTCCGCCTTTGTTCACATGCACTCAGAGACATTTATAAATGATCACATTTATAAATACAGACAATATTTTCAAGCTTTGATCACAGCTGAGTCTTAAGTTGATACTGGAGAGCTGTTCCCCATTTAATTGGGAGAGTTTAAGCTGGCAATTTAATTGTCTTGAGTTTTCTCTCACCTATAGACCTCTGTGTTTACATTATATTCCTGTTTGTATTCATTAATAATGGGATCCAATCAGTGGGGTGATACACAGTGCTACTGGCATGCTTGTCTGTGTGTAGTTAGAAGTGTATGAACACACGACACACACCCTTTCCTGCATCACCGTCTCATCTGGTCTAAAGTTTTTCTCCTTCAGGGCTTTGCCCTTCCGGGTTGAGGTCGTGAAACTCCCGTCATGCTTTAGTCATTCTCAGCAAGCTTAAAGTATGTGAGAGTGTCCAAGCATTGAACTGTTTCTGGCAGAGCTAATATAGCCCCTCTCCCCCCACACTGTCATAGTCTCCTGAGAACACACACAGACGCATACATACACTCTCCATGCTGTGTTCATAGGCCTGAATGACAGGGGTGACAGTTTTCCTTGCGGCAAGGGAGGAGGGACAAGCTGTCAACATGGCCTGTTGCACCTGCCCAACCATACAAGGCATACAGAGAGAGAGAGAGAGAGAGAGAGAGAAAACTGTAAGGTGGAAGTGGAAAGGGAGGTAGCTACTGTAAATGAAAGGCTGATAATGAAAGATGAACAAGAGAAAACACTTAATAACGCTCAATGAACTCCCCCACTTATTATTCTGAAATCCCAGTTTGCCTCATAAAAGTTGACATAATTATTTATCTTTGAAGAAAAAGAAAAAGTTAATTAGTCTAACAATTCCCCCCCCCCCCCCCCAACAGATCACTTTTTTTTCTGCACGTTGCTAAACTGAACAATTAGTATTCAGTTTTTTTCCCTTTTGGCAATTTTAATTACTTTTATTTTGCAGAATGAGTTTTTTTTAAGCTGCTGTTTTGCATTGTTGTGAAAACCTAACCTCCATCTTTGTCGAACTTGACATTTGCTTGCCACACTTTTTTTCTTCTCTTCTGTTAATTAACTGACTATTTAGGGCAAGAGAAGCAGGGAGTGGAAGGAGGAGACAGAAATATTGGTTATGGTGATTTACTTTCTTGTCTCTCCACCCATCTGCCTCTTTCTGTCTACTCTGTGAAAGCCATTCTTTTGCTCAGCCTGTCTGCGGTTCAGCACGGCTCTTAGAATGTCTGGAAATGTCTTAAATTATGTAAATGCGAGGCTTTAAAGGTACCGTTAGCTGAGCTCTTTTGTTGCTACCATACAAAGATAGTTGATTATCTTGCCATTCTTTTTATTTTTATATGCTGATAACTGCAACTACTGTGCAATTTCTTTGGTAATTACGATGGACAAAGCAGTAGACGGAAATAATATAATTGTGGCTGCTTTGGATGTTCATTTAGGATGTATTTAGGGAAAAAAAAAATGTTGCTGTATAAGATTTGTTCTCAAAAGCATTTCCCTCCCTGTCACTATCTCACTGCATGGGTTTATTGTATCTCTTTCAGTGCCTTCAGATACTAAGACTCTGATATGATTAGCTGTGGTTGATGAAGATGGAATATGTTCCAGCCGGAGTCTACGGAGTATTTTCAGTAGTTGCTGAGCAGCTGCTGATGCACTTACTAACTTTGTAAATAGTATACGGAGAGAGTAAGCACACAAACACCCTCACTCCCCAAGCATATGTTAGTATTTGTGCTCATGTGCTATACGTGACAATAAACAGTATATGACGATTTATGAAAATAAAGTTTTGTTACTCAATAATACAAAAGTCTTTGCATGAACTCCACAGGAAGAATAAAGCATATTGTATAATAACAGACTTTATGTAGGGGGATTTCATGTGCCAGATCTATATCATCTTACCACTCAAGCATTACCTTCACGATATAGTTAGAAACAATAAAAAAGAGCAATGGATTCATGCCAATGCACAGGTTTATCATTTTTTCATACGTTTTAAGGATAAAAACATCAATTTGAAAAAAAATATTTGTTTTGTAACAACCTTCGGACATCTCTTCAAAATGGTACATTAAGCTGGTTTACGTGGAGGGAAAGAGGGATATGAACTGATAATGATTTAATGAATTGAAACATGAATTCCTTGGACTGATTTGCAAAACAAATTCTGTCTGACTAATGCAGAATTTTTCAAGTATATGCAACTCAGACTTGTGTTAAATAAACTCAAACACTGGAAATCCACATAGTCTCCTTCAGTACAACAAGAGTCTATTATTGAAAAATGGAAAAGACAGTAGCTAATGAAAAGAATAAATCAACTCAAGTTGAAATCATATGAGGAGAGGTACGAAAGCAATGAGTACACAACAACGTAGACTTAACAACCTAGTTCCAGGTTGTTGTTTGTTTGTGTGCGTTTTTAGGATGTAGGATAGATGGACAATAAGGCCCTGATCCTATTGTTCCTATGCATCACTGAGGATGAGCTCGTTTTTATATATGTGGGGTAAATTTGTGTTGTCATTGTCTGTATTTTATATTGTTTTGTTTTGTTGTCTTTTGCTTTTTTGTTGGGATTGTGGTTCTTTGTTTTGTTGATCGGGGAAGTATACATAATTAGGAACTCTAAATAAAACCTAAGAACAATAAACAGAACAGACATGGATTTTTTTTAAATGGAAAGCCGCATGCTCAAGTCCAACAGGATTCTGATGCAGCACTTTTTGCCAGCCCATGGGAAATAACCCATGTGCAAGCCATCTGTTTTGACTCTTGTGTCCCAAACATGAGCCGTTGTCTAATAATATATGTGTTGTTACTAGTTTCATACTTTCACTCTGTTAGTTACAGAATCACACTTAACATTCACTTTTTTCGAGATCTCTGGGATTTCTTTCTCTAGCATTCTAATTAAAAGCAAGTCTGCGGCCTGATGAATGTCCAATGAATATTGAGAGGATCTTTCTATGACAAAGTTGATACACAAACTGAGGAAATCCCTTCGTGGCTTTCGATAGTCATAAGTGTGATTGCCGCATTCGCGAGGGTTCCAGCCAAAGTGACGTCACACCGTCAGAAACGGCCCTTCGCGGGGGTTCTATGTGACAGAATGTTGCCTCTCTGTGCACATCCAACGACGTGGACGGGCAGAGAAAGTGGAGAACTTTTGAGGAGCTTTGAGAATGTTGGTTTGCCACGAGGATAAACCCGCACGGAGTGTAAAAGATCAAAACGTTTCCTCGTCATGATTCCACGTCAGCTCATGTCCGTGCGACTGTCCTTGCGGAAAGTATAACTGAGGCTTAAGATATGTGCATGGTAATATTGCACCTCATGTTTGATCAAAGGCGACGAAAAATGGAGCAAATGGAATGAGACATCCGTGTGTGTGTGTGTGTGTGTGTGTGTGTGTGTGTGTGTGTGTGTGTGTGTGTGTGTGTGTGTGTGTGTGTGTGTGCGCGCACACTGATTATCCACCCACATTGCAGTGCTGCTTGCCAAGGACTTGGGCTACTGTACAGTAGAGCACTATTGCCATATATACATGCTCTCAATCTGTCAAGGTTACACAACAGGGACTTGCACAACTCATACACATGTATGGTCCCACAAAAGTACAAACACACATGTGAGCCTCCATAGTTACTTAGTCCATTTGGTGCCAAACAAACATTTACCTTTGAAATATTCCCAGGTTCTTTACTTTTTCTAATCTATGCAACAACACATTATAGCTACATTGTATTTGTTCCAGAGACATCCATTACACACAAACAGCATACAACTCTGCCAAGCATGGCGGCCTGTAACGTTCTTTTACTGAGCTTGTGTGTTGTTTTATGTTTTTTGTGTTTTTATTTTCAATTCAGACATGGTAAAAGTTGTTACCAGTGGTGAGTCTTTGGTCATCACCGTCCTTAGAATTGCTCATCTGCTTAACTGTTTCCCGATTCCGTCTGCACACAGTCAGCACAGTTACAGATATCGGCAATATGTGTCGAGGGCTTTTATAACACGCAGCCGCAAGCCAGATAATCTGACTCCCACTGCTGCTTTGTGGTGTTTGTGGATGGTAGTGTAGAACCCAACACACATTTAGCAACATCATAATGCTTTACAAAAAACCTGTAGCATTGGGAATTGATATGCTTCACTATATACGTAAAAAAATCCTCAGCTGTCTATTGTGAAAGTGGCTGAAGTGTGGCCCATTTGGCTACTATTTGTGATACAAAGCTGAACGGAGCTGCTTTTCTGGTCAGATGCAGACACTCCCGTCCAAATCCAAGGCACTTTATTTCATTTATATTATGTGATGGGTCAGTCTTTAATCCCTAAATTATGTTTTTTTGTGGAAGCTTTACAATGACATGAAAATAGCCATTTAACCTAGTCACAGTAATGGAGGTTGCTGCTGAAAACATTAGAGCGCACTCAATCAAAATCTTTCTATCTGCCTTTCATAGTCCCTCGGTTGTATAGCCAAAAATGAAAAAGAAAAGGATATTGTTGTTGTTAGTCTGAGACAGTTTTCGTAGTTCACTTAGTATATCTGACTTGAATAGGGAAATAGAGATGGGCCGGAAAAAAAATTGATTTTTAAGAAATCTAAGTGGCTCTGGTGGCTTGCTTTGTTGAAATGTTTTTTTTCTCCTTTTATAATAAAATCTCAGGAAAATATATGCTCTTTCGCTCCCGCTTTCTCACTCACACTCTGGTTTCTCAGAGTGACACAGTGTGTGCTGTAATTGCTTGTTGATTGCTTCCATTTGTTGGGCCAAAGGCATCAGCCTGTGTGTTATTCACACACATCAATACAGACAGGTTCACATACACACACACACACACACACACACACACACACACACACACAGCAGCAGCGGGCCAGAGGAGACCAGCATGCTATGTGACTGACATCTGAATGGAGGGGCAGTGTGTGGGGAGGGACAGAGAAAGGAATGAGGGAGAGGTGTTGGGGCCTGTGTTGCTAAATGGTTTCTTAGACAGGAGTGTGAATTTGTCTTGATTCAGTCAATAGGCCTCCAATTCAGCCAGGCTCATTTGAAAAGGTGTGTTTTTGTGTGCGTATTATCGTCTATATTCTGCAGCTGCTTGGCTGGCTCCGTGGATTCTCTCCCTCCTTTAAAATAAAATCAACCATACAGTATATAGGGTACACTAAAATATATCATCTTGTGCTAATAGGAGGACTAACAACAACTTGTAATGACTGAGGTGTGAAAATGGCTGAAATGACTTCTTATTTAATGGTCAAAAGGCTTGATTGATATATCCAACATCAGGCAATGTTGAACTATAATACAATATGTGGGACCAGAAGAGATTCAGCTGTTCTTCTATTGTTTTTTCATTTTAGTGCGAAGAGCTTTTCAGAAATGACCTGAAAATGCTAACACTTTTTGTATCCAGCTGATGGATAGTTGGAGACTTGTTTGGGTTTTTTCTCACTTCACTGCTTCTTACTGATACTGAAAGCTGTTGAGTCAGTTATTTGAGACGTATCTGTCCTCTGCTAAGGTATGTAATACATTTCTGTACGTTTCTGTACGAGTGGAACTAGGACTTCTTGCACAACCTTATTAACACTCATTATTGCTGAAGGGGCCTTGTCCACCATAGTGTTTATTTACAATGGGAGTGCGCAAATTTAACGTTGTGCTTTGAACGCCAGCAGGGTGACGAGTTGCTGAGCGCCTATTTTGCACTGAGCGCTACACGTTTGGCGTTTATTTCTGGTTGCAGAAATTAGAAAATGTTCAACTTTGGGTAAAACACGTTGCTTGTCTCTTTTACCCAGCCGTCCAATCCCAGTGGAGGAAGGGGGCGGGGGACAAATATGCTACCACAAGGATGTGATTATTATGAGTATGCTGTGGTCTTATTTTGTATGTTATGCTATAGTCTTTACTGTAAACTGTAAACTTCAACTGTAAACCAGACACAACCAAAGCTCTCAGCTGAATTTGCCTCCAAAAGGCCGTTTATAGAAGAGAGCCTTATTAACAAGGGGTCATCCTTAATAAAGGCCATTCTGTACCATACAGGATGTGTGCTCTGTGCTCTTTTTGTTTGTGCCTGTGTCTGTGCAAGTACAGTATGCATATGTTTGCTATGATTGTGTGAGTTGTTTCAATGTTTTGCCTACCATATGGACCTCAGTGTGGGAGCATGCAAATGCTGGAATATATGTGTTTTACGTATGCATTTATGCAGGCTTATCAACCCTAGTAATTGTTTGTCTGTGCCTGACTGCTTAACATAGCCTGTCATTAGAAATATTAGAAGCCTGATTCAAAGAAACCTTCTACAATCTATATGGAAATTCAGATGCATAATTTCAGGCTACAGGCTAAAACTGTGTTTGGACTTTTCTTTCTTTCTTTCCTACTTCCTTACTCCCTTGCTGTTTAGGGATCTCAACTTCATCTCTGGGAAAGAGAGACCTGGGTACAGAAAGAGTTATTTAATGTGTAAATTTCACATGTGATTTATTACTGGCGCTTGGATTCACCTTTCTCCTTTAAATCTCAGCTTAGCACACTATCTCACATTCACAGTCCCACAGTGTGTCAAGACAGAGGACTAACACAGCCAATCTGTGTAGGATTGATCACTTTGACTTGATAAATGCTAACTACACCAGTTGCTTTGTTAGTTACTTTAGCTTCTCATTTAACAAGCTGTGGAATGCTTATCTCCCATTGTAAATTACATGTTAACACCGTTTGAAATCTTGTGTTTACTTATTGATTTTATTTGGAAGTTGCAGAGCTTTTATCTTGAGCAATGTATGTTTACACTTTTCCCACTTGTCCAAAGAAAATCTTGTTTTTTTTGGTCAAGTATACCTCAAAAGGCACCATTGTACAAAATATGTCTGCTTTTCCATATTGCTTTATTCAAACCATTAGAAGCATGTTCTAAACTGCTTATTTCCATTGTGTTATCCTGCTGTTCCAGACTTATTTTTCAAAAGAAAATGAACAATTCAGTTTTGCTGTTAAATCTTTCTTTGCAACCAGTCCCAGTTTCCATTTAAAAAATGGAACCAAAGTTTTGCTTCCTGTTTGTCAGGGAATTTTACTATTCCTGAAAAGTATGTTTTTACGGAGACAAGGTTGCTTCAATGCCACTGAAATTGCATGAGTTGAACACACAAAAAGAGGCACACCCAACACTTCCCAAAATAAAGAGGTTTAGTGCCAGAGTTTGGTCGACCCATCTATCTCTTTATCTGTGTGGAAATCACCAGAGGCTAATAAAATCAGTCTGACTTTTCACTCCACATCTGCTTTCTATCTGTAAAGTCAGCAATCACCAAAGAATCTCGCACAGACACCCACATGAGCCCAGAAAGAATTACATAGTGACTATGTGGATAGTGTGTTTGCACTAGGGTTGGGTTTTCAAGAACCGGTCCAGAATATGGAACCAGTGAAAAATGCATTTGAGCACAGAATCTATAATTAATGAAAAGATTCCTGAAAAATGAAGGTTGCACATATTTACTTGTAACCAACTTATTTTGTCATTTTTATGATTGAAATAATATGCCACAATTTCGGTAACACCAACAAGCTAAATCAGAATCAGAATTGCAAAAATATCTAAATGATGTCCTTATTTACATATCGATAATTGTTCTGTTTGCTTTCTTAAACTGATTTCTAAAAAAACTAAAAACAAACGCACTTAACCAATTAAAAGGTATATTTCCTATTTGCATGTAGTGCTATTTATTAATCTAGATTATTTTTGGTGTGAGTTGCCTAGTTTTGGAGCTATCGGATTTAGAGATGTCTGCCTTCTCTTGAATATAATAGGACTATATTGCACTTGGTGCTTAATGCGCCAAAAAAAATCATCTCAATAACTCAACAGCAATATTTCTTTCCAGATGTTATGACCCGGTTACTCAAATGTATTATCAACTCACACCATGACAATCTTGATTGACGAGTAGCACCTTGGGTAAGAGGAAAAACCTGTTTTGTTTTTGTTTTTTTTTGGGGGGGGGGGGGGGGGGGGTGAACTGTCCCTTTAGGTGTTAAAAAACTGAAAAAATACTGACTTGCTGTAAGTAAACATGAGTTTTACGGTAAAGATTTATTTGAACAAGTTATTTGATTTCCTACCTTAAGGTGGCTAATGATGGTTTATTGTGTGGACGTAAACATAGTCCAAGACTTGGAGAATAGTAACTTTACACTCAGGACACCAACACATGGTTTAAGACAAACACACACACACACACACACACACATTGCACACATGGCACTGTAAATGAGCTGTGTGTATAGGGCCCAATGTGGGATCATACCGTAAAGGCTTTATTCTCATTATAACTGAGTTACAAAAACTGGGGCACAGTAGGGGGTGAAAGTGATATATTAACAGACTGCAGGCATTGTCTGTGTGTGTGTGTGTGTGTGTGTGTGTGTGTGTGTGTGTGTGTGTGTGTGTGTGTGTGTGTGTGTGTGTGTGTGTGTGTGTGTGTGTGTGTGTGTGAGGAAGAAAGAATTTAGAGTTTAAATGAAGGCAGAGAAAAGAGTGACAGCAAGTGTGTTTATTGTGCTTTTTAGCAGTGTTATGTTCCTTGTATGCGTTTGTGTGACAAGGATGATTCCCAAGTTGTCGTCTCCTAAAATCTTTGAGAAACTTATAAGGTATTTATTTTTATCTACAAATAGTAGTATTTCCATTGTTTTCAGTCCTTTGCCTGATGTTTGATGTGACAGGATTGATTCGTACTCTAGAGGCTAATTTGTGGTTCAACATGATGCAACTGTACTGCAGGTGTGTACGCAGGGCGGAGGCTGCTGCTGCCGCCGTTTCAGATCTTCAACTACATTAACCTCTTTAGTGGTCTCACAGACCATTCTGTTCTGAAATGTTTGGTCTTTAGTAATAATTGACAATTCTTTTTGCATTTTTTTTTTCATAGCTCAAATACATTTTTAAACTCCAAAGGATTTTCCACAAGGATGTTATCATTTTGAAACGGATAAAGTAAGGTACAAACTACAAACAAACAATAGCATCACTGCCAGAAATGTTTCAGTGGTCTCTAGATTTACACCACCAATAACACCACTGCAGAACTATAAATCTGCTGTTGACATCTAATCAATAAACCAGCTTTATTTGTACATAACAACATTTAGGCGCAAACATAAAACCGCAGTCAACCATGCTAGCGCTTAAAATGACAAAACGGCATATCTGTTGGAAATCAATCCGAAAGTTATTGTTTAGTGGAGAGAAAGCGAGTAAGTCATCACTGTAAGGGTATGATTATGATTTTTATAAATGTATTAACCATATATAATTTGGAACTTTTAGCAATGACTGCCTTGTGATTTCTGATTTTATCTTCCTACATAAGACATTTTCCTTGATTCAAATTTCAAAACGGTGTTTGGTTGATGGTTTCTAGACATTCATGTAAAGATATCAGAGTTGAATGTAGGCTACTGTAACTGTTTACGAGGCATTTGAGAATACACATTTCTCTGCCCTTTAATTGTTGAGACTTGTTCCCCTTTAGGTACAGTATTTTGACTGTAACAGCTTGTTTTCTGCACAAAGATGTTTTCTGCGGTTTTGTCAATTTCATGTTGCTACAGTAGCACTGCTGTAAGAGTTATGTGAACGGACCAACATCATTACTCACTGCTCTCTCTCAAAACACCCTGGACAGGTTTGGAAAATAAAGGAGAGAATAACTGAAAGATAAAGGGAAAAAAAACGCCTTCACACATTGAAGGAGAGAAAGTGAGACAAAAGAACCGAAACAATCACCTCAAAAGAATGAGCGGAATATTTATGGATTCAAATTGGAGAAAAGAAAACAAAGACCCTTTTTAAGTTTGACACCTAGTCACATTGGTGGCCGTGGTTTTCATTTTTGGTTATAATCTTTGGGGGAGTCATCTCTCAATGTGTTGCGTATAGATTAGTGTTTTTGTTGGTGTGCTGAAGGCCTGTTAATTGGCTGTTTGACGCTAATAAATAGCCATAATTAACGGATGTCGTTAGTTGAGGCAGGGATGGAAAAGCTGTGGCAAACCAGCCATGGGAAAACAATGAAATAGAATGTGGAAAAAGTCACCTGGAACTTTTGTTCATTGGGGCGTTTTGATTAAGTGGGTAGCAAAGTAAGTCTTATTGAGACCAATAAGACTTACAGGAGGTTTCCTGTTGAGACAGAAGTCCCCACCTGCTTGGTTGCTGTAAGACACATCGAATGATAGCACCTATAAATGGACTTAGATATGACTTTAGTATTTCTTCTTATTTATATATCGACTTTTAAAAAAAAAATGTACCAGTAATTACCAGTTCATTAACTTGATCAATCAATCCCCATAAACCACGATGCTTTGTGTAAATGCTCAACTTCACAGCAGAAATAAACATGTTTACAGCCTGGTACAAAACAGTTTTTTTGTCTCTATAGCTAATACCTCTGTTCAAAACAACTGTCCGCGGAGTGAATTTATATACAACCCACCCTTTTTGAATTATATTAAGGCTTAAAGTTGAGCATAATTGAGGGATTTTTCTGGCTTGAGTGACAGGTGGGGCCTAATTCTGAATCCTAATTTGACTACATTCATGTTTTATCTAGCCAATGGTTAAAACTGTCCATTGCTTTTGAACGATTGATTGGGTTTATGTTGATGCCTTAAACAGTTAACGCCGTAGTTATATCCTTTTTAATTGGTGCACATTTACGTCACAGTTGTAGAATTGCGTCACTGTAAAACTGTATATTCTGTATCACAAGCTTTGACCAAGGTGTCCGCTTGTGTTGAAGATGTATAGACAGTAAAACATGCTGTGGTGAAAAGACACACAGGATGTAGGTAGTGGAAAGCAGATGTGCCTATCAATCTAAAGAGCAGTCAAAGGTTGTCCCCACTGATGTTGAAGTTTGCAGTAAGCCAGTGAGAGCAGATGATTGTTATTTATTCTTTAGCGTTGTCTCCACAGCCCTCATATTTGTTATTTATTCTCTTTTCACCTTCAGAAGTTTGTACATTTTTGGTGATTGGATGAAAAGACTTAATCTGCTGTCTCGATTGATTGAAGCCCTAGACATGTGCTCTCTCATCTCTCCCATCTTTACCAGTCTGCCATTTATTGCTGTCTCATCTTTTTCTCACTTTGCTCTTCTTTCTTCCTTTCTTTCTTCAGCCTTCACTGCTGCTCATCTCTCTGAGTGTTGAAACATTAAAAAGCCCAGACTTGTTAAGGCAAGTATTAGTTGTTTGAAGTCTTGCCAGTGAAAAAGTGGACTTTAAGCCCATTAAACGGCAAAAAAGCACCAGGGATTTTCTCTTTCTTTTGACTACAGCAGCTTGTTCTTTTAAACAAGTGAATGGGTACAGGTGAGGCTCAAACGTTTGCTTCATTTGTCTATTTTGTCGTCACAGCTATTTGGTGGGTGCACACTAATAGTGCTATTATAACCAGAGTAAGGTAATTAAGGGTTTTAATAGATTTGCCTTTCTTGCTTGATCTCTGGAAATAACTTCTGTCAGTTAAGCCATGCTATGAGTCTCTGTGGCTTCACCACTGGTTGTAGTGAGCATTGTTGCTCATTGCTTTTAAAAAAGTGATTGGTAATTAAACTTCCAAAATCTACAGTGATCACTTAATTGGGGAGAAGCATTGGTCGTTTCTTCTATGGAAGTGAAAGAAGTTCCTGGTCAGTCACCAGGGGACTCATTTATATAAAAAAAAAAGTACATAGGATCCACGCCAATTTTTTTGCATACGGCCAAAGGAGGAAATGCACGTATGCCCAAAAATATTTCGATTTATAAAACTTTGTACGCCTGCTAGTGCGCAATTTCCTTTTTTAAATCCCAAATCAACCTGTAAATATGTGCAGCTGGTTCAGCTTCACATCCCGCCCTCTACACACCCACATTCAATCATAAATGGTCAACGCAACCTCACGCAACCTCATGAATGTTGATAAATAGGGATGAGCCTGATGATCAGTGGATCTTTACGGTGGATCACGGCAACTACCGCGTGGAAGAACACTTGTTCCCTCCGAATTCTTCCATTTAAGCACTCCTAACAGTGCCAGAGAACCTATCGTGCAACATAACACATCACGAATGTCACCGAAGTATTTATGTTTACAGCAATCAGACTGATTGCTTCCAAAATGATCGCGACAATCAGTGGTATCCACCACCCTGGATATCATTTAAGAAAAGGAAGTTTGATAGGTGAACACTATTTATTTACTTATGTTTTCTTAAGGCATTATGATTGGGACTGATAATGATATGGAGTGATCGTATGATAGCTGTCACTGACTTTATTTCCACACTTTGCTCATTTACACAATCGATATGTGCAGGTTGTGAAGATATCCCAGGTGAGGTGATTGGAGAAGGTGTGTGACAGTCACCACGGTTACTCCTCTGCTCCAGTGAGCTCTGCTCCTCTCATCAGAGAGCTGTTTACAGTTTGTCTGTGTACAGTATGCTGGATCTGTCCCTATGGAATAAACCATATTTGAATCAATGAAGTCTTCACTTCAGCGATTTTACTCACAAACACTTAATGAAAACTAAAATTGTACTTGTTGATTTATGCACAGTATTAGTATTAGAAGATAATTGAAAACTACTAATGCTCTGTTCTGCAGTTCTTAAACACTATTTGACGTTAACTTACAGCTGCTGGTAATTTCATCAGCTGCTCCACAGATGACCCTCTCCTGAAATATTAAGTGAAAGTTGATTTGAGGTTGGAGTTGGTTTATATCTTTTACAATTGAAAAGTGCTTATAATTACAGCTCACTAGTATGAGCACAAACAGCACTACTGGTTTGACTGTTTATGATAAAGAGAATATATGAGTCACAGATCGGATCAGTACAAAAGAAATAAGGGAGCAAATATAATTTTAGAGATCCCAGATCACATTTGTTTTGCCGTCGATACTAATTGCCGAACATTGATGATCCATATTGGCAGTTACAGACCCCATTTTTTGTTTATAGCTGCTTGTTTGTATTTTTTTTTCCACTGTCCCAAAAATCATTTAATCCACTCTTAAGTCGGTGTAAACCATAAAAAATTCAAAATGTTATCCTTTTACTTTGTTAAAGTCATCTATAACACACAATTCTAATGATAATGAAATAAAAGATTGTACTTGTATTGAATAAAACAAATCTTGTCATTAGTACATCATTAGTTTTAATGATGTATTATAAGCTGCTTAGAGCTAGTGTAAACAGCTCATAATTTCCTCTCTAATATCTATTTATTTTGTTGTGAAAACATGTCCTTCAAATAACTGGATTTATTCCAGTTTCTCACCTACACTACACTGTACAAGATTACATGTGAGCACCATGATAGCATTAGAATTTACCTTCGCCCAGCACTCATTTTCACTGTTTTCATTTGTTAGCCGCTAGCAGTGCTGCTAACGTTACTAGCTCTCCTCCGGTCAATTTAAACACAGATTGGTTGTTTACAATGTAACGTTATCAGAGATCGGCAACTAGAAAAGCATAAATGCCGATGTCTTGATCGCATATTTTACTGAATATTGGCGGATAACGATCGTCAGTAAAACTTCATTTCACACTGTGATGGTTAACGTTAAACTGTGTAGTTAATCCGCGGTTTACTGGCGAACCGTGAGGTGGATGGCTCCATACGGATCGACAGTGGTCCGTTACATCACTAGTTGAAAGTAACGTGTGATAAAAAGTGAAATGTGTGAGAGGCATCATTATATGTGTAATGATGCCTCTCAGATATAATTTCTACCTCACCGTCTGCGTCGCCAATTTCCCGTGTCTCCGAAATGTTTGTATGCATAGGTCAGAGTTTCCGTGCAGGTTCCAGGTTTGTTTTCATAGATCACAACTTTTACATGAGAAGTGGCGTACGCCTCTTTCAGGCCCTGTTTTGCGAGTACGCAATGGTTATAAATGAGACCCCAGGACTGTAGTTTCTTCACTCAACATTTTCCTCTCTTTGGTTACTCTTTCCCTAATTTGCATTGTAATTTGCATAATTTGCATAAATCAACTATCGGAAACGTAGCAGACCCATTTTAAATTAAAATGACCTGGACTTTCTCCCCCTCTGTCTTTAAGTCTCTTTTCCATTGACTGTATCTCTATCTGTCACATGTATTTCTGTCATATTGTTCAAATAAGTCCAGCTTTGAAAGGAAGAAGTAGTGCCCTGAGGGCTTGTCAGACAACTTGATGACATGATGCTTCTGTTGAAAGAAAGCGGGGAAGATCAAATGCTTAATGGCCACCTGTGTGTGTGTGTGTGTGTGTGTGTGTGTGTGTGTGTGTGTGTGTGTGTGTGTGTGTGTGTGTTTCTTTTCTAAAACTTATAATCTTGTTTGAAGTCTCTCCAAGTGATGGTTTGAATGTTAGGATATTTCCATCATGCGTAGAGCACTAAATGTAAATTCAGTGTGCTTTGCATGTTGAATAAAAACTGGAACCAAATTTGGACAGGAGTAACAGAAGGAAACATTTGTTAATAGTTTGTTATAATTATATTTAATAATTTTATAGTTTCAGAAATTGAACAACCTGCAGTGCTCAATCAGGGAATAGGCTGATTTGGCAGGGAAGGTAGGGTTTTGTTTGATTAATAGGTTGGTCTTTGATACAATTCTGCAAATCATCCAACCAGATTTTAAAAAGCTTAGGAGTTGCTCTCTAAATCTGCAGATATACATGCTATGAATATATTTAGTCAGGAGAGAACATGACTATGCCCTCCTTTAAACAGCAGCCATTGGTAAATGATTACACAACTGGAAAAAGAAAAAACTTATTTAGTTAGATGAAAACTTTACATTTAGAAGACTCAAGTAGTGTAACACAGTATGTATTAGAACACACACAATGCAGTGCATTATGTGCATTCATGGCGTATTAGATAATGTCTTGCTTTAACAGGTTTTCTCGAACCCACAATTCCATGGGTCATGGTGGCTCCTTGCTGAATCTGTTTATGCCAGTAACTCCCCTGGCATTTGGCCTCAATTCCCATATATAATTTGCTTTTATTTATACATACACTATCTGTGTAGCTTAAGACGTGCCTGTGTGCGTTTGTCCTCGCTGTCTCTCTCATAGACCTTTCATTTCCTCAGAGATTTAATGACTCATTCGACAAGAGGGCCCGAGAATAGAAAGATGCAAAATAAAAGAGAGAAAGATAAACAGGCTATGCAGTTCATGATGGAGGCAGGTCTGTGTGAACGCCTGTCATAGATGGAGAATGGCAAAAGATAGAAACAAAGGAGAGAAGAGACAAAAAAAAATAAAGAGAGGCAGACCAGTTTCAGCCATCTCCTCTCATGCAGAAGGGATGTGCTGCCTTGAGCACAATCTTTTCCAGGAACTCCAGCATAAACAAATTAAGTCAAAGTGTCCCTACAGCTCTTTGTGTGTGTGTATCTGGAGATGTTTGTGCATCTGTTTGTGTGTGTACCTAAATCTGTGTCTTTTCAACCCCTCTATGATTTGGGTTGTGTGTGTGTGTGTATCCGGTGTCTGTATCGGTCTATGTGGTTGATGTGCCTTTGACACAAAGCCGTGTCTTTCCACGCGCGTGTGTGTGAGTATTTAGTGCGTTTTTTTTGACTGCTGTACTCTGAGGCAGTATGTGTACAAGTCACTGCGAGGCCATATTGTAATCACATTGTTTGGAGAGTGTTTTTTCATCAGGACAACACATGTAGTGACAACAACTCCTCAAGCTAACGTTGAGCTAAGGCACAACCGGTGCATTAAATTCCCCATCGGCAACTCCAGTAAAGACTATAGGATAACTGTGTCCTCTGATAAGTGTGTTACCTTCTACACAGCTGGCACCAGCTGTATGATAATTCATTGAAGTATTAAAGGCACTGTTGGCTACTAACTGTGGGGTAAAGTGTCAGTTGTGTTTGGCTTGTTTTTCAGTTGATAATGTGAATTAACTTTATTTGTGGAGTTTATAACTATGCTTTTGGGCTCTTCCTGTTTGTGTACCCAATGTAGCGTATATAAAATGTGAATAACCTTAGTTTGCATTGACAACTAGTGCTTAAGGCTTTTGTTGAGGATGTGTGGCTCATTTCTTTCATGTATATGAAAACGTAGCCGTGCTTGAAATCCCAGTGCATTGTTGCTGAACTACTGTTGCACTTTTGGCCCACTTTTGTCTTTATACTGTTGCTAAACAATATACACAACTGGTCCCCGTGTGTAAAAGGACTGCTTTAGGTACTATTTATATTGATATGCCTGGCTGTGCATCAGTATAGCTTACACATGATTTCTTCTGTGAAATTGCTTGAAGTTAAGTGGGTGCTTTCTACTGTATTTTTTGTAACCCACTGCTTTATTGAAATGAGACAAATGTCTTTGAAAATGTCTTCGTTTGCATTGTTATAACAGTATACCATACAGTGGAACATCTCTCAGTGCAAGTAGTTTGTGATGCTAAAACTGTACTTTTTGTTTCCCTTTGGCCCAGAACACGGCCTCCACTAAAGTTGTACCTGATAGGCCGCATACAGCTGTGCTTCAGGCTCTTACGGAGCACATAGTGTGTTATGGGTTTCCTTGTTCACATCATTTTTATTATTTGGTTTCAGGCTTTAGAAAAAGTCAAAAGTCATTCAGTGGCTGCACTAGTTTGCTAGAAAATGATATGAAATGAGAGCTTATTTCATGAGTAAATAACACTTTGCAGAGTGGTGCATGGAATGCCTCTGGCCTTTATTGAGGACACAAGTTGTTTATGTATCTAATGTACCATATATGAGTGAATAACCTTTACTAGCTAGTATGGATTGAATTGAGAACTGTGTGGAGGACTTGTGGAGGACGTAGGCTAGCTTATTAATCTAATGTAGTATGGAATCATTTTCATTTGCTTTGACCCGTTCATGGGTAAATGGCTGTTGACATTAGAGCATGACAGTGTGTGCCCATTAGCAGGCTAGTATATGGAGTTGGCAAAACTGCCATGGGCTTTTATTGGGTACATACAGTATGCTTGTTTATGTATCAAGTTTACCACAGGCCAATATGCCAGTTGATATGTGTTTGTTTTTTTATCCAGAGCCTATTTACAGACATGAGTAGAGGCAGACATGGATTTGCTTTGACAAACAAGGTCACAGCAGCCTCTCAAGGCATTAAAAGGTCATTGATATTGTTTTAAACCGCACGAGATGCAGTGAAAGACAACCATGCACACAGGTTTCCATATGTATTTCATAGGGAAATTTGATTACAAGTCTTTCATGCATTAACTTTCTCTGCATGTCATGCTTGCCTAACAATGTTGTCATGTCCTGTGTCTCTGTCTAATCAGTTGTGTGTTACCTCAAAATATGTTTTGCGTTCGCTCTGATCATTGCAATCATTTCAGCTAGAAACTTAGCAGAGTAATCACAATACAGCTACCGTAGCTATATCCATAGCATCTAGATTTAACCACAGATGCAGCTGTAGTCCAATCGATAACCATATTCACAGCCACAGCGTCAATTACCAGCCTTTTGAGAAGAGTAATGAGCCATACGTGCATAATTCAAATCGTTTCCCTGAACTGGACTGGACCAGAACATCATATTGAATTATGCACTCTACTTAGTACAGTGTTACTTTCAGCATTTGCATCAATAAAGAGTAGCTTTGAAATCATAGAGATTGCATGGGTCCTTTACTAAAGTAAAGACTAAAAACATCTCTGGTATGCAGCGAGATTGTTCAATCTGGAAAACAATCATGATGATTACATTAAGTGCATGCATTGCTGTTTGAGACATTATTTAAAAACAGTTATGAGCCTGATACTGAATTTGTTCCCAATTGTATGAAGTTTGGTGTAGCTGTTGTGCAAATATTGACATACGTTTGCAGCACAAGGGATAAAATGACAGAAAACACAAATATTTTTAGCACACATTCATTGCTGTTCAAAACATCCGATAATATTTTACAAACATGTATCTAATGATTGAAATGAATCTACATTTTATTTTCACTTTTCCTGCAACTCTAATTGGACCCTCCCCTCAAAGCTAGCTCTTTCCCGTTGATGGTTGTGTGTATTTTCACCAGACGGTATACAGCTTTTAGCTATGAGCAAAATGGTAGTGGCAAAAATGACTTTGCTTATTGATAGAATAGTAAAAAAGCTGCCCCTCGCAGCAACACAATGCTACCGTTACTTGCAGAAACACTACACTTAACATATTTGTGTATGTCTTTATTTGTAAGTGCATTAAATGTCTTTGAGTGGTTTCCGTGTGTGTGTGTGTGTGTGTGTGTGTGTGTGTGTGTGTGTGTGTGTGTGTGTGTGTGTGTGTGTGTGTGTGTGTATATGGGTTTGTTTTAATGAGTACAGTAGCTCCAAGTGTCTGCTCTGTGTACAAATTAGCTGGGCCCTCTGTGCCAAAAATAGAGGTGCTTGCGTGTGTGTGTTTGTCAGAGGTGATGAATATAGAGGGTCCATCTCTATATGTTATTTTGGATGAACCTTCAAAACCTACTCAATCCCCAGCCGTGTGGCTTGTCGCACACATGAAAACACACACAAACACAAACACACACACACACACACACACACACACACACACACACACCTGCCATTTGAGAGCCTTGCCACTCAGCCATATGCCACCCAAGGGCCTGGCATCTGCTGCAACACAAACACAAACACACAGTAACAAGAGATACACACTGAAGTAATCACTTTTTCTATGCTGCACACAAATACATTTGGATACATGCACACTTGTCGCATAGAAAAACCTGCCAGTTCAAAAGCTCATTCACAGTATTTAAACAGTATATTTGGAGCAACACATTTATATGCCTGGCACATTGGTCCCTGCACCCCTGCTTGTTTAAACAGCAGATCAGGTTCTACTAAATGCAAAATCAGTCCCTCAAAAAATGCACACGTATATTCAGGGTGGCAAAGTCGGTGGCGGAGGCAATGCACATGAAGTCATACAGCAGACAAACACACATGTCTGAACACATGCAGAGTCACATTCAGAATTGTGAACACACAAACACATAGGCTGGTATAATGCATGTTCAAATGATGTTAAAGTCATTTAGATCGGCGCCTTATTTGCATCTGTGCCATTAGCTGACAATGAGAGCTGGCCAACATTCCCCCTGCCTCATCTACACACACTACTTGCACTTGAATTTTCATTTTGTATATCATGTATCTGTGCTGGAAATTCACACTCATTCACCAACTGCTTTCTTCACATTTATGCATCTCTGGCAGGGTCTTAAATACTGTAGGATATTGATATTTGTGTATAGTATCAATACATACGGCATCCAGTTAACCTATTCAAGTCCACACGTCTTAATGACCATTCAAACACTAAACTCACAATAACACTTTCAATACAACCATCAGACACTTATTGCAACATACTAAGCATACATTTTTGAAGTGGTTTGTTGGAACAGTAAAGAATATTTGTATTTGAGCGTGTCCTGGGTTTTAGCTACATGTGTGATTTACTGGTCTTGAGTGAATGCTGAGGGATTGAGCTTTTTGTCTGTCCGTCTGCTTCTGATGACTGTTGGTTTGAATGGCACAGCTGTGCAGTAGCAGGCTAGCCTCTTAGAGCTCGGTCTGATTACTACCTGCTCTCTTTGATTAATGTTCATTATGTCTGAGTGTGTGTGTGTGTGTGTGTGTGTGTGTGTGTGTGTGTGTGTGTGTGTCTGTGAGTGCGTGTGTGTGCGCACTCTCAGAGTCAATTCAAACTGATCCCCCCACCCTTCCACCGCCATAAATCAATCAACACCATTGAAGTGCTAATATCGGCCCCTTTGTGAGCCATTTGCGCATTCAAGCCTCATCTTGCCGGAGCCAATCTGACTTATACTAATGACGAGGAGTTTTGACATCGATAATTAGATTTTTTTCTGAGTGGATTTTTTTTAGATATTTAAATAATTGTCACGCTAATTTTTTCATCTATGTATTGAGAAACTGAATGGAAAGTATGAAACAAGAATTCAATGAGATAATGCGTTGATTTCTTTCTGCTGGATGATTGTCTATCACACGACCGGGTATTCCAGTATCATTCTGATGATTGATCAAGATTGTGTGTTTGAATTGGATGAATTAGACACAAGCCAGAGTGATATATGGTAATACCTTGATTATTGATGTTTGCTTGAATTGGACAGAGTAAAGGACATTGTCACTATTATGTCCTCGGAATTGTACTCATCTGCACTTTCTGCCTAATATCTTTCATTATAGCTACAGTATATACAGTAGAAATTCAAATATTGCAGACCTTCTAAAATCTTTTCAATCAATGTATGCTAAGAATAAGTGAAACAGCCAGGCCAACTGCTAGATGATATTAGAAAAAAAGCCATTTAAAAAAAATCTCAAGTCCGATCTGTGAATGTGCAAATCTGAAGTTGATTAAGTTAGAATCTATCAACCGGCCCTGTGTGTGCACTTCAGCTCTTTGTGGTCCATATAGCGTCTCTCTGTCTTTCTTTCTATGTGGAAAAGTCCAACAGGAGACCTCCTATGTGTCTGTATTCTCTCCAACTGTCCAAACCCATTCTCTGTATCTTTGACACATCCATACATAGCCTGCATATCATGCTATAGTCTGCATTTTGCCCATACATTGGCCAGTAAGCATGCATACATCAGTGTGTGTTTGTGTCATGCTCATTGAGCCTGTGGCAACCAAACAGCCATATTACATTAATCTCCCCTCAACCTAGAAAGAGAGGGATATTTTAGCAAATTACATAATCATGACAGTAGATTATTCTTCATATGATTTGATGGGAAACCACCCTCTGAAGACGACCTTTTGTGGTGCCAGTTTCCGATCTGCACATTGTCTGCACATCGGTTATTATGTGAATAGCCTTCATGTCACATTGCTTGTCTCTGTGACACATAAATAGATTTGTACATCAGCCTTCACCTCATGCTATACTCACACATTGTCCATACATTGACTAATACGCACATACACACACATATCAGTGTTGGTTTGTCAACTCTTTCACACCCTTGGGCCAATAAACAGACAGACTACATTCATTTTTGCTTTTTTTCTGTTCACTCACAGTCTATCACTCACATAAACATATTAGTGACATGCTGTATTTATTTTGCAACCGCCTCAATATGTGTAGTATTTCACTTAAAGAGCATATATTCAACCTATGATGCATTAATGTTGCTGTGAGAGCATGTAAAGCTTTAAGTAATGACGCATTGGCTCTTAACATCCAGATGAAACTACTTAAGCATATATTATGTTGCCACCTGTATACTTTGATTATAAAACACAAGCTTTTGGGTTATATTTACATTAGCAAGATGAATCCAGTTCATGCACCACTTTCATGTAAGTGCAGTGCATCTGCTGTGGAATAAGGATTTTCTTTGAAGGGAAGGGTGGCCAGACTATATTAACTTGAGTGTGTAAAATAGCTCTTCGGGTACAGTAGGATTAATAATACAATATACAATTTAAAATATGGATCAAAGCTTGTAAATAGTTTAAGTTTTATAGTATTTTTTTTTAGATAATTATGATGCATTGTGAAGGATGCATCCTGGCTGGCAACCTTCAGAATGAAAAAATATTTTGGGATGGTTCTATATAAAGATATTTTTTTTTTGTGTGGCATTTTTGCCTTAATTTGACAGTTTTAGAAACAGAGACTGTAAATGGTGGGAGAGAGACAGGTATGTCATGCAAAGATTTCCAAAGGCTGTAATGGAACCCGGGACGATGCCGTAATGTAGCAGCACCGTCACCACTCTCGGGCATGGCCGTATGTTTAAGTGGGACAGACCTTTTGACGGGGGTGCCAAATGTTAGTGAGAGTAAGGAAATCATGTCTAAACAGCAAGCAGTATAGTCCATATGTGACATAATACCTCAACTGAGCATTATTTTTATAGCCCAACACAGTTGATTCAAAGTGATTTACAACAAAGACAGATAAACAGAACAAAAGAAAGGAGACAAACCCAAGAAGGAACGTAAATCAGCGTAAAGAAAGAGAAATGTTCGAGAGGAAATTAAAGCAGATCTAATTTGGTAAAGATATGCATATCGTGGGGCGATCACTGGGGGGTTGATACATGAAATTTAATGAATGAGCTTCTGTCCATCTGGCATATGATACTGACTGATACTGTCTTTTCTTGCTGAACTTAAGAGTTAAAGTTAGCATACTGTAGCTTCCTTGTGACGGAGGGAGAGCATCTTCAGACTGAGAGCATTAGCATTAACTTTAACTTCATTTTCATTTTGTTTACTTTTGGTCCAGCGCCTATCTACAACAGTTTTTGGATGCGTTTGACCACTTTACATTGTTTTTCTTGCTGAACTTGCAAGAATGGTCAAAATGCCTTCTGGGTGACTTGCCTTTCAGTATACATTATTTTTTTGTCACCTCAAGCTTGCTGTCTCCCCATAGGGAACTATATTCTGTGGATTTCATGCTTCCCTTGCTGTGTGACCTTTCGTACATATACACACACATATGATCTCTACTGTCAGCGCTTTCCAACCCAATGTTCTCTCCATGCTATACTGTGTCTATAGCAGTAATAGCCCAAGGCTTTGCAGAGTTAACTCTTCTACTTTTCTTTCTGCTCACTTCTCCCTATAGGAATGTAACATTTCAACAGAGTTCCTCTCCTTGCATCAAGATTTCCTTTCAGCATTTCTCATTCTGCTTCCTCTTTTTCTACCATATAGCCGCAGCAACCACAGAGTGGCTATGTCCCATGGTGGCTAGTCTGCATTCCTACTACTATTCCAACTGTATTTCTTATTTCCCCCAGGAGTAAACACAGCATATTTACTTGTTTATCTTTATGTTCAAATTTAGACAATAAGAAATCTCAGTTAGTGTGGAAGAAAGAAAATTTAGAGCAAATTATTATAACATTAAAGTTGAGTTTTTGGATGTCTTTAAAGCAACTCACAATTAGCTTATCTTCACAATGTTACAAATGACGATCCCGATTGAAAGGGCTTGTATGTTTCTGGTCACTTCATTGCTGTATTGCGTGTTTGAATGCAAATTACAACCCATTTTTCTTCCTTTCTATATGTCCTTGGTTCATCTGTTGTTTTCTTGTCCTTGGGTACCTGAGTTAGTCTGAGAGGAAAAACAGCGTAGTACTTGACAGTCCATCATTGTACCACTTCAGAATGTACCATCAGTGGAACATATAAAGAGCACACTGAGCCATGCACGCGCACACAAATACACCCTGACACAGAATCGTTAGGCCATGAGAGGAGAATCAAAATGTTGAATGTCCAAGAGCGAACACTACATCACAGAATACTTCAATCCCCTGTCAGAGTTCAGTACGCACAAAGGAGAGAAGAGATGGCCGTATGTGGTACACAATGATAGTTATTAAGGGCTTCCTTGACATTGGCTGACATGGACTGAACTCGTTTCATTTCTTGTTCTGTTGAAAAGAATGCTACGGTGATGTGGAAAACAAAAATGCAACAAGTAAAAGCAAACCTGTTTAGAAAACCATAAACTTCTGCTGAATTCGGAAATTCAAAGCATTAATTTAGCAGGCAACAAGTATTATCTATGTAACAATATAGTGTGTATATATAAGTCTACCTGAGCAGAGAATGAAGTCGCTCTCCCTCTGTGTGTGTTGTTATACGAGCCTCTGTTCTTTTTTAACATAGACAGGCCGGCCGTATGTGTTTTTAGTGCATTTTAGTGTGACCCACTGGCTGGTTCACAGCCTCCGCTTTGCACTGCGCGCATACGGCCGCACCAGCTGTAACGGCGTCAGTTGTATTCTGTTACAGCGACAGACTGATGCTTTTTTTTCTCTCTCTCTTCTCCTCTCGGCAGCGCACACAATTCTCTATATCTTATCAGTTTTCCAAACCAAATTTGCAATCACTTTTATCACCATTTTATTTGGATTTGCACAATTGCTAAAAGTCAGAAAAAAAGGAGCAAGGAGGCCAAGATAGTACATGCATCAAAGGTCATGAGGCGGCTTTTAACCCAATCAAGCATTAGGAGTACATGATCCTCGCCTTATCCCACAGAGCCACCAGGATGGCCTCGCAGCTCATGTTTTTTTTCTCCCTTATCAAAACACATACATGCATTTCTGTCATTCTTATAGGACGACTGGAGGGCTAGCCTTGAACAGCAATCAGACGCATTCGCTAGATATGCCTCCCTATGCATGTATGATTTGTTGTGTCTTCAGGTGTGGCCTACAGTGATAATCATAATCATACTGCTATTGCCATGGCATTAGTTTCAGCTGCAATTATAGATTAATGTGGATGTATAGATGTGTGCATTACACATGCATTTTCTTACGCTCTCTCTTTCTCTGACTTACACAGAGATACACACATGAATTACACACACCAAGGCCTCCAGGCCCACAGGGACATAACGGACAATCAGTCTGACAATTACAGCTGAGCTCTGATTGATGCCGCAGTTGCGAACACACACACAATTTCAGACACAGACGCTGTAATGCCAAGGGCTTGATCCCCACACCCACCTCAGAAACACACACACACCCACACACACACACACTCTGTCAAAAAAAGCACCTCAGCAGATGAATAAATAAAGGAGTATGGAATGTTTTTACGATTTCCAATCACTCTGGCTATGTGAGATATGATATCAATTTTAACTAGAGGAAAGAGACACATGATCAATGCTTAATAGTATAGAACTGTCATCAAAAGAAAACGTGATGTAGGTCAAAGGGCATTAGTTACATGGTCTGTCCGGAGGTGAGGGCTGCTATATCTCCTGTAGGCGACATACACTTTTTTTGTTTCTTTCTTTTGCGGCCAGGCAAGTGTCTGTAGGATGATATTGCATTCAGTTTCTGTGTTTCACCAATATTAAGTCATTTTGTCCAGTTCATATTTCTACTTATTGTAGTAATCGAAATATTGACGAGGAGTTAGAACTTACAACATGATTGTAAGCTGTCCAGATACATACTCACACTTTCTCATTTCTGCTTTCAGGAATACATTTCACATTATGTGTATTTGGTGTTTGTGGGATTGTGTTTCCGTGTGTGTGTGCATGTCGTGTATTTTAGTAACTAATATTTCAGAGGCTTTCATTCTGTGTTTTCCGCCATGTCTCTATTTTGATGTGATTCATTCCAGCATCTGAGACACTAAACAGCCTACAGGCTACTGTCACAGGCCTGTCTGTGTGTGTGTGTGTGTGTGTGTGTGTGTGTGTGTGTGTGTGTGTGTGTGTGTGTGTGTGTGTGTGTGTCTTCTCACTTTGACAAACTAGAACTGTCACTGGCGGCAGAACAGACTTGTTTTTCTGTTGGATAGCTGAAATTGATGAGGCAATCAAGTGTGTGTCTGATTTTGCGTTACTGTGACGACATACAGTATGTTTTGAGTACATATAGACAGTACTGTCAAGGAGCAGCACTAGTATAATGATCTTCAGTTTGTGTAAATAGAAAAGCAATAATCTCCTTTAGGTAACAACTCATGATTCTTTTGTTTTCTGTTTTACTCTTGATGTGCATTTTTTCTTATTCCATTTGTTAAACTTAGTCCTTTTGATGCAGCTGTAGTGTATCAATAATCATATATACTTTTAAAGGAACATATTTTTACTATTAGCTGCAATGTAATGTATCTGTCTTTATATAGTGTTAATTTAACATCCATATTGGATTAACAGTAAAGGGATTGTAAAGCTGCTATATTAGGACACGGGTTATGGATAGATAACACACGGGGGAAAAATGTATTGCATTGTCTTTTTGGATGAAGTTTGGGGTTTTTGTCAACATATTTAGTAGTCCCATGAGAATGTTTTGAAATTTGTTATCAGAGCTGCCACTGAGGACCAGACCTGCACCAACATTGAAAAATCCTTGTGCAAACAAAAGTTGAAACATCTCGTTTCCCATAGCGGGTCCTATGCTAACCTTTGCATGTTTCTCATTCTTTCTTCCACTCCGTGATTGTTTAGTCCCTGTCCTGTTTGGCCGAGCACGTTTTGTGAGCTCAGCATTCATGATAACCAAAAACAGTGCTTTGTTTAGTTTGAGGATAGTAAGAGTGCCATTCTTCATTCTTGGAAAGCTAGTTTTTGTAAGTACAAACTCCCGTTAGCTAGCGTTTATGGATATGCGTATGTGAGGCATAGTCTGGTAAACTTTGGGAAGGCTGAAGAAGGCCTGGAGGGCGGTTGCAAATTTGATGCAGGTGCACAGCGCTTCGGTCTTGGCAAAAATCTCTCATATCTCACCAGCGCTGTTCAGAGAGAGGGGGTGGGGGTGGCTACGAGAGCCAGGAAAGCATTCGATGTCTGGTGTATAGCCTCAAGACACACAAACACAGACCTAGTGAGACTTCAGCCCAGTGTGTGTTGAGGGAGGTATATCAGGTTAATTGTTATTAAACTATTAAGAGATGCTCGGTATAGTTGCGTGTTGGGGTCTTGTAGGTTTAGGCTTCGTCTTTGTTTTTATGTTGCTCTGTTTGTAAATGTACGTGTGTGATTTAGTTAGTTTTGTTGGGTCTGTGTGTATGAGTGTCCTTTTATCATGCTAATAAAGTGTTTTTTTGGCTGCTTTTCCTAATATTTCTACTTTCTTTTGGCTTTGCTCTCTCTTTGTCTGTCAACACACACACACACACACACACACACACACACACACACACAGACAGACAGACAGACAGACAGACAGACAGACAGACAGACAGACAGACAGACAGACCAGGAACAAGACAAGTCAATGGGTCTTTTGAATGGGCTTTTGGTTAGAGGCCCCAAAATGTAGTTTGTGGTTAATGTTTTGTTTAACGACGTAAAATATGTCGGTAAATATCTGATTTGAGAATTTTGAAGCTTTTACGTTTCTTAAAAAAGTCAGTTGCTAATAAGTGGCTAAATAATAATACTTAATGTCATCACGCCGAGCACGTCTCTAGCTTCATGGTGTGATGTGAAGTCATGCAACCATGGTGTGGTTTGTTGATAGCCTAATGTTGTCTTTTTACTTCTGATGACTGCATTCACGCTTTAAAAATCATAAAAGTGGTGTTCATTTGTGAAGATTAGCTTGCTGAGCAAAACGTGTAAGTATCATAAACGTTTGTTTGCCACAGAGCTTATTTTCTGCAATAATCCAAAATCCAATGGGAAAATCCCATTGGCTTTTTGTCGAATGAACCAGTGTGATGCTAACTTCTGGTTTGGCCTACAAAAATATTTCATCCCTGCAGCACTCTGTGAAAGCTAAGGCACACATTGTACCTTGTATATCATCTGCTTTCACTCCATCATGTATCATCTTCTCTCTGTTTATCATTCATCTACTTGTAATCTCCCTCTAACAAACTTTATTTTCATGGAGTCTGTGGTTTGAAAACAACCACTGCTCCTCTCTGTGTTCCCTGGGTGCAATTTTTGATTGCATGGAATTCACTCTGTAAAATCAGGGTTCTTACTATCTCAAAAAGGTGGGTGAATAATGATTCATATATATATATATAATATATATATACTTTATGTATATATATATATATATATATATATATATATATATATATATACTGTATATATAATGAGTTGTGCTTTCAAGGTTCTGGGCAAGATTGCGAAACTTGTGGAATGGTTATACAAATATTTGAAATCTCTTTTCCTTTTGTATAAAATAATCATCTTGCTAATAAATTCTTATAATCCAGAGTGGTAGTTAAAACATGACAATCCCTGTAAAATCTGTTCACCAAACATTAAAAGCCTTGAAAAATACTCTGGCGATAATGTAAATTGTGCTGCTTGCATTGGCCCTCAGTCAGGTCAAGAATTAGTTTTTCTAACACTGTGGACTGCACAGTGCTGTGTTCGAGACAAGGTTAAGAGATCGAACTATCGCAAAGACAGGAAAGTGGTATAGATTGGGTTTCTCAGCTTCTCAGCAGCCCACTGCTCCCAATAAGCTGGTGATGGGTTAAAAACAGAAGCTAAATGTCATGTATGTGTATATGTATATGACAACCATAATACATTTCATTTAATTTGGTCGGCGGATGGATTTCCAGCTGGATCAACATAACAAATCATGTTTTAATGTGTTCTCTCTCTCACCCACCCACTGTACTATCTGAGGTGTTTGGATAAAGTTGCCATCTGCCTTTCAAATACTACTCTGTAGTTCACTTGTCTTAATGGCAGGAGTGTTTGTGTCCAGGTCTGGGCAAAGCTGAAGGCCTTGCCAAATTCATTTTTTTTAATTGTTTACATTGTGTTACCACTGACATTTCTAACCCATTGTTTCTCAAAGTGTAGTGTGTTTTTTTAAGCTTAAAAGCATTCATATCAGTATTTCCTTCTTTTTGTGCTTGTAATTTACCCGTGTAAAGAACATTTCAATGCTTTGCATTAACCAAACCACATTCATTTTTCTGAATCAAGTATTTCATCAAACTTTCAAGTGGTCACCAATAATTGAAACATCATTACTAATGTGACATCATAGATTGTTGGAGCCAGTCATATCAGATTGTAAACCCAGAGAAAGTGGTTAACATGGCTTTCCTTTATTTAGTGCAGCCAGACAGTCTACTGGCTACTGGCTGCCAGAGTAACCATTTCCTTGGACATATTACAGTAGAACGTAAACCTGATACCTGATAAGTATTGGAAACAAAGATATGAGATGATTGGTCTATGCCGCTTTGAACAGGACAAAGATTTGAAAACTACTCACAGACAATTCTAGTATTTAAAGAGTTAAGGAGTAAGTCATTTTTCCTATTTGCTTCAACATCTTTGTCTTTTAACCTTCTTCAAATCCATCTGCCTATCCTTTCTATATGTCTACTTCGATATGTCGTCTTCCTCATGTTGTTAGTGTAATACTCTGTGTAAAGTATTTATGTTCAGGGCTTCTTCCAAACAATTCATTTGTATAACTTTGATCTGTGTTGATTTTACATTCGTCCCCACAAACATTTAACCAAAGCCACCCTTAATCCCCTCAGTCTTTGTGGCAAACAACCAAAAGTTTGAGCCTCTTTTACTTTGGTTTTGACTTTGAGGGTAAAACAAAATACCCAAACCAACAGGGGTGTTTTTTTCTTCCTCTTTCAAGAAGCTTATTCAAAGAGAACCTGCGAAAGATCAGAGCATCTCTCTTTGGCCCTGTAAAATCACTCCCTGCAACGATTGTTTAGCGGGCAACAAAACAAAATCCCTCTCTAGTAGGGGCTACAGAAGTGTGTGTGTGTGTGTGTGTGTGTGTGTGTGTGTGGTGTGTGTGTGTGTGTGTGTGTGTGTGTGTGTGTGTGTGTGTGTGTGTGTGTGTGTGTGTGTGTGTGTGTGTGTGGATGGATATGTTTGCATGATACAGTTGAGTGAAAGTGTACGTATGGAATGACAGGAATGATGAACGTGAATAATGAGTTTAATAAATAGATCAAAAATGATTCGGTCAGAGTAGGTAAGAGAGTAAGGCATAAATGTACAATGACTGGGAGAATGGAGTCTAGCTCTGGTGTTTCCTAAGCCTGCATTCCACTGCTTGACAGTGGGGGGTACGATTTATGCACTGCTGTGTATTGGTCAAACACTGTGGTAAACTGTACTAATGATGAAAAGCTGAACATTGTTTGGGGGAAGGGATTAATACTGTAACGAGTGGAGTTATGTGAGGTCTCTATCTCCACTATAATGATCGACTCATTGGATAACATTTTATAAATCATGTATTAATGTTTATATACTACTTGAATGAATGTTAAACAGGGGAACTTAAAGTGTCCCACTGATTGTTGTTTTAAGTTATGTAGTTGTGTCACAGAATAATTAAGTGTGTGGTGATTACATCTATGTAGCAAGATCTGAGAAGACCTATAACCAGTGAGGACCAAGTTCAATTCAGACTAGGCGCCATCATTGTTGCTTTGATTGGTATCACACTGTACATCCATGGCCACGTTGCATTGTTAACTTGATACATTGTCTCAGCTGTAGTCAAATAGATATGTTTAAAAAAAGCCCTCTATATCATGTTATATAATATTACTATACAGAATATCTCACCGTTACGTGAAGATTTAGTGTGAGCTTTAAAGGGAGTGAGCATGTGATGCACCACATTCTCAGAAAAGGATCAGATAGTGTATTGTGTCCTCATTGTAGGAACACTTTGGTACTGGGGGTTAAAATGTGGCTGTCTATTAAGATCACAGCCGTGCTAAAGGACATTCTGAATTGAATGTGAATTGTCTGTATATTTTTGATATACTACCTTTACTGTCTATTTGTTCAGTATTGCCATATTGATTGGCAGGTGTGTAATCATCATATTTGTAGTCATTCATTTGTTGTTTGCTTCCTGTGACACTGACTATTAGCTCCTTATAATTAATCCCATGAACAATCTGACTGTTTAGTAGTCTGGTTAGAAACATAATCCAGTTCCATGGATAAAAAAGAAAAAAAAAGGCAGGGATGAAATTTTGTATGATGTTTGAGTGAATTGCTTCTTCATTTGTGACGCAGATGAAAATGTTGACTACAATTCAAATCCACAGTTCTCTCTTTATCCCTGTTGTGATGTGGATTAATGATCAATTAAACTCATGATCCCACAAATCTGTCATGGATCGGCTGTGTACCGCGGGACGTTATTCTCTGGATGGCGAAGTAAATAAACGTCTCGCTGTGCAAAGACATACACACACACACGGCTTGTTTGGTATTCTGTGACGTTTTTCAATAACTGAAGTAAATACAAATCTAAATGCAGACTCTCATACCCAGATATGCAAGCAAAGACCAGCCGTCACACAAGCAAAGACCAACACATACACTGCATACAAATACACATCGCTCACGGTGTGATGCACATAAGTGTGTGCAGCTCATGAACTTTTCATTTACTGCATTCACTACATTGTCATATGAGTGGTTTATGCTTGGGTGTGTTCATGCATGATCATCCTCTTATTTCACAGTTCAATCAACATATTAGGATAAACCTTAATCCCAGATCATTGCTCCTCGCTGGTTGTTTAGGGGTGGATTAGGTATAATTAAGTCAGGCAGATCCATACAGATTCACATCAGACACATCTAGCTTTTAGTTCATCCAGATCTCTCTTCTGGTGCAAAGTGTAAAACTGAAAACTAAATAAAAAACTTTAAGAGGCTTTGGTGAGCTGAAGAGAAACATGACTCAAGCTGACCCCCCTGTGCTGAACCCACATCTTAAAGGAGCACGGCTCTGTTTGTAGAACTGAATTGAGAGTGAGAATCTAGACTAAACTAAAAAAAGAGAAACAGAATGATAAAATGTTGACAGGCGAATCCTTAACAATGTAAGTGTTTTTATAAGACAAATATCCTTTTTTCCTTTAATATATGTTCAATGCTGTGAAAATTGTCTTTGTCTCATGTGCTTAGGATTTTAGCCTCACGGCAGAGACATCTGTCTTCAATCCAAAGGAGCAAACAAAAGGGCCCAAATCAAATGATCGCCATCCAATAATAATGTTCAAAGGACATTTTTTTCCACCCTCATTTTCTGAAAATTGCTCTGTTTGCAGGAAACAGTGATTTATTTGGTCTCTTTTTAAGTCCGTCAGCATGCCTGTGCAGGTGCTGCCTGTTGGAACAAACACACACACAGTAAAATCAGTATAAAAGAAAGGGGAAAAAAAAGGAGAGAAGGATGAGAGGGAATTATAGTGGAAGGAAGAGAGGTATGAACCACAAAGAAAATGCCCCGAGATAGGAGAGAGGGATGGAAGCAAAATGATAAGGACGGGAAGGAGGAAAGAAAAGAGCACAGAAGATGGGTGTCTGCAGAAATGGAAACACCCTGAGCAATGTGTCGGAGCCTTGACTTCTAAGGCTCTGACATATTGCTAAGGACATGATCAGTCAGCACATTTTTTACAGTACAGGGCTCATCACTGACAGTTAAAATGCAAATACTGCCTATTGAGCCTACAGAACACTCTGCTCTCAACATTTTCAACTACATGTTGCTGCTATTTAAATAGCAGTTAATGCTCTGGATTGCTGGCTGGGATAAACATTCTGTGGTGGTTCTTCACATGACAAGATTATTGGCATGTTTTTATAAGCCAGGATGCAGTGTTTTTAATGTGCTAAATACACCCAAAATGAATAGTTCATCAATCCAGACACTTCAGGGGATGCATTAGAGATTAGACCATGCTAACAACAAAGTATTCACTTTGTCCATCCAGAAATATAAAATGAAATGAATGTGGACCCTCCATGATCACAGTCAAATATTTGTCAAAAATGAATTGTCAGGATAGTTGTCCATGGGGGACAAATTCAAAATAATAGATATTTACTCTCTGTCTAAGTCATTCCGAAGGTGGTTTTATTCATGCCGTGAACAAAACATATCTTCTCTTCTTTCTCTATCTTTGAGTCAACAACATTCTTCATAGTTTCCCATACAAAATATCTTGATTGGGAGGCCATGTTGTAGTATTTAATTTTCTGATTTCCTGAATAGTCTGTTCTCTTTTAATTGTATCCTGTATAGCCTTGGTTTTTTCAGTTTTCTTTTTTTGTAAGGAACTGAGTTTAATAGTAATCACTATCCTCTCAGCAAAAGCGCTAAAACTGAAGTGTCTCCAGAGCCTTGAGATTGTAATTAAATGCTGTACTGCACTAACAGAAAACATGAAAGTGCAAAACTTTGATTGAATTGGGATCTTGATGAATGGAAGCATATTGTATGACTGAGGCAGCTTGCTTCTGTTGAATTAAAACCAAACAAGATATTCCAGCCTGAATAACACAAGTAGCATAGCCTTGCTTGTAAAGGTGCTGTAGATACTCATATTGTACATAAACTAAGTTAAACATTTTGTGTTTTTATATGGTCACATAACATCAACAATGTGTGTCAGCAGATGGAATGAGTAGATCTGTTTAAATATGCAATGAAACAAAGTTGTTCTGTCAGCTCAGTTAAAGTAAATAACCCTAATTTATATAGAAGAAGAATATTAAGCAAACATGTGAAGTCCTTGAAGTACATCAGAAAAAAACATGTTTTTAAGTGAATATGCATCCTTTCTGACTCACAAGCTCATCATTAGCAAGAAACACAGACTAAATCAAACAAAAAGAGATGCAGAGATTAAAAAGAAAACAGAAACGAGACTGAGAAGGAGGGTCCTAAATGATTGCCAGGGATATTAATCCTGTTTTTCATAGGTTAGGGTCAGCATATGGCTGAGGACACACACACACACACACACACACACACACACACACACACACACACACACACACATACACACAGATGGCCACATCTATAGATGAAAACACATTTGCACAAATGCTGCATGAAAGGCTGATGTTTCATGAGTCAATAATCTTGTATGTGTTTGATTTTGTGTTCTCAGAAGTGCTTTCTCTCTGTCTCACTCTCTGTGCAGGTAGGGGAGAGGCAACATGTGTTGGTGACGGAGGAGTCATTTGATGCTCAATACTATGTGTCTCACAACAAGTTCTACGAACAGGTAAGATAATTGTTAAAAACAAAACTGTAATAAATGATTTGGACGCTTACTCCAGAGGGCATGTATGTCTTTCACCAGCACATTTTTACTTGTTATGTAGCACATTCAAGAACACAATGTTTGATCAGTCATTTAAAATACACTAAATATGTATTTAATATATTTAAACTACCAAAAAAGAAACTAGTTGTACAGGTAGTGTTTCAGTTTCTTTTACTCTTGGATTGAATTTAGCTTCAGAGACGATGATAGCTAATATTTTTATAAATTCTTATCCAACTTTGTTCATCAAACTTATAATCAAGTTGCACTGCCTGGTATGATATCAAAATCTATTGAAGAAAGATTCAGCTAGCTGGATGTTTGTTGACACTTTGGCATCCTAAAGATGAATCCTGAAATAGTTTAGTTGGCCTGCAGACTCTATCCACCATCGAACACATATAGTGAAAAGCAGTAAATTAATGTGTGTTTGATGAACATTTTTCCATATGTGAAGCTAATCCAACCCTCCCTCATTTTCACACTTAGTAAATCAGGTCATAAGCTTTGCTTTGCATGTCACAGAGTACTCACAGCAGGTGTCAGAAGCTTAAGCATGTATTGACTAAAGTAGGTTAGCTTTAACATCACAAATACACACATACACACCCTGCGGTGGTCATGAGCGCATTTGGCTGCTGATAGCGGCAGTACTTTTTGATTTTTTTTTCAGTACTAACATTAAGGTCAGCCCTAAAGACATGCACATTCCATCCTACACACACATACAGCTGTTCATATACACACACATCCGCATGGCTTCAAAGACCCTCTCTCAACCTGTGAAAAATTCACTTTAAAACATCTTCAAATAAATCAATTTCCTCCTGCTTTAACCATCATCAGAAACATGTTTGAAGTTATGCTTTTTATTAGCAGGGAGGGCAGAGGATGGTAATAATTTTTCCTCCCCTCCACTTTCCCCTCCTCCCCTCCTCTCCTCCTCCTCCTTTGCACCTCCTTCTGTAGGCTATAAACTTAAGTTACAAGTGTCACTCGGTTCATGTGTGTGTTGTGACGTGCAGACTTCTCCATGCATGTGTGCGTATATATGCAGGCATGTATGTCATGTGTGTCAGTTGACTTTACTCAAGAGGAAAGCACGTTGATATGTTTGATGTTTTCCCTCTCCCATTTTTTTGGGACATAAAGTATTTGGCATGTACTCCTAAATCACACTCTGACTTGAAAAAAGAACATGAAAACATGACGTACCAATATGTTCTTGAATCTGTCCCCCCAAGGGATACACCCCCATATCATGTATACTGTATGTCTACATTCACAGGACACAGACATACACAGTACATACACATGAGGGTGTATACTCATTACAGAGGTCTGACTTACATCGCAAGTTGTATTTTTACTCACTTGTGTATATTAATATTATTCAGACAACTCTTTTTTTTTTGGCACTATAATGCGATCACACTTGAACATTAAAGTTTAATCAACACTGTATATCACTCTGGATAACAACATCCCAAAGATTTAATAGAAAAGGAAGAATAAAGGGAAAGTAGGATAAGATAAAGTAAAAAAAAAGAATAAATGACATAGATATGTTAGATATATACAACTAGTGTAAGAATAGATAATAGCTGCGGTATATGTAAGCAGTGTACACCAAAATAATATATACTAAAGTTAAGTTATAATCGTTAGTTTTGTTTGTATTGATATAACAAAATGAAAATATAATATAGTATACGATGTAGTAAGACAGTATAACATATTTACATAGTATATTATGGTTTTAGGTATTAGACATAGTGCAAAATGTAATGGTAGTAATATTAGTAATAATAATATAGTTTTACATATAATATAGTATAATAAGAGAAAGAGAACAGCAAAACATTGAAGAGTTCAGATTGGGTGGTTAAGGGAGAAATATGGGGAAGTCAAGGATCAGGAAATGAAAACAGAAGTGGGAGCAGAGACAAGGGACCAGAGGAGGTGGAGAGAGGGAGTGGGTGTGTGAGTGGAGCGAAGTGAAGTGTGGAACACGGTAGAGAGGTGTGAGTGTGAACAAATGGCCTAGTTTCACTTTTACACCATCAGATGGATATCTGTCCTGACGGGTATAATAGGCACCCGACCCACCTGTGTGTGTGTGTGTGTGTGTGTGTGTGTGTGTGTGTGTGTGTGTGTGTGTGTGTGTGTGTGTGTGTGTGTGTGTGTGTGTGTGTGTGTGTGTGTGTGTGTGTGTGTGTGTGTGTGTGTTCGTGGTTCAGTGAGGAAGTCGGAGGGGGGGGGGGTTCCAATGTAATCGGACAAGCTCTTTCATCATTTAATCACCCTGTAATGGGCCTCAAATGACCCTCACCTACACACACACTCACTTACCTTCCTCCCCCACAGCCCTGCTGTTTTACCTCTCTGCTCTCAGCCTGGCTGCTGGCTACCTACAAACACATATACACTCGCACCCTCACAGTGGCCAGAGTGTTGAGCAGCAGGTGTGTTGATTAGGCAGGTGTGGCGCTGGCTGTTTGTCTGCCTGGGCCGATCTCCGATCATATTACACCATCTGGATAAAGACTGACAGACTAACACTGAGCCAGGCTTACTCCTGCCACCACAGCAGTAGCACTCCCTCCACCAGTTCACAAGCTAGTCTCTGCCCAGTCAGTATTTTAGCCCTGCAGAGTCCTAGACAGACCACCAGGTGATCTGAGTCAGCAAGCAACCGTCCTGCTGAAGTGAATGAATCCTCAGCAGCTCCAATGTTTCTGTTCTACGCCTGATCTTGATAATGTATCTCATTATTATCTTCATTATTAAATTATGACACACTCTTTAAATGCGTTTAATAATTATATAACAGTTTCCTAAAGAAATTGCCACAGCAATGACAGACCATAAAGACTCAGCTGTGTTCATGTCTGCCTGTTCAGAAAGGATAACATCACTTTTCAAGCCTTAAGGTGATCACTCATACACACAAATTAAGCCTTTTTCTTTCACTTGGGAAATAGAATAAGTTATATGATGTTGTCAAAGGAAACCTTTCCTTTAGTCCCGACTACTGTTTTATATCCCCCCAATAATCACAACACCAGTCGGGAGGGATTGAATCTGAAGGAAGAGTTTTGCGGAAATAAGTAAATCAGTACTCTAACAGCTGTGAACAGCATATATCATTGCCAATCTGCCAACTTTGTGGTTATTTTGAAAATTGTTTTTGGAAGGAAAAGCATTTGCATTTGATCTTTATTTACGGGGGTAAGCCATTAAGAACAAATTCCGTTTCACACTAAGCTGTAATTATACCTCTTTGTTTTCTTTTCCTTCCTGCTGAGATTTATAGTTGCCATGGTGAAATAATAAGACAAACCAGCAGATCCCGATGGTTTACCTCACAGCTGTTGCCGTGGTTTTTGACCTTGAGGGCTTCTATAAATGAAACTGAAAACACTCAGCCCTGGGTTTTTCTGTTAGCGGACAGGGACTGGCTAAATAACAATGTTGGAGAGCATTGGGGAACCGTTTTAGAGCAGCGGTTAATTGAAAATGTAATCGACAGATGTGGTGAAATATGCAGAGGGTTGATTATTTGTTGGAATGGCTGGTGATATAGGTGGGTCTTTCTCGGTGAATGACAAGTGCTGGATATATGTCACCTCTGGTCACTAAGGTACAGTCACTGCTACAGTGAATGAAATCCCAAATTTTGATTTATGATTCACTGTGGTTCTTTTTTGAGAGTTGTACACATTTGCAGTGATATCAGTTATGATGTTTGGCTCTTGGTTTGCAGGTGCTGGTGCCTAAGCGGGCTGAGTTCAAAGGGAAGATGATTGAGGTGGACATCTACGAGGCAGGAAAACACTTCCTGAAAGGCCGACCAGTAGAAGAGAGTAAGCCCTTCACTCCCTCCATTGCCAAACCACTTCAGAAGGGAGAGGTGTCTGGCCTGATGCAGGTAAACACACACAAATACATGCACATCTGCATACAGATATAGTTAAATGCATGCCTCGAATCACATTATTTAGTTTTTCATTCAATGAAATGCTTCAGTTCAGTACATCAAAATAAATGTGCACAAACAGATCCATGTCTGTAAGCACAGTCATCGCTTCGTGGCTGTACCACAAAATATTAATTTAAGTAAACTGTACCTCCGTAGCAAACAGTTTAAATTAGTGTTTACCGCTAAAACAAAAGGAACAGCACATTTGGTTTGGAACTAAATTAAACCTGACCTGGAGATCAACCTGAAGGGGCTAAATACAAGATTGGAAGCATTTCTATTGCCTCCGGCTCTCAACATGGCAACGGCTGAGCAGGCAGCTCGCAGCTAACAGTGCTAACAGCGGTAACATTGCAAACAACGGCGTCGTTAATGACGGAGCTAACAGTGTTTTCCTGAGGGGGAACCGGAAGGGGGGGGCTACGCTTCTGTAACGACGCCGTCCGTCTGGACAGATTTATCAGCTGTAACTGCCGTATGAGTAGTGCAGAGCAGCAGCCATGAGTCAGCCAATGGAGCACGCTCACATGTACTGGGCCTGGCTGTGTCAACAAAGCTAGGAGAAGCTCAGATTACAACACACACACACAGGGAGAGTGACTTCATTCTCTGCTCAGGTAGACATCACTCTGCTGTATCTTTATATAGCAAAGAGTTGTTTGCTTCTATATAAATGCTCTGATTATAGAATTTAGAACTTTAAATCAGTCAGGAATAAATAAAACTACAGGTTAAACATGACATAAAAGAGAGTATATGGGAACTAGAAAGGAAAGAGAGTAATGCTGGCACACAGGTTAAAACACTTTTTCAACTAGAGACCATCTTGCGTTGGGATCACACCAGCTGCGACTCTAAATCGTGCCAGGGGATTAAAGTGGCAGCTTCCAATGGCCCTTCTACCCCCCTACTTCCGGTGCCCTTGCTCTGGCCCAAAACTGCTCACCTATAAAGTTTCATGACAGCATTTTGATTACGGTCACAAATTCTGTCTACATCAAAACATTCAATACAATTTGATTCAGCTGCAAATAATGACATTATTTTACACAAAAGAAAGTATATACGTTTTAAGTAACTGGGATGGATTTTTCGTTGGGTTTTGTTAATCTTGGTTCCCAAGTTATACATCAATCTTAATTTAGTTTATGAGTGCATATTGTTGTAAATAAAACAGAGTATGATTTCAGATATTGTCTTCAGTCAGATGGATTTAGGGGCCAGGTTGCTTTGGAGGTAGTTTTAGCTGTTAGCGTTATTCACCTTTGGTTGGTTGTTACTCTCCATAACTTTACAGTCGATGCCCAAATCCCAAGCTCACCGACTCATTTCAATTCAATTTTACACCAAATGTTGTGAGCATCTGTGGTGTTCTATCGATGTAGACATATTAGTATACCAATATTAAGTCATTTTTCTCTTAAAGGAATTAGTGAAGAGTTCAGTGCCGACTATATTTAGCAACTTTAAATCAGTTACCCATGTAGTGTGTGTATGAGTGTACATGTGTCTACCAGATGTGTACTGGTCTTTTTCAGGTAATGAGAGGACCTTTCTGTCAAGCCCTCACACTGTGTGTTCTTTCCTTATCCAAACTATAAAAGTTGTATTTACAACAAGCTATTCAAATTTTGTTCAGTCAGCAAATTAATTAGGTGTGCGTGTGTGTATGTGTGTGTGTGTGTGTGTGTGTGTGTGTGTGTGTGTGTGTGTGTGTGTGTGTGTGTGTGTGTGTGTGTGTGTTTGTGTCCACATTTTTAATCCATTCTCGCTGCAGTTTGTGGAAAAGCCCCAGTGTATCAGGCGTGAGATAAGTAATTTAAGATAAGCTGTAGCTGGCTAAACTGTCCTCTGCCTTATTTTCAAACACACACACACACACACACACACACACACACACACACACGTTAATGTATCTGTTTCACTGCATGTTATTTTTCACTCCGACTAGCTGTAGCTTATAGCTCAGGACATGGAGCCACAGAGCAGAATATGATACACTTTCTAATTTCACACTCCATCAGCCTTTACTGCCAGACAGAGAGGGAGGGGAAGAAAGGAACAGAGAGAGAGAGAGAGAGAGAGAGCACTGATGAAGAGGAAAGCAAGCAGAGAGAGAGAATTTTTTTGGAGGCAGAAAACGAGATAGAAAGAAAGAAAAGGTTTCACAACAAGCCAAGCGGTGCGTCACTCAGTACTGAAAAGTTCAGCTGTGAGGACTAGACCTTGTAAAACTAGTTGCCTCATAAAGTCTGCAGCCCATCCAATACACACACTTGCATTTGTTTCCCCACACTCACACTCCTTTAACATTCTTCAACATTCTTACACAACAAGCTCAAGCCTTTATATTATTTGGGTTGATGCAACCGTGCATGCACTCTCTCAGATTGAGACACACACACACACACTCTTCATACTGTTATGCACAATGTTTTTCACAAACTGACAAAACACACTGTCTGTACTGTAAATACCTTTGTCTGATCAATGTCCTGAAATCAAGAGGAAAATGGAGGTAAAGTCATCATTTCCACCATTAATGTGCTCCAGAAGAGAATTTAAGTAGATATCTGGAGATACTTTGTTCAATTTTTTTATAATGACAACAGCCGAATAGGACACATAATCACTCAGTGTCTGTTTAACACCCTGTGTAGATGAGATGGCGTGGCAGAGCAGTGTGTGTTGAAATACAGTGGTGTATCAGGATTTGCAAACAAAATAATGAATGCTCGTCTCTGCTTTCCACAGCATATTGGCAATTAACATATTGTTATATTAAGTGATCTCTAGTGATGCTGCTGATGATCTGTAATCCATAGTCCTTGACCAGCATTGTCAGCTCTTAATGACACCAGAGTGGCACTGGAGCACATTGCTAATAGATAAGTGACCTAATGGCTTGGAAACACAGCAGTATTTGCAAGCTACACACAGACACACTTATTGTACAGCCCTCTGGTGCATGTGATGTCCTTGACAGCCATGTGTCCAGCATTTATTATTATTACTATTATTATAAGTGAACAGGTTTGATTGACAATATGCATGCACACACATGCATTTAGTTATATCTGGCACTAGCATACCAATGTCCACACGCATATCTAAGGATGTGCACACACACACACACACACACATACTGGTGGCTGGCCTGTACAGATTGAAGACCATCTATTTTCTATGAGTCTCTGCGTGAATCCACCACACACTGAGCTGAATGTGTATGTGAGATGAATGAATGATTAGGGAAAGGCAGATAGATGCTCACCCCCATGTCTTGCAGCAGAGTCTATAATTACAGGCTTTTGGCGGAGAGCGAGAGAAAAACATAGGAATAAAGGACCTGGAGAGAGGGAGAGATTGCGTGATGAGGTGCATGATAGCTGAGTAGCTGATAGGACAGGGTCTGAGCTTTGTTGTTTCATCTGAGATGCAGAAGAGCGTCGTAAGAGAAAGTGAGAACGAGAGAGAGTGGTAGATAAGTGGGTGATTGGATAGGCAGAGGAACCCACTAAGGTCTGTAATATCCATTTGTCTTAAAGAAAAAAGTGAGAGATCTATCATTTCTGAGTTGGAGAGAGAGAGATGTGATTGCACACCATCCAGCATCCATACTGATGTGTGTGGGAATGAAGCAATACTGCCGGATGGATGGATTGATAGAGGAGTGACACGTGAAAGCTTGTGTGGACGGCTGTGGAAGGATGGACTTGAAAGAGGACAGATATATTTGAATGTATGGCTGTGAGACGTGATGGCTTAGATGCACACAGCTGATGGATGAGGAAATGAATGGATGCATGGATGTGTGAATGTATTGACAGGAACAGAAGTTATGGATGGATGAGTAGTGAGGATGGATTCATAGTGATCTCATGGCACACTGCTCTTTGTCTGTGTGCAGCCCGAGATCATTCCTTTGTCCGGTGCGACATGTTCATTAAAAGGCCTTGGTGTTTTGGCCATTCCATGAAACAAGACCAAGGTTTTAGAGAGAGAAATTTGCTTTTATTGACAAGAATGACATCTCTTCTTCTGTTTCTCTTTCTTGCCTGCTCTCTATCTCCCCGGCTGCCAGCCCATCATTCACAGAAACAGCACTTTCCGCAAAAGGAGAAGGATGGTAATGAGTCTTTTAGTGGGACACAATAGCAAAGAAAGCACTCAACAGCACGGTGGAGGAAAGAAAAATAGAAAGTATCTTCACCAGTCCTCATCCTCAGATAAAATTAAATGATAGAAGATGAGAGGGTATGTGAGAGAGGCCAAAAAATGAAACAAGAGTGAAAGAGAGAGCAAGGTAGACGGGAGAGATCAGGAGACAGAAAAGCAGCTTGAGTGCCACCCAATAATCAGTTCTTTTCATGGCATACTTTCTCAAGGAGACCGAGAGAACAGGAGAAAGAGGAGAAAAACGGCTCTGCTCCTTTCACAAGACAGCAAATTGACAGTTGGTATGAAAGACAGAATAGAAAAAGGAGTGAGCTGGGCAAGGAATACGAGTAGTGAACAATGTCCCTCCATGACCACAAATTGACAGAAAAACAAAAAAAAAATAGAGGTGAATGGACGAATCTCAGCTGGCGTATAAAATTTCATTTTCCCTTTCTCTGGGGCTTGTATTCATGGTTTCCCAGCCTTCCTTTCTTTTTCATCACATCTCTGTTTTTCTTTTCTTTCATTGCTTTTTTCTTTGTATTTGTGTCCTGTGTCATTATTTCATTATTTATCATCTTTCCTCCTTTCACCTCTTGCTCTTCTGTCCTCGCAATTCCGTTTTTAATCAGTTCATCCATCTCATGTGTGTGTGTGTATATTTGACTTGTTTGGCATGAATGGGTAGAAAAACATAAAAACACTGCGTGGAAGTGGTCAATATCTAATTGTATCTTTGTATATTCTAGAACAGGCTGAGTGGGTGGGATTGCTGGTATTTTGCATCATAACGCTTACAGAACATTTACACAGACACACAGTAACATAAACTACAGGTTCATTGGTAAAAACAAAGATTTTTTCCGCACACACACACATAAACACAGATCCTTGTACACACACACATTTATGTACACGTACACAACGACGCACAGTTCCCCTGGTTTGCGTGGCAGACTCCTACTAGCCGCAGGCTGTATGAGACACTGGCTGTATTCACATAATCGTCATGTAGACAGAACACACACACACACACACACACACACACACACGTCTAACCCGAACATGTACGCACACACAGGCATGAAACACAAACGAAAATCTGCATTTCACACCAAACAATTGAACAGCTCCGTCTTGACATGCAACTGTTGTGGGTTGTTGCTTTGATGTTGCGTTATGCACAAATCATGTTGTCATCTCTATTGTCAGGAAAAGAACACAAAAATCAAAGATCATGCTGTTTTTTCTAGACCAGATACAGTAAATCCTCTCAAATCCATTCATTTTTATGATTTAAAATGTCAAAAGGTTTTGCTTGGCCTTTGCATGACTTTGTTTACTCTAATAGCAAAGAATTTGTTTTGCCTTCAAAGCAGCAGCGTAGCTATTTTAAGCATTTAATTTAGCATGTCAAATTGTATTGCATGGCCTGTGTTTTGTGTATACTTGAAGACCCAAAGTCACACTAACAAAGGAATGAATGTTAAGCCATCAAATATTAGTCTATTTTCAGAATTCTTACCTAACACGTCAAATGGCATTACGCAGCCCTCGTCTGTTTTGTTTATTTCAAATGTCAGAGGGTTTTAAATACCCCTTGCTCTGAGTTTGCTTTTAAACCACAGATGGAAGATGTAAATAACAAAGCACTTAACCAAAAGCTGTTTGAAAAAAAAAAGATGTTTACTTATTTAGCAATCATGTTTTTTTTGGCCTTTTCTTCCATGTTATTGTAAAAATAGACTTTCTCCTCGTGACCATTCTCCTGAGCAAAGTCCGTCAGCTGTTGAGTCACCCATGGCTTTGTATTTTATTTCTCTTAAGCTAAACATGCTGTCTCAACAGAATTACAGCTGGACTTTTCCTGAAGAAAGTTATTGCAATAGAATTTGATTGAAAAAGAAAATATTTTTTTATTTACAACCCATGCCCTGGAAAACAGAGTTCTTCTAATACTAATAATAATATAAGAAAGTGTACCACTCAGCTTGAAGTGGCCTTTTCCAAGTAACCTGTGCTGGCCTTAGTTACCTGAGGGTTCTCACCCATTGGGTTACCTGCTAACCCCTCACACATTAACCCTAAGGCGTAGTTGCTTTAGGCTGAAGGGTTAAGCATCCTATCCCTTCAGATAGTTGGGTAAGCAACTATGAAGAAAGACTAGATGAGAGAAGATATGCTATTTGGATTACTCAAGGCATTTCCCTGCACAGGTTCGGTAGAAGTTCTGGTCTCCCATTATCTCCACATCCAGTCAACTTTTACTTTGCAACAATGTTCACCAAACTTTAATCATGCTAATGGAATTGACAACAATAGTTTACAGGGATGATTGTCTTTGCTCACTTACATTTTTTCAGTGTTGGGATGCACCTGAGAAATATAATCTTCCCTCTTTAATCCCAGGCTCAGGAAAACACCTTGCTACTTAATCACTTGAGACACATTACCTGGAATGACTCCCAGGACACAGATTGTTGGTAAAGTGCTTTAAACAGCAAGTTACTTAACGTAATGGTGTATTGTATGACGTCAAATTAAATCTGAAATATAACCTTGGTTGTCTTACAACACCTCAGGCCTCTTCCCCTCTTTGCTTGCAGGCAAAGAAACAACTGAGTAAGTGGGAAGAGTAATTGGTATATTACACTGACCTTTTTCTTGTCCACCAAGTATCCGTGTGTGTGTGTGTGTGTGTGTGTGTGTGTGTGTGTGTGTGTGTGTGTGTGTGTGTGTGTGTGTGTGTGTGTGTGTGTGTGTGTGTGTGTGTGTAATCAGTATGATGCCTATAGAAAGCAACTGTCAGCTGCTGGTTTGGTGATGCTCTGGTGCATTTCCCAGATGGCAGCAGAGGAAGCAGTGAGTGGAGCAGGGTGTCTTAAATGATGTTTAGGTGTTTGGGGGTTTTTCATATGCAGCAAATTAAACTCAATGGGTATTGTTAAGTGAAGGTAGTTCTGTCTTTGTCGGTACCAAATCTTTTGAGATGGATCAGGAAACATCTTTTGAGGACTAATAATGGCTGTGAATCACATTAAAGGTACTACTGTAAATGCTGTGATATGCATGTCTCATGTGTGTCAATGTCATCTCATGCATGTATATGGGGCACAACCACTGCTGACGCTTTCAACACGTTGCTATAGCCCTGAAAACTTCATCACAGCCATACTAAAATGTTTTAGTATATATTTGTCTGGCTATCATTGTGATCAATGATTTTGTCCTTTATTGTGACACATAACTGCTTGGCTTGGACACCAGCCCCACTGACTACTGACTGGAGTCAACAGTTAAAACCACAAAGCAGTGAAATACCACAGCCACACCACATTAAATAACTGTTAAGCAAACAGTTACCTTCAGCACAGAAAATATTTCTCCCTCTCCAGTTGCTTTATGCTAGATAGAGCTGGTGATATTGATTTCCATTCCCTTGGTCTACAGACACTAGCAGATGCACTGTTGTGTTTATTGCATCTGTTGACTTGGGTGTAGTTTCTTTTTTTTTGCATTTTCAGTTGCGTATAGGGAGAAAATAGAGCCAGCAGAAGCCGCACCTCTACTAGTAAATTGAATTAATATTCAGGTAATTTCTTTATTAGAAAAAAAATAAACAAATCTAAATTAAAATTATGATTAAGCCTTTCATAGATGATTTGCTGTGATATATATAGTGATGTGTGCCTATGTAAACTTGTGTTGTGTGTGTGTGAGTCAACTTGCATACACATGTTGTGTAGTTTTACCCACATACACCGTAGTGTCAGAGAAGCGCCGATGGAGCAAATTTATGATCACGGATGAAAAAGAGGAAGACAGAACATGACACAAGTTTCCCACTGAGCCTCATTACTCTTTTTGAGTTCCAACAAAGACATTTATTTGTTTCAGAAATATTACTTGTAATCACTCTTAATTTCTCTCCCATCCGTCTATGTTGAAAATGCAGCTGCAGCTCATTGTGATTGTCACTATGGCTTTGTCAAATCACCCGTGACTAAGGAGCCTGTTACAGTATCTGTTTAAGCACACACACACACACACACACACACACACCACTTCCATGGTCTCTGTGTCTAGAGCGACACTGACAGCTGGTGAGGATCATGTGAGAAATGTGACCACTGTGTATTGTGCTTTCTGGCTCTCGTGATGCGTTTGTGTGTGTGTCACTGTGTGTATCTTTGTGTGAATATGCCAGTATGTTGGCGGAGGCTGCACCAGACAGATTTTTCTTAAAAAAAAAAAAAAAAAAAAAGGTGCTTGCGTGGAATTGGAGCAAGAGTTTTTAAGACATTTGAGAGTCCCAGACCTCGAGGGAACAGTATCTCGCTGTGCTAGCCGGTCTGTCCCCCTAGTGTAGTGTTAGATGATTTTCAGGAGGATTATTTTTGCTCTACTGCTGTGAGCAGAGACAGAAATTCTCCACCACAGGCCTACACGTACAAACACACTTACTCACAAATGCCAGCTCTCTTACTCTCTCTTTCTCACAGACATATGCATGAACTCAGCATGCCAGCTAGCAGGTGGTGAACTATCATTGAAAGCCACATCTCTCATCTTCTCCTGCCCCCTTCCCTCATTTCTTCTCCGTTTTTCTCTTCTCTCCTCCCCTCTCCCCCACTGTGCTGACACGCACCTACTGCCACTTGGATTTTCACTTATCCTCCCTACTAGTAATAGATTTTAGACTGTGCTATTCAGTCTCTCGCCTGGCGCCCCGTTGTGAGAGGGAACCTGCAGAGAGACTGATAAATAGATGGATAGAGAGGAAGGCAGCATACCTGGCCTGTCAATGTAGACAACTATAATGGTTCTGACACTCAACTTTTTTATTTTATTTCACCAGCCCTTTGCTCTTAATATATTTCTCTTTTTGTCTCAGTTTCCATAAAATAATAATTTAACTTGCTCCTGTTCTTACTCAAGTAAGCAGGACATGACATCTGCACTACTAAGTGAATTTCATTGAAGTCTTTACAGGAATTCTTTCTCATTTGCTTATTCCTGTTATGAATGAACCAACTTTTCTCTTCTTTTTTTCTGACACTGTCAGTTCATTAATCCTTTAATGAATAAGCCAATGTTTAAAACCGCATACCTCGGGGAAGAGTACTTTTCAAATATATCGTTGCTGATGAGATTGGATTAGTGATTTGAACTCCTGACAGAAGCACCTGTATTCATTCTGATCACATTTTTACAGTTAAGAGGCTCAGTCACGAGTAGCACATGCACTATGACAGCGACTTGACATGGCTATCACCACACACCCTAGCAAGAAGCACCCTTATTGTTTTTCAAGCATCAAAACAGCGTATCAGTTTCGCCATTAGAGAGTCCACCGATGATCCTAACATTAGTGGATACATCAGCCAGACCTCTGTTTGTGGTTCTCCTTCCACCTATTGTCTAAAGTTACTGTAAGTGACTTTTAGATGTGTCACGTAGGCGTTGCTGGTCACAGTATCCATCATCCATTGTGTGTGGTAACAGAGGGAACCATTCAGCCACAGCGGCGAGGAGAAGAGTGGGTGGCAAGGTAGCATTCACAACAATCCGAGAGGACGGGGGAGCAGGAGTAATGTGTAGGATAGTAAGGCAGAGTACAGATGCTGTGCAGATGCTCATACACACGGCCATATGCACGCAACACGTGTAGGCGAGCAGCAACTCTCCGTTACATGCAAATACAAACTGTAGGCCTATATACAAGAGTGCGTTTGTACTTTGACAAAATCTGTCATGCTTTTATTCTGCATTCACATGGAATCAGGCAGATAGTAGATGGAAAACTGGATGTGATTTAAGTGAACGAGAGGAGGATGGTGAAATGAGTTGAGGCTGGCATAGAATATTAAGAGAATAGTGCATTTTAAAGCTACATGCATTAATAAAATAATGAAATTAAAGATTAGAAAATGTTTTATACCATTGTCATAGCAACATATTGTCCTGTGTGTTTTGTTTTTCTGAATTGTCTACTCATAACAACTTTTTAACTATATAAGATGGCGAACTGATACACAACACGCACAGCCAGATATTGGCAATGGTAAACAGACTTCCTCAAGTTGGCTAAGATTCCTACATGGAAAGAAAGGATTGTGGAAGAAAAAGAAAATGGCCAGACCTGTCACTGGCGATCCGTAGCGAGAAAAAATAAAAACAGACGAGACAGAAGGTCGGTAAACAAGACTTAATGGAGATACTTGAGGGGGAGTGAGGGAGAGTGAGGGAGAGCGTTCTGAGTCAATCTGCCTATGGTAAATATCAAAGCCGAACCTCATTCAGATATCCCTAGTGAACTTGATTAAAGGTTATTCTGGAAGGCCACTGATCAATCGCTCAATATCGCCCCACATAATCTACCTTTGTGGTGATAAGGAATTTTACCAACTGTCATGCAGGAGGAGACGTATAGGAACCACCGCAAGGTCATCCACATTGATTTTCACTCCGCTCAGAGATGTTGACAAGTGCTGGTTCTCCTATCCAATTTGTTTAACGTTCAAATTAAAAGAACCACGTCTTATGTAGGATTATTTATTTATTTATATAGTAATCAATTGGCTTTGCTTGAAACTGCACATCAGGTCTGCACTCTCAGACATTAAGGTAACACTTTATGAATGTGTAATAAAGCTGAAGGATGATCAATGAGGGAGGATGGAGGTCAGGGAGAACGTATTCAGTGTTTCCATCTGAATTATATTCATGTAACATTAGAGCGAGCTTTTATGTTGCTCTTACCACAGCTGCTTTTCCTGTTGTTTCAACAAGCAGCATCATGTGCTCATGTACATTGTTTAGGTTTTCATGTTTGACCATTGGCGACATGCCAAACACACAAACTCCTCAAATTCAGCCCAAAGCAGTCTTTGCTTTAGGTGCACACTTCAACTCTGACGGAATTATCTTATTTTTTCACTTCTCCCAAGCTCACATACGTAACTCCATCACAGTGCACCTTCCTCAACATCAGCTTGATTCAATAGACAGCACTCTGTAATAATTGGATCACTAGAAAACTGCATTAACTGCTTTACACAGAGATAATGGCATCATAATTGAAATGCACTCATTTGCATAAGCAAATAGCTGACTTTATGAATGCTTCCATCCACAGAATATCGAAATAAGCAGTGAATTTAAAATTGTGTTAATTATTGTTTCTGTAATTTCCAAATGAAACAGAGTTGTAGAGAGAAAGCAGATGGAGAGAGACAGAAGCCGAGAGGACAAAAGAGAGACAGGAAAGTGGAAGAAATGATAAAGCCCTGTAATTCCCCTTTGCTCGCCTAAATGATGCCGCTAGATCCTAATATCAAGTGGCATCAATAGATGTATTTCTAATAATGATCAGCAGCAATGATCCATGACGGATAGTCATACACCACCTCACATGAATGGCTATTTTATGAAGAACCTGAGTAGATGTGGCAAAATAAACTTCAGATATATATATATATATATATATATATATATATATTTTTTTTTTTTTTTTTTTTTTTAAACAACTGAATTTGGTCCTCCTTTTCTTCCTCTTCCTGCACTGACATGTATCTTTTTCTCCTGCTCAATTCTTGTCAGCATCGCTCTTTCCTGTCCTGTCTCTGTCACATCCCTTCAGTTATGGATGTCTTTTTAATGGTCCAACACATTAGGACTAAACAGAACTCACTGATTACAGACATTTCATTCGCTGGATCACTGGCCACTCTGCTGTCAAGTCTCGCTGTTTGATTTGTGACTGTGGCCAACTGATTTAATCTAAACATGATCCCTTAATTATGAATTATGGACATAGCTTGCGCTACGAGCTGCAACGAACTCTGTGTCCAAAAGTGTGTGAATGACAGGACCTTTGTGTGCAATGCTGTGTTTGCACGCATCAGAGGAATATTCACAGCTCAACTCACCAGCAGGTTCAGTCCGTGAGCGCAAAGATCTTCCTCCTCTACAGCAGGAAGTAGTACGCGCTGAACATGGTGGCCTTCTTGACAAGAGAATTTGTGCTATTTTAATCGAAATAGCTCATTTTTAACCACCAAAAGATTTGTATTCGTGATCTCTGTAAGTGGACATTATCTGAAATGTAACAGATTCATTTTCTGAATGAGCAGGGAGACTGGACTGAGACCCTCATATAAGTAAACATGTGCCATGCAGGTTGATTAATAAACAACACACACACACACACCAAATATTGTCGTGAATATTACGCGGCGAAAAAAGCAATGCAATTTTGTTTCTGGAACAAAGTACATTTTTCTGAGCTTTCTCATCAAATAAAGGCGCCAACCAATCACATTGTGTGGAATGTACACTATTGTGTACAACAACACAGAGGCTCCTTATCCGAACCAAGACTGCAAACTGTATTACTCCTTTCAACACTGACAAAGGCAGCGCATATCAAATCCACTCCTTCTCTTCTTACCTTTCACAATAAAAGCCCTAGACTTAACTCGATAACATAGCTTACAGTAGCTTGGCTATACAACAACTGACCTCAGAGGTTGCTGTGAGTTAATATGATATGGAAAATACTCCAACCTTTTATTTTATTTATCGTTGCAACTGTTGCTTATTTGCATCGCTGTTGGTTTGTTTCAATGTGAAATAGGCGAGTATTTCAAATTTTTTTCCACAAACCTGGAGTGAAAAGGCCTTTAGGGGGAAATGAATAAAGGACACATCAAAATATCTACCTGTCTTGATCTCAGTCTAATTCAATTGTTTTTCTGTATGTTTGCTTCCACAGCAACCGATTGCCAATGGCCTCCGAGATCCTGCTTCATCTATGCCGTCTTCATCCGTTTTGTTGTTCGGCTCTCACAGTCTGGACAGGGAAGTACTGAAGAAGCTGGGAATCGGGCTCACTCTGGCAGCAGCCATCTTGGCCTTCATCATAGAGAAACTGTACTGATGGAGTAACTGCAAACTAGAAGAAGACTGTGCAGCAGGGAGAGGACGTATGTTTGAAGCGGGTGAATCCGGCGATATCTCGTTAGAGCCCTTACGACATACTGCACATGCTCTTCTTCAATGTTGAATGAACCCAAAGAAGTTGAAAAAAAGCGAGATTCATAACGCGTCAGTAACACCCAGTTGAGGGGACAGAGTGATATTGGTGTTTTCTGTCATTGAAGGAGGAATGATAGAGCTAGCAGACACTTTTTATACAAGTCTGTTGTTTTCAAATAACACCCTAGTTACACTCAATTTTAATTGAAATCTATTTGAAGTACATATTCTGTCTCATATTTCTGTTACATTATGTGTAACTGTTTCAGGAAAATTCTATATGCTTTGTCTATTGTTATCTGATTGATGGCTGCAGCCTGACATTGTCCGTAAACTGGTAAATGGGTGTTTTGGATCATGTTTTTTGGTCTGTGTAGCACAATTCAGCTAGTTGATACTCGTGAAAAACATATTCTGGTCTTCTGTACCAGGACAAAGTGTGAGGATGATGAAACTGACTTTTCAGCATGCTGTAGTTGCAGTGATTCTCCAGCATCTTTTTTTTTTTTTTAAAGGTACTGAGAAAGTAGATTTCCAAATATTGTATCTTATAAAGTTGTCCATCCTTGTTTTGATAGATTGAATTGTGCTTACTTTATCGTATGTCTCATTTTATTCTGAGTAAAGAGCTTTATCATAATTTGGTATCCTTCATTTTAAAGTATTTGAATAAGAGTCATGGACAGTATATGTCCAGATCATCACAAACTTCTCATTTGTTTTAGCACGCTATTCTTTTGTTAAAGTGGTTTTGTTTAATTTTATGATTTTTGCCTCATACATCAAAGTCGAATCGAATTAGTTCACGTCTCAACTTATCTGATTAGTTACAATGTAACAGTTGGCCACGTGGACAATGCCGAGCGCTGGGATTGATGGTCATTATAGATCCATCATCACCACACGCTCACTGTGATTTATTTTATCTGCATGTGAGGATCTGCACTAGTGCCACCTGTAAGGCTTGTTTCATACGTTCTCCCTCACGCTACCTGTGGTGGTGTCTAGCTGATATCCACGTCAGCGATTTCTGCTGATGAAGGCAAATGTATCCAAAACTGTTTGCATTGCTGGACATCACTAGAGGTGAAGGTGGACCTTTTTTCTCTTTCTTGTAATTCAGGTGAACTGACCCTGTAATGCAAGTACTTTATGTCAGCTGCTTGTGGTGTATACATAGTCTGAGTCATTATTGAGACAGAAGTATTTTTTTGTTTGAACTGTTAAATAAAGGGCAAAATGCAAATTGTTGTGTGAAATGATGTGTTGATTATATGAGTTTTCACTATATGAAAAAACACGTTGTGCAGTTACTCTTTAAATAAGTCCTTTACAGTTGATATGGGAGAGTGCCATGTCTCTTTACAGCACTCTGCATTGTTCAGTTGTTGTCATGCATAGAGTCCGTTTGTGTTCCTCTCTAATGGCTTTCTGTTTGGAGGTACAACAGTCCCAACATGTGCTCTGATATTTCCTACAGTTAATAATTCATGCCCCAATTTATGTGTCGCATTGCACTGGCACGTGTCTGTATGTCTGCAATTTTGTCTTTGTGTTTGTACACATGCCCTGCATATATTTCTAGTCACAAGTGTCGCTTTCGGCTCGTTTGTGAGCTTGTTTCTATGTCAGAAGGTGTGTGTGTGTGTGTGTGTGTGTGTGTGGGGTTCAGAAGTGACAGGAGTCATCACTCTCTCATTCAGAAAGCCATGTTATTAGACATACCACTGTTTGTAGTCTACACACACACACACACACACACAAGCTTTGTATTATCTCAGGATATGATGCTTGTCACACATTCTGTTGACACATAGACACATGCATGCACCCTCACTTTTTCATTCCTCGCTGGTTCATATTCTCTCTCTCTCTCTCTCTCACACACACACACACACACACACACACACACTCACTGCAATTTTGTAGTATATGGGCAAATGATGCACGTCAAGCGAACTTGCACACAGACACAGACACAGGCAGCAAAGCTTTATATTACCTGATCAAATGAAGCGTGTCTCACACACAGACACACACACTAGCTTTGTATTATGTGATCAAATGATGCGTGTAGCTATGAAGCTTGTTACATCCATCCAGCAGTGCCCTATATTATTCTGCAGCCATCCATACTGTGCGACAGTTCTTTTGATGCTTTGTAAGCACATTTCCTCACTGTGTATGTCAGTTACACTGCATTGTTCTCCAATGAAATATGGATGCAACGACACCCTTTATGTTTGGGAGATCATCACTTACTATGAAATATTGAAGCGGGAACCAGAGAAAGGAGATCATTATTCACTTCACATCATTCACTTCACTTGCTTCTAATAAAAGCAAGAGTTTCTGAATTCTTGTCTTAGTTGCAGCTGTTGACAATTTGTTATCTACACTGTGACGTCCATTTGATGTGAAACGGAGCAACTTTGGACACAAGACAAATGCAAGGGAGGTTGAACATGAATGCGCTTGCCCGTGTCATTTCTCATTTTTCATTTGTTTCATTGATTTAAGTGTTTAAAATTCTGAGTGGTTTGGCTTGCATAAGAACACAGGCAATGTTACTCAAGGAAGGAAGTCTATGTTAGAGACGCACATTACTGTGAGTACAATATAGTAAAGTATCTCAGAATTAATCATGGTTTTGTTTTGAAAATGATATGTTGCTATTTGATGTCAGCTGTAGATCAATCTAAGGTCTTGTTGAACTGTATTGACCTAAGGAAATTTATATTATTTAAAAATGTATAAACCACCATTACAAGTGTAACGCTGAAGAAAAGCACAAAAGGAGTCTGACACATTAAAACATATACAGATATCTTATACCTTTTCAAATGTAGAAGCGCTGTCATTCCCGTACAGTCCAAATTGTTTTCTCCAACAAATATCTTAGTAATGTTTATGCTCTGATGATTTATTTGTGAAAACTACAACAACTGCCTGGCGGTTGTATGCGTCATGTTGCAGTTTACATACATGTTTGTTCAAAATGCCATCACTTCATCATTGTATCCAATTAGACATTTGTGTAAAATTGTCATGATTAGCATATACATTATTGAGTTATGGCCAAAAACAGGTTTTGTGATCTTTAACCACCAAAATCGAATCCGTTCATCCTTGGGTCCAGGTGGACATTTGTGCCAAACTTACAAAGGTACCGGCAGAGGGGGAACCCGAAAACATAATGCCTCCGACGACTGCTGCATTAAAAACAACGACCACTGCTGTATAGTGTGATTGAATGAATACAACAAGTGCTGTAAAGCGTTGTCAAACAGACTTCGTTCAAACTCAAATATAAGCAGCGATTAATGTTATACAAGCAACGGGTTTGAAGTCGTCGAATAGTACACTTTACACAACAGTGCCAACACAAAGGTAAACTCACCAAGCTGTCTGGCAGCAAAGTACAACAGTGTGTGTTCTGATTGTTCCGTTAGCGGTTATAAAAACAGTTAGATAATTAAACGCAAAATAATAACAGTGTGCAAACTCTTTCCACCCCACTGTGATTCTGGGCGCATAGTAGCAGTTGGGGGTCGTGGACGCACTCATGAACAGGCTAGAAAATGTGTTCGAAATAAGTGTTAGTCACCGCAACACGAGAGGTCCTAGAGCATGCAGCCACTGGACAATATTGTGCAGTTATGGTCCAAATCCGGAATTATAAAACAATAAAATACAACCATACAACTAGAGGAGTGAACTGTCATAGTGAGCCAAATGGTAAATGGATGGTAAATGTACATTTATTGAGCACCTTTCTAGTCAACACTCCCCATTCACATACACAATCATACACTGATGGCAAAGGCTGCCATACAAGGTGCCAACCTGCTCATCAGATTCTAATCTAATTGTTCCCACACACACAGACACACATAGCCTCCAGGAGTAATTTGGGGTTCAGTATTTTGCCCAACAACAGTTGGCCACGCGGACTGGAGAAATGATTTGTTGACCTGCTCTAACCCCTGAACCACAGCATAGAACAAAAGAGCCACTATTCACTAATCAATCTGTCGATGTGAATCCGTCAATGGAAATATGCACTTATGAGTGATGAACTTTTCTTAAACCCAAAGTCAACATAAGCTTCCCCAATATTAGTGATGCTGCCTATTGATACAATGTATGAATTTTAGGAATCTCACAAAAATGTAGAAAAAGTTCTCCGCAATGTGATCCAATCCCTTCAACACTCATCTAAATCCCAATTCATATGAGAAACCCATATAAAACACACAATGAAATATTTTACCATTTTGATTTTTGTATTAAAAAGAGAGCCTGTTTTAACACACAGTCATTAAAAGTATAAAGGAAATGGTTGAAAGTTCAGGAAACACAATTAACTTTACATAAAATTTCACAGAAGATGAGTTCTGTTAAAATAAATGCTTTGTCAAATATTCACTAAATACACATCCATCATTGGTAGACCATTGAATCGATGCCAACAACTGGCACGAGTGTAGCTAATACAGAGAGTCGTCATGACATGTTGGAGTCGCTGACAGAGCTTCTCATTAGCCACCATGAGGCTGAAGCTGTGACCTTTTCATTTCTGCTTAACGAAGTAATTTCCTCAATAACTTCTGCATCCACCACAGAGCTGATATCGCTGAAACGTCTGCTTGTGTTTTTTGTCTGGATAGTTTTATATTGGAGAACACATGAACTAAAAAGGGAGTGTTGTTTGGATTAAATCAAATCTTGAATACCAATTCATACTAAGATTTTGACATGTTGTAATAAAACAAATAAATACCATATAGTCCTCAATTTCCCACTTCCACTTTATATTCTATGATCTTTTACAGAGGATGGCTTGGGTTCAGGAAACTGTTGTTTTTTCGACAGGTGAAGTTGAGGATTCGTATCTGGGTAGCACCTTTGTTTTTAGCAATCAGCAAAGTATGGAGCGAAACACCTGACATAATTACAATGTTGATGTTTGTCAGGTTCAGCACAATTTAGCTCAGTCAATTTACCATGCTGACATTCAGCCTGCTTCAAAACTGTTCCATTATAAAAATAATCGGGTATTTTTTAGCTCAAATTGTTATCAACTTTGATCTACACGTCAGTCCAAGTGACATTACAGAGACAATGATCTTTAAGGGGCAATTAAATTATGTACAGGATCAAAGCGTTCACATTGCATTAATTTCAGCACTGACATTGATTGACATAAAATGTGAAAATACTGTGTACTTGTGCACGTGTGTGGCTGGAGGGGAAAAGGTCTACTTAGCCTCAAGGCAGAAACACAGTAACAGCAGTGACTGACACTACCTTACAACTGAGGCCTGGCTGAAGCAATGCCTGTTAACAATGTGTGTGTGTGTGTGTGTGTGTGTGTGTGTGTGTGTGTGTGTGTGTGTGTGTGTGTGTGTGTGTGTGTGTGTGTGAGAGGTGTCAGTGCCCTAATGAGCAGCCACCAACTTGACCCTGCTTTAGTTTGAAACCATTTTCCTAGTTCTCCTTCCATTACACAGTTACCATTTACCTTGACTGTAACATTACTTTACAGTATACAATGAATATTGTGCACATCTTTATTTGTCTGTATATAGTTTGTATACACTATGTACTGTATGCTGCCTCGACCATGTACAGTGAACACACGGCGTAATGTAGAATTCTTAAGTGAGTATGAATCAGTGCTTTTTGCATATGAAACGCTCCTCTACTGTATCATATTGCAGTTTTCCTTTTCTCGTATATTTTCTGTCCCATTCTTATCGACACTTCTCGTCTGTCGGTAATCCGACAAACCTTTGACAAACAGAGAGTAGGGTATGCTTATCCAACCTTTACACACTAGCTAGATCTAACCAAGATCTCTTTTAGATCAAAACGTTGCAAAATGAAAATAGCTGGGAGCTTTTAATACAGCTTATACTGACAAACCTTTAATATTACTTTATTAAGAAAAACATCTGCCATGTGTCACCTTGTAAATATAAGTTTAGGAAATAATCAGAGCTATTTTTTTTTTACTGCAGCAGTGTAAATTATTTTTATGTAATGGCACTAGAACCAGCTGTAAATGTAACTGTCAGTGAACACAGTGCTATAAACGGCAGTATACTCATGCTGTAAATTGAGGAGACAGCTGGATAGATAGTGATTGCGAAATATTTGCAGTTCAGCGTTAACCTAAAATTTGTGAACAATAAAAGCTTCTAATTCCCTGCAACTAGGCTCAAGAACAATTGGTGGATGCAAATGCAAACCCACATGGGCGTGACCAATTAATTTTTGCAATTTTGGTGACCAACATGCTTTGCTGCTTTCTGTCTCAACCTCCCACCCTTCCCCTTTTTTTCCCCGTCTCACTCTGTCTTTCCGTTTCTATAGGCTGAGGTCTGTTCACTGTGGGCTAAGCACTTCAGTGCCTTCTGGAACAGAGGGGAAAATGACTTGGCAAGCATATCCATTCCTAATCATATGTATGTGAGCGTGTGTAGGTGTGTGTGTGTGTGTGTGTGTGTGTGTGTGTGTGTACATGAGTCTTCATGCCAGCTTCGTCCAAGCGTTTAGTTTGGTGGCCCTTGTGCCTGCATTCAGTGATTGCTGTGTTTTATCTACACACACACACATGCGTGCACACACACACACACACACACACACACAAATGCACATACACCCCGTTGTTGCTGCAAAGCAAACTGGGAATTCACAGTCTGCCGTGCGAGGGAAAGATTGGCTCTATTGAGTGTCTTGGTGGCTTGCCAGTTCTATTTCGGTGTGTATGTCTGTGTGTTTTTTTGCTTATATGTGTGTGTGTGTGTGTGTTTGATGGGCTTATACATCTATGACTTTGAGCGGTTAAGGGTGTTTGTATTCACCAGTGGGACGAGGGAGCAAAGTCAATATTTTAGCTCTACAGCAGCATTGTTCTTGAAAGCTCTTTAATAATCACACAGAGACACGGCAGCGCTGCTATATTACTTGGTGTTAAAAGTTGTTAAAGACGTTATTATCTGTTTAGCTTTAGGAAAATACTTGCTTTAAAGTTTCTTGGCACGCCATTTGTGTATCGTTTGCATAACAGAGTGAAATCAATCGTTAACTTCACTTCTCAAAATCCCATATGTGAGAAGTTTGTGGAAGATCTGTCAGGGTTCATGAACACTAAATGGAGAGATTTTCATGAAACTCTTGAACTATGCAAAGTCTCCTTTCAGAGAGTGGTTCATTCAGACGGCAAAAAGAAATGTTGGCCGGCACACAAGTCACATTTAAGAAGTCTCAGAGAGGTAACTGTGAGAGGAAACTTTAGTCATTATAGCAATGAAAGACATTTAGCAGCTTTTTCTTGATAAACCATCTGAGTAGTTCTGTCCCAATATTTTTCATCCAACAGTGGAAATGTACATTGTTTCTATTTCAACAAGAATTACAAATGAAAGTGTGAAGTCACCTCGAAGTCTCATGGCTGTTTTGCTTGATTAGATTTGAGTACTTCAGATGGCAACCATGACACTTTTAATGACGTTGTCATGGAAATACTGTAACTGTGCATTGCATGTGACTCCCAAGGGCTGCTTTGTCGCCATGGTGAAGGGTTCCTGTGGCGTTGTCCACACATGAAACAATGCTCATTTACATAACTACATTGTTAACGTTTAATGGCAACCTTCTCAGACATACAAAAGGAGAGTTATTATCAAAGTCTGGGTCAGGTTCTTGTGTTTCCAGAGTACTCCTAACTGATCATATGCTGCATTAGTTCTATACCTGTCTATCTATTGTAAAACCATCACGCATGTGGGCAGCTAGAGGTGAGCAAAATCAATCTCCTGCATCTTTGACCAGAGAAGAGGCTGCTCCCCAGAGTCTGCACACGTTTCTTCAGCCTATTCGGCCTATCCATCACAATGAAGTGTGTGAAAATGACTGATGAGTGATTCTAATCATCAAATCAAACTGTTTCTCTCTCTCACTAAAGAACAAGTCATTTAACACACAGACCTTTTTTTTAGCCATGTTAGCTGGATGGCATTGTCGGTCACTCAGTTACTCCACCACTTTTGGCCAAAATTAAATTAAATTGATCAACAACTGTGGGCTGGATTACTTACAGGTTATTTATTGTCCCCAGAAGATGATTCCAGCTGACCTTTTCAGCCATTTCCTGACTTTTCCATGATTTCTGTGAAATGTCTCGACCACTATTGAATGGATTGCCATAGATCTTGGTCCATATGTTCATGGTGCCAAGAGGAGGAATCCTAAAGACTTTAGTTATCTCCTAGCAAGGGAACCACCTGCAGGTCATAGTTTTAATTCAGTCAAAATCTCAACATCTACTCCACAGATTGGTAGAAAATGTAATATTACAGCTACTGAATGGATTGCCATGAAATTTGACACATTCATGTCCGCCCTTTAATTGATAGTGCTCACCTAGTACCACCATCAGGTCAAATATGTGATTTGTACAATACTTTGGTGCATGACCAAATTTCTTAAATGAACGATAGTGACTATAGAAAAGCATTGTCGTTGTGAGCATGTTAGCATGCTGACGTTTGTCTTAAGTAAAAAGTACTGCTATGTTTTAGACAGCCTCACAGAGCTGCTGGCATGGTTGTGGACTCTTAGACTTCATAAAACTCACCCTAAAACAATCATAGTAATAGTAATCTATTTAAAACTGCTGCTCCTCTGTGTAAGTATATTTCCCCCCTCTACTTAAATGTGTCTAAAGATTTGACACAACCTACTTGTAATTAAAGGCACCATTCATTCACGATGTTGCCTGATAGTCAATTACGCCCCCTCTGATATTGTGATATGACCTTGTCATAAAATCCTTAGAACGTAGGAAGAAATCAATGGAAAGTCATATTTGGACTTCGGGAACGAGGCTGTCAACTGATGTTTGATGGAATTATAAAGACCAACACTCACACACACTCAAGGTAAGCAGGTCCTGTAAATGATGGTGGAACTAATCTATTGGCTGCTAATTAGAAATGAGCGATAGGGAAGGAAGAGGAAGAGACGTGAACGTGAGAGGGGAAGGAATTATTATGTGAGACAGAGCCATAAAAGTGCATGCATGAGACACGAGAGCTCAGACCTCTGAATGTTTCCTCCCAAGACTGACAAATGACAACCAGCACTAATTAGAGCGTGTCACACTGTTTGAACCAAACAGTCAAACATAGATTAAATGTGCTTTTTTTTATGTTTTGGGCTAAACAATTCAAGTGGTGATAACTTGTATCATGTCTCAAATGTATCTTCAAAAGCATCATCTGAAAATCTTTCAATGAATGCATTATTCCCTTTGAAGGCCCACTTCAAATCTAAACTTCACAAACTGTATAAACAGACCTTAGCAAAGGTCGTGTACATGTTGGTCCTGCAGAGACGAACTAGATCTTGCGAGTTCCGTGCATACATCACTAATTAGTGTTGAGAAGTGACTCCACCGCTGGCACTCTTTAACATTACAAACAATGGCTGAAAATAGGCCCCGTCATTATTCTGTGCGTGCATGACTACTTTTTGCTTCAGATTTATTCAAAAACTTATTTTAGTTGATCGTTGAGGAGAAACTTGACACATCCATAACACCAACCATGCCTTTCTGGTTTGAAAGTGAACAGGAAAGACCACTGACAGCCCAGAGTGCGGTGTGTTTGTCCATTCAGGTGTGGGAAAGGTTTCTGTTTATGTCTGAGTGAAAGGAAGAACTGTCAATCACTTAGAATAAGGTCTCAAGCAAATTCATCTGAGATGCTGCCAGGCCACAATGAGTGAAATGAAATTATGAGCTGGCTTTGCCAGTGTAAATGTAAAATTTCAAGAGTTTCAAGCTCTTTTCCAAGCTATTATAATATATAATATATAATCATGTATTTTAATCAAGTGTTACAGCATGCATTGGAGATTTGGCCCTGTCAGACCATTGAAATGAACATAATATGTTCATGGAAAAAAATAAGACTGAATCAATTCTGCACCAATTTAAAATATTTAGGTGCTAACCTCAAATTTTACAGCAAGCCACATTTTGACATATTTAATAATGGTATGTTTGCTTTTGCTATGATAAACCAATGCCAGTAAACGTAAATACCATTCATGATAACTGACGGATCAGGGACTAAACATCCCCTCCGTCTCTCATCAACTTCACAAACGTACAGCTTTGCATCTGTGTGCGACCGTTCCCACCCTCTCTCAAACTTCCAAATCCTCCCTGATGGTCTTCTCTGCCTTGTTCATTATATGTGAGAGAAGAAAAGCTCACTAGGTCTGTCCCATGACAGTGACATCATGACCAAAAGTCACTGACTGATACATGGAGGCATCTGTAACTTATTGAGCGAAACGCAGCATGTTGCATAACAGCGCTCCAGCAGCAGGCCATCATTTCTTTCTCTCCCACTCTTCTTCTGCTTGAACATCATTAATCTTCCTCTTCCTGTGTTTTTCCCCCACTTTGCTACATTTTACATCTTTCCTCCTCTCTCTCATCTGTCTCTATCTCTCTTGCGTCACTTCATTCCTCATTTTTTGTCAGGTTTTTTGCCAGTATGCTTTAGGACGGCAACATTTTAAAACGTTGATTTTGTGTAAAACTGCATTTTTCCACATTAGCGCACCCAGGTTGTTTTTGTAGAGACATCTGTCCACAGTTAAAACACATGAACAACATGAACACGGCTATATCTCTTTTTGTCTTTGCACTTTCTTTTCACTGCACAAAAACTGCACATCACAGCCAACATCTGGTAAGGAGTGGAACGGACAGTCCTGCTGACCAAATCATTATTTTATGGCCCCAACGTTGTCAGACAACATTAACATAAATATAGGTTAATGACAACAGATGTGCTGTATAATCTGTATACATCGGTATATATTGGTGTTAAAAATGTCATGATCACAGAAAAAGTGAGGACTTAGGTCATCGTTTCTCCAAAGCTCTGTTAACCACACACACAAAGCACTTACGATTCACACACTGCAGGTGGTTTTGGGGTAAGAACAATGCTCTTTAAGTCTGGACAGAGAGCTGAAATTGAGAAAAAATGATGTGTTCCCAAATTTAACATGCGTAATGTGGACGGACTCTAAGAAATAGAGGAGCTTACCTGCCCTCATTTTCCGCTGTGAAGAGCCAGCCACACAAATGTGTGCACACAGTCATATACCTAAAGTACTTTTACTGTAAAGACCTGATAAGATGGAGTTGTTATTTAAAAAGCTCCTCTTCACCCTTATAGTGTGTGTGTGTGTGTGTGTGTGTGTGTGTGTGTGTGTGTGTCTCTGAGTGAGAGAGTAGAGCTGTCACAGGTTAGAAATGACTTAATATCACAACTAATTACACACACATATAAAGCCTTTCATGCCTGTTTTTGCCTTCTGCTTTGGAAGATTTTTCTCTTTGTTTCCGAGTTGAATGCAGCTTTAGCTGACAGTTTGCGTGGCAGCCAGGCGGTCTCTACCGACACGTTGCAAACAACAATCACACGTACGGAGTTGAGAAGTAATTCACAGGGCAGCCTCGCAGCGAGAAGAGTCAGAAATAAAAAATGAACAAAAGAAGAAAAATAATAATGGCATCCAAGTGCCCTCAAGACATTCTCATCTCATTTTTGTGTCATGGGGGTTTTCACCCCATGGTATGTTTTTACCTCTTTTATCACTCGCTCTTTCTTCCTTGTTCATTTCCTCTTTACTTTCTTCCTCCTTCCCCTGCCCTTTTTTCTCTCTCTTCGCTCTCCTGGCCGCCCTTCTTCCTTCTTGACAGCTCCAGTTAATTTAATGTCAGCTCTGCCAGCTCGCCTCATCACTGTGAGACAAACAGATCGGAGCACAGGAGAGTGTGAAAGTGAGGCAGTGAAGGAAGAGAAAAGGATAGGCACAGGCAGAAAGCAGAAGAGAAAGGTAAGAATGGAAAACAAGAAAATTAAAACAAGTAAAAACTAAACTAGAAATGAATCAATAAACGGACAATAAAGGTAAAAAGAACTGGCTGACTGTCATTTGGTACTTGAGAGTTTGCACTCAGCTCTCCCACAATCCTTTGCCTTTTACAGAAGAGGCAATTACAATTTCACAGGTTGAAATTAAAATCCCCCGTGGTATGTGTGTGTATGTATTTCTGTGTGTGTGTGTGTGTGTGTGTGTGTGTGTGTGTGTGTGTGTACTCCATGAGATAGAGCAGGCTGTCAAAGTGATTTCAAGCTGTTTATAGCCTAAGCTCACAAAATGGATCCTCGTGCAGCAAAAAGAGGAAAAGAATCTAAATCCCCCCCCCCCCCCCTTTAAAAAAGAAAACTAATTCCTTGAATATTAATTGCCTGGCTTGACGATCGGCTTATTTGTTTGTGATGAGGCTGCAAAAGAAAAGTACCCATAATCCCTGTATTTTTCTCTCCCTCTCTCCGTCTGCATTAATCTCTTTTTTTGCCCCTTTCCTTTGCTCTCTTTAAATCTTCTCCCTCTATCTTCTATCATCCTCTTTCTTGGAGCATGTTAGTCAACTGTAGATTTTTTTTAGGAGGCAAATAGAGGACCATCTTTGAGATGCTGTAGCAGTGTGCATCTAATAGCAAAGTTCTAGTATCTAATTTCTGGTCCTGCTTTATTTACATCCCTCAAGATTTACGGCCCACGTCAGGTTTCATTTTCAAGCCCCAGAGTGCTACTTGATTTATTCCCATTATAATAGTATCTCCACTTTCCAGTTCCTCTCTCAGATTCCTTACAGCATAGTGTGTAGGCTATAATCTCCCTGAGTGTTTGTATCAGCCATCAGCGTTTATAGGGTATCAACCTTTATTCATCCAGGGAAAGTCAACTGAGCACACTTGGTTTTATTACAGTAACTCTATGGTTCACATTAACAGCTACTGCAGAGTGTGGCCCCTTACTTTGAAGTCCACTGAAGTCTGAACACCTTGCTCAAGGGCACTGAATCTGTGGCTAGGGAAGGAGGGAATAGCACAGATAGAGGAACGAGACTCAAACTCAGATTTGATTCGACAATTTGGTTTGTTTGACATTTCAATTGATGTATAAAGACAACTGACTCCAGCTGTGGTGACGGACCACACTGCTATGTGTGGATATGCTTTTGCATCAGCGAAAGCTCTGGCATGGGGCTGAAACTCCATTAGCTGCTGAGAGTAATCATGCCCTTTGTGTTTGTGTGTAAATATGCATCTTGATGTCAATGTGACTTTTTAGTCATTAGCATAGCAATGCCCCATGTTGTGTTTCTTGCTTGTAAAGATTTCAAAATTTAAATCAGTCAGCATGTCCTACACATCACATTTAAGATAATCTGATTCACTTAGATATTAAATTGGAACCAGACACTTATGTTCTGACTTGACTTGAATTGGAGCATTTATAGTTGAGGCTTGAATTAAGACTTGACACTAATGATGTACTTGACGTGGATTTCTGTATTTATTTCAGAACTTTTTGCTCAAAACCGGAGTTCTGGGTGTGTGAGCGCTGCAAAGTGGAGTTGCATGATCAAGCTGGGTGCATATAGTCTTTGGCAGTTGCATTACCAACAAGATTTTTTGTCGCACTTCATTTGTGTGAATTGGACACTTGGTTTGCTTTTGCACATCTTAAACAGATCCACTGCCATAAACAGCCCATGGACGTGTTTTCTCACTGACATTCGCTGTAACAACATGTCCTCCTCCATGTGTGTGGAGCGTGTCTGTGTATGTGTCACAGATCAGACTCATCAGGAACTCAAACTGATTCCCTTATTTTTCTTCTGTCCTCCTGTCGCTGTACATTAAGGCAGTGGTTGTGGTATGCAACTTGGGATAAGAGCTAATTTGTCACTCAAGTCAACATCAGCATACGTTTTTACAGGTGTGCGTAAATCTGGGTCTTGCAGTTGCTCTCCATCGACTGCAAGACCCAGGGCTTGATGGGAAACGCCTGGCAGTCACCCGATCAAAGGGCTAATTGGCTCTAAGTTTTGACAACAAACACGTTTTGTAGTTAAGCCTAAATTTCTGTGTAATTGCAATATTTGATGCTAGATTGTAAGATTTTAGTCTCATGTTGTGCAATGAAAGTTTAATCCGTTAACAAACATATCTTGTGTGGTTGAAAATAATAATCGTAAAGGTTATCTATATAGCACTTACAAAGTGTTTTACATGGCAGACATAAAAAGAACAAAGTATAGAATACATATATACTCATATATATATATATATATATATATATATATATATATATATATATATATATATATATATATATCATGCTTCTTCATGCTGAAGAAGGCTTGAAACGATAGAGACTATAAATTCCATAAACTCATGTTTGCAATGTTTACTACTAAGGTAATAAATCGAGTAATAAGTAGGGTCACTTTCACATAGACCTCTATACAATTGGACTTTTTAGCAACCAGAGGAGTGGTCCCCTGCTGACCATCAGAAAGAATGTAAGTATAAGGCACTTGCAAATTGGTTATACTTTTCATGAACGGAAGGCGGCCTACTACAGAGCAGGTTAAAAAAAATAAAAAACTGAGTGGAGAACAGCAGATAGAAATCCTGCAGCACCTGGGAGCAGAGTGATTACAGAATGCTTCGAGCAGGGAGCGGAAATTGCTGCCACTCCTCTCCACTTACTTGTCTCTCTCTGCTTTACATTGACATGGGACTTGAGCACGGTTGACTACATCCCACCTCTCCTCATTCATTTTCATCTACATTTTTTTAAAGCTGTCCTCAGGAACCAGTTAAAGCCCTCTCTCCAACCTGTAGGGCTCTTTGGCAGAGTGAATGTCACACCGATGGAATCAGGGCTGCCCTGTTGAAGGACATTCTCTCTCCTTTTCTGTCTATTGTGCTGCAACACAGATGGATGATTATTTTTCAAAAGCCACTTTCCAAAAGAGTCCAATAAATATGTGGCGAGAACCTTTACATTTTGGAAAATTGGTGATGGCGACGTGTGTCAGCCTTCCAAATGTTATTTAGATAAGCTCATACCTCCTGTTGACTGTGAGATTTACTGATGGTTCTGATGTAGTTTAATACGTGAGCAGCACTTTGGGAAATCATGCTCTCCTGTCTGATCATTTATTTAGATTTCCACCATCTGCTACACCAGTCTCACCCATGGGACCTGTAATGTAGTAACAACTACTAAATGCATTGGTAGGCAAATTTGATTAATTTCTGCACTTCTTGGTGCAAATTCTCACAGTTACAACAGTTTTTAGAGCTCACAATCCCTGCAGAAATATCATCTAAACACTCCCAGAAGATTTCCAAACCGTATCAAGTAATATAACATCTCCCAATGTTGTGTTAAGTGAGATTGCAGTGCTTGTGCGAAATTAGTTTTTGCACAGTGTTAATGTATAAACCCAACTGAGCGGGGCTCACTTTGCAGAGGACAGGGTTATGGATAACATGCTTTACCCAGCATGTGATGTTGTAGAAAATGGCTCTATATTTTCCTCCCTCTCTCTCTCTCTCTCTCTCTCTCTCTCTCTCTCTCTCTCTCTCTCTCTCTCCCTCTCTTTCTCTCTCCCCCTCTTTCTAGTTGAGCAATATCATTAAATATCAATCTATTAGATGCTGTACGATTAGTAACAGCACATCTTGCTGACCTGTGCTTTCTGCTTTCATGCTCCCTGCAGTACATACTGTCTGTATGTGTGTGTGTATGCTCGGTAGTTTTAAAGGCATTAAAGTGTGAAAGCGTTTCTAAATTGCTCCTAAATTGCTCTAGGGAGGGGTTAGGTGGATGCCCCGCAGGGCTAATGGAGGGAGCATCACTCTTTCATGTAGAACAAGAAACTGCAGTCATAGGTATACACAAACTACGTTCTGCATGTATACATATGCACAAACGAAAGACACACACACTGCTTTCCCCATTGTCTCAGCCAGACTGATCATCCTCCTCTGATCATCTCCCCCTTTTCGCCTTCCTCTTCCTCCTCCTCTTGCCCACATCTTTCTGATACTTGTAACTTAAATGTTCTTCTACTTCTCTCTTCCTCTCATCGGTATGAAAGAAAAGAACTTGATTTGTCCTCCTCTCTCTTTCTCTCACATTGCCCCCACCCTGCTTTTTCTTTTTTCTTTATCTGTCTCCCGTCCCAGTCAGGTTTAATCCTGTTAGTCACGGTAGATATATGGGGTCCTGCTCATTCAGTTTGACTCTCTTCCAGAGAGACATTCCCCAGAGAGACCCTTTGGATTCAGTTGCACACACATGGCGCACACTGCAGCAGGGAAACATACGTTTACACGAATACACACACACACACATACATTGGATATACCCACTTTCCACATTGTGTATGTCTGGATCCAAATAAAAGCGAGGGGTTTCGAGAACCACTGGAGAAACTGGTGGCTCCATTTAAATTACATTATACAGTACATTATGTGGTGCATTATGCTGCCTTTAGACAACATATCCATATACTTTGGCTCTTGACTGCGTCTTTGATGCATGAAATGAAACACTCACCCAGTAACAATCAACGTGACAACTATCTCACAGTTGTGAAACCATCTTAAGTACTGTATATCTGTTTCCATCTCTATTTCTTTTCAATCGTTTCTTTTTTTAAATATTCTCTGATCAGAAATTATTTTCCTGCAAAAGACTTGCTGGTATCCACCACATTAAGGCATTGATGCTGTTCTGTGTGATATTCTACATTTTTGCAAAGTATTCTACGAATAATCGTCTTTTGGTCTGAAGCAGATCAAATCAAGAGGAAGACAGAGACCAACCGAGAGATTTGATTCAAGCACTGAAACAGCGGAAGTGATCCAATAGTAGATTGATGTTTCCATGTCAGCCCACTGAAATGTTACGATTACTCCCTTATTCCCTGAGATTACTGCACCGTACCAGATCATTAACCCTAGATTTCTCTAGTGTGTTGGTGCTCTGCTATGAGATATATGAGGATGTACAGTCCATGCCTTTGCAGTTTCTGTCCATTTTTATAATTGAAGATGAAGAGGTAGATCAACTTTCCACCACCACACATTTTAGGTGGTCAGGTCATTGACACCCAAACTGTTAAAGCATGCCTGTGAAAATGTCTAGCTCTGGAGGCCATGTTTAGTAGACTATGCTGACCTTTGAACCTCAGTCCACTTATTGTAACATTACTGTAACTGTTGACAAAAAAAGTTAAATATACTACCACAGATTTTCTGTTTCATTCATTAAGCCCTTCTTTATCTGTCTTTTTTGTATTTCTTTCTATATTTTTGTCTTTCCTTCTTTCCCACCTATCTGTCTCTCACGTTTTCAGTAGGGGACCGTTGTCTGCCTCATGGACCAACAGCAGAGGTCTGGGTTTTTGTGTGTGTGTGTGTGTGTGTGTGTGTGTGTGCGTGTTCACATGGGCCCCATTCTGATTCAGGCCTTGTCTGTGGGCCCCCCTCTCGTTTTAATTAAACAGCAGATGCACTACCCCTGTCCCGTCTGCCATCCCTTTTGTATGTGTGTGTGTGTGCGCGTGCGTGTGCATTTGTCTCGTTTCGATCCAGCGTGCCCTCGCCATGTGCCAGTTTAAAGCCATATTGTACCCAGGACTGTTAGTGTCATCCGTATGGAAGATGCATTAGTAGGCAGGAGGGAGAAACGGAGGACGTCTACACAGCCAGTTCTTCAAATACACACATATTCATATGTAAAAACAGTCACACACAAACACTTGGCTGGGTTATGCAGCATGCTCTATATGTATCAGGATATAGATTAGAAAATACTTGCATGATGCTGGCCTAGAATACAGATGAATTTTTTTATTATCATTATAACAGGTTCTTAAAAGACTAAATGCCTGTGTGTGTGTGTGTGTGTGTGTGTGTGTGTGTGTGTGTGTGTGTGTGTGTGTGTGTGTGTGTGATTCAGGGAGAGAGAAAGAGACCAGGCTGTATATAAATATAGACAGTGTGAGCGCTGCAGTAAGTCTTAGCAGTTGCTGCCTATTGCATCAGTTGACAGTTAACAAATTGAGTCCGCTAAAGACAAACCAATACCATAGGTAATGAATGTGTTAGAGACTAGACACAAATAGACAAAAGCAGATTTTTACAGGGACCAAAAACAAAGTTGTAAGGAAATGTATATGTATACATGTATATTAGATGTCATGTATTGTCTCTCTGGTGAAAGGAACATTTTGATCTCATGATGGTAAAAGACTTGTCTGCCAACAGCACGGAAGTAAACAGCTAATATGAACAATGGTTGCGTTGACTTCAAGCTCTACGCAGTAAAAATAAGAATAGGAGCAAAGACAAATTATGAAACTATTATGATGTGTTGAAATGTAATCTTACAAAATGTGTTTTTTGACGAGAAACTAGTGTAAATACAGTTGTTTAAAGGAGATGTTTTTTTTATCATGCAAATATTTGAATAAAAATACAATCATCTCATCAACTATTCATTTGAATTGCGTGTTTTCAGCAAATAACTATTATAGATAACAGTAAAAAAGCAATTGGATAACATTTTGAATTTTTGACAGTTTACATTGACTTCGGTATGGTTCAAATTGTGCCATGTAGTTGCCTTACCAGTGCTCTTCCCCTTCAGAAGCATTTATATTGACATTTTAGGAAAAAACGATGCCATGATATACCATTATTTTCCATGCTTCGAAATTATACTGTGATATAGACAACAGTTGACAGGGACAACTGGAAAAAAAAAAAAAAATACTTTCTACATATCTAATTATTGTGATATAAAGTGGTTATCTGCATAAAAACATACAATTCAAATTATTAGGAAATGTATTTTTATTTAAATATTAACTTGGATTAAACAGGGGGCATTAGTAGTTTTAATGCTGTATTATAAGCTGCTTAGAGCTAGTGTTAGGAAGTTAAACAGGTCATAATTACATCTCTAATATATGCAGTGAAAACATGTCCTTCAAACAACTGTATTTATTCAATTTTCTCGCAAAAAACATTTTTTTTACAAGATTAGATTTGAACAAATCATGATAACATTGTAATTTACCTTTGCCCAATCCTTGTTTCTACTGTTTGGAGTGTGAACACACCATATATACCAAATGTTGCTACGCTGTTAGCTCCATTATTTGGACAAGCAGGACTGTGCTCCCAAACGGCTGCTAACAGCTAATGTTATGTAGCTGTCCTCTTGGTGATTTCAACAGATCGGTTGTTTACAATGTAACATTATAAGGGATCATTAATGCCGATCAGCCATTTATTACCTCAGTAAACAATGGAGGTAACTGAAAAAGTATTCCTTTAAGGGCTGGTTGTCTCTTTGTGTGTTGGTCGCTTCCTGACATGTGAATGAGACAAATAACTGTGCTTTTCCTGTTCTAAATAAATAAGGGACATTTTTAGTGCGACTGTGGTGACAACAGTAATACAATGCCTTCAGATGCTCTTAATGGAGCTGTTTGACAATCAAAATAACTTTGGTTGGAAAGCTCAGGATGCAAGCACAATAAGTCAAGGTTCTCTCTACTTACCTGCTTATATTCATCCCGTCTTTAAGTGTTTCATCTGTCTCGTGACATGAACATAATGAATATTTTCTTTTTGTGTGTTTTGTCACAAACAGGATGAATGGTACAGGTAGCTGCTGCGGTGTGTGTGTGCGCATGTGTGTGAGGGTGTGTGAGAGCGAATGTGTGTTTATGTGCATTAGTTGAGGGTGAGATTGAAACCTGGTTGATGTAACAAAATGGTAATGGCAATGTTGTTTTGGTACATGTGGTGCCCTTTTCCAAATATGCTGTAATATGCCCACAATCTCTCTCTCTCTCTCTCTCTCTCTCTCTCTCTCTCTCTCTCTCTCTCTCTCTCTCTCTCTCACACACACACACACGCACACACACTCACAATTTTAGGCATAGGGCCCATGTTGCTACCCAGAGATTTGGCGAGTAACTCAACCCAGGATCAACGTGTATGAGTGTGTGTTGCCAGGGCATTACAGCATCTCGATTTCCTTCAGCCAACCAAATCACATAAACAAATGCTGTGCTAGTTTTTTTTTTTTTTTTTGTGTACACACTGAGGATATAAGGTATAGCAAAGACAATATGTTTTTTGTAAACAAAATAAAAATAAATAATTAAACAATCTTGGAAACTGGACGAAATATTCCATTGCATTCTCTGATACTGGAGAAAGCTTTTTTTTGGATATGTGCTCAAATATGAAGAAAATCAATGCACAACCAAAGTATTACTTAATAAAAAGGTAATGAAACCTGTGATCTCTTTCGCTCTCATACACACACACACACACACACACACACACACACACACACACACACACACACACACACACACACACACAGAGACACACACTCAGATGTATATAATCTTAGCCCCTCTGCTCCTTTCAGCTCCTTCTCCTATGGATCTTTTGATGCCTCCCATGCTTTGGATCAATAGACCGACTGTCTTCCCTGTTGGATTGTACACAGATCCGTTGTGAAAACAGTGCCAGTGGCAAGTCTGCCAGGAACGCAAACACTTACACAGAAACCAGAGGCTGGCTATAGACTACACTGTGATATATTGACAAGATAGGATTCTGCTGAATGAACCCTGACCTACTGAAAACCAATATGACTGGCAGATTGACCGGGGGGGAAGTGATCCGATTGACAGATTCAATTTAAATTTTGATTTATTGACATTCTTTCTTTGGGATCCCTCTGTGTGTTAAATGTCTGTGTGCATGTGTGTGTGTGTGTGTGTGTGTGTGTGTGTGTGTGTGTATTCAGGGAAAATTCAGATCATTAACCCTTTGCTTGTCTCAGATTAAAATGCATATTTAAATTGTCAGAATTTGCCGTAAATAAAGATCTTATTTAAATTGTTCCTCTACAAAACCACAGTCCACTTCATGAGGTCTGCTATGATGCCATTTAAACATCACAACATAAACATTCTAAATGGGCCCCTGAGTGTTTCCTGTTGCAATGTCTTTTACTGCAGTAGCTGACAGGAAGTAAACTTGGACCAAATCTGTTGCCCGAGCAACAGAATGGCAATGAAAAGGTTGATAGTACATGAATTGTTTCATCAGCTTCATAAACCTTCGGGCAAAACAATCAACAAAGATTTGCCTTTAGCTGGCATTTATAGTCCTGAAATTGAATCTCTCTTCCACCTGTTGAATGTCACCTGTCAATATTGTATGTTTGTGTGTACTCTTTCACCTGTTGTTGATAAAGTGACCACACAGTAAGAAGAAAATGCAATGTCCAGCCACAAAACTCACAATACGACACAATAACATCTCTATGCGGAAGCCACAGACTGCAAAACCCAATCAATAAAGAAAAATCTAATCACACCTCAATCAACGCCAAAGGCAAATATGTCATAAGTAATTGAATAAAAATGCAAACAATGTAAAGAAAATGTTCAGTTTTAATCTGCACACTAGTTAGACGCGGGTTGACCCCAGGGTCAGCACGGGTCAAAAAGTTACAAAGCAAGTTATTCATAAGCAGTAAATCACTGCACGTCATATCGTCATAGAGTATTGAACAATGCTATTGCACATCGCAGATTTTCCTCATCGTGAAGGCCTAATCACAATCATCTTTATCCTTCCTCTGCATAGCAAGGCTCCTTGTGAAATCCACTTGGTATGATCTGTTTGCTGTATTTATTAGAGGGCAAGAGACACAGCCTCACTCACAGCGTGATACCTTTGATAAATAATTACAATCCTAACAGGATTTAGGAAAGTAGCTGGAAGAAATTTCTATTTCAGATAACCTTCTATCCATCTGCACGCACACACACACACACACACACACACACACACACATACACACATACATACTAACAAACAGCCCCATTAAATCGGCAAGCCAATTAGAATCATATGATTTTATAAGGAGTGGGTGATGATGTTTATTGTTTAGGCTAAGTGTTAATGATTGTGTCTCATTAAGAGAAAATAGCGTGGGTTAATATATCGTTCCCTGAGTGTGAGTTAATTCTTCACATCCATGAGCTCATAACCCATGTTGTTCATATCTAATATTATAAGTTTACAGATTTAGTGACATCTGTATATGGCCTGCAGTTCACCGCCACACATGACAAAAGAGAAAAAAACACGAGAATATCACACACAAGGGTAAATTACATTTAGACATTTTATGAAAGGTGTTAAATGAATGGAATTGAAATAAAGCCCAATGTTAAAAATGCAGATATAAAAGTTATTCAAACCTCACTTTCCTGTATAGGGGTTGTATCTAGATGTAATTGTTGAATAATAAAAATCTAAAATTGACGTTTTTCTCTATGTTATTTTGGCAGTTAAAAAGACAACTGTGTCTTGCATGTCTTTCATGCATTTCAGATGTTGCATAACAAATTGTTTCAACAGCTATGCAACCATTACAGAATCCTCTGCTTTGAGTGGTCTGCCTGCAGGCTAGCAGACTGCGCAGTCCAAGAAAATTGGATGTAAAATGTGCTTTTGGACCCTCTAACCACACAGTTGAATGATAGGCAAGAGATTGCCTCAGATACCCAGAAGACGCATATTTAACAATATTGTTACAAGGCTTATTATTTAGCCAAGCGAAGAATAGAGCTGCTTTTGGGTACACTGTCATTTGAAAACTAAAGCAGTTTGGTCTTTGGCAGGGTAAAAGTATTTATTATTGCCCCACTGGCAGCCAGTACACTTTGGCCATTATTGCTTTCTTTTTATTCTATGATTCACATATTATATTATGTGTCAAAAGAGATCCAATTGAGACACAATATTGCCTGAACAAGCAACAATGGTAGTCATAAGTGACAAAACCCCTGACAATATCACAAGTCAAACCATTGACAGGCCAAGAGCTGATTTTATGAACAAAATCTGCCCCACATTGTGCTCCTTTGTAAGGAAGCAGTTTGAGAGTGAACATGCCAAACATGTTTCCATTGTTCATCTGGTATATTGTGCATCAGAGGACTCTTAATCCAATGGGAAATGCTGGAAAATGGTATATGGACTTGTACTTCTTCCAACCACTCAATGCGCTACTACATGTCATTCACTCATTAACACCCAACAACGCCAAAGGCAATTAAGTCATGAACACCCATTCATACACTGATGGCAGTGGCTATGTAAGGTTCAACCTGACCATCAGGACTAACTAACCTTTCACGTAACATTCACACAGCGTAGGCACAGCCTAGCAATTTGGCGTGTCTTGCCCAAGGACACATCCACATAGACTGGAAGAGCTGGGGAGATGACTTGTTCTGTGATTGACTACCAATTGGCAACAACATGGCGGTCTTTGTCACATTTTTTTTATAGCAGGAGTAATGAAGGGACTTTTGAGTTCAGGCACTTATGCTGTTTATATTCTAAATAGTGTATGAACTAAGGCAAAGTTTAGCTATAATCTCTTTTTTCTAATATTTTCCATTTCTTCTTGTCTATGTGGCTTTTTCATGTTGCATTACTGTAGCCTTGCTGTAAAGATCTCTTTGCTCCCTCCTGCATTCAAAGATCTTTATCAAGTTAAGAGATTTGAAAAAATGTCATATACCATCTGTAAGCTGCCTCAAATATGGCACCTCTACCTTAACAACCTTTCTGTCGATATATCAAATCTTCATGTGATCTCAAATGTCAAGAGTTGACATTATTTATCTGGAAGCAATCAATGATGTGATGTCTAAATGCAGAACTTTGAATTACAAGAGCTACACTTTAGTCCCTTAGAGTATAAAGTCACCATGGTGAGCGTGGGGGAGATTTCATACATAAAATGACTTTTATCTTTTATATCTGCATTTCCTCATTTTTTCTCCACATCTCTCCTCTTGCTCCACATAATCCTTTAAAGAAAAATGTTACCAGCTTAAGTCAAGATACAAATGACACAATTCATATTTCTTGATGGGCCACATCTATTTCCATTTTTAGTTGCCAAAATCAATGTGTGATTTAGCCTTTTCCAACTGTCCTTTTCAAACAGTGAGATTCAACACTTGTGTCTTCACTGAGAGAGTGAAATGTTTCCTTTCCCTTTTTTTGCAGTATTCTTGTATTCTCCAAATACAAATGGTAATAATATCCACAAATACTGTGGACTTCAGTAGGCCTTTTTGCTGGAAAACCAGGGCTATTATAGAGTTGCACTTGATCAGAGCAATAATAACCCGAGAGACAGAGCAGAGCAATTAGAAAGGAGGGCCAGGGGAACTAAGCTCCATTTTACCAGGAAGATACAAACATGAGGATTTTGGGACCTACAATCTCACTTAGTTGCAGAACTAATCTATGCTCTCTGACCCCACCAGTGACTGTCAAAACCTCAAAAGGCATTTTGCTTGATTAAAGCAAGAAAACAAGAAAAACACACTTCAAAGTGTTGTGGGTGTCAAATTTGTTGAAGACTTGAAAGCCCTGCATATTAAAAGATATTGTGTCCTGCTAATGCCAAGAACACTCTTACATTTACATAGGGGTAGGTGATCCAATTTGATCTCCTGCTTGAAAAAACCTCAAAGCAGTTGTTTTGGAAAATGATATTCATGAAAAGCAGTGAAAAACAGAGTTGCACTTGATCAGAGTAATGATGACCCTGCAGGCAAAGCAGAGCAATTAAAGGAGAGTCCAGGGGAGAGATGAGAACTATTAACAGCCACAGAGGACCTTCTCTCCCCCCGCTTCTTTCTTTCTCTCTCTCTCTCTCTCTCTCTCTCTCTCTCTCTCTCTCTCTCTCTCTCTCAGCCGAGGCTCGCAAAGCTATACACTGATGAAAACATTGCTGGAAATACTGAAAAAGCACTAATTACAGAGAGAGGGGGGTTATGAGGGAGGGAAGGAGGGTATGGAGATGAAGATCCCCTGTGCTTCAGAGACATTTCCTGTCCAATTTAATATGTTGCATCAGTTATTTTTGATCTGCTGTTTATTGCGTAAAGTTGTAAATTTTTACATCAAGTCACACTTCTACAGGGTTTGCCCATTGAACCCAGTCCAAGGCAAGTAAACTGGAGTGAAATGGGAAACTTGGCAAGGATGTGACTGTGTAGGATGTTCTCAAAATGCCTCATTGTCCCTGAGATAATGACCACGGGTGCTATGTCTTCTGTAAGCTAATGTCTAATTATTATTAATCATTGAATTTGTTGCAGCTGAGAAAATACTAAGTGATTATTTTATGTGGCGTAAGCTGATTTTTTTCTGGCTTGTCTGATAATAGAGAGAAGAGGGAGACTCAGTTGGATAAGACAACAAACACTAGAATCATTCAATAATGGGGAATATTTTTGGTGCCGTTAAAATAAATGATTTTCTTTTTATTCTGATTTGTAGCACCACAAACCTGCTGAGAGAAAATCTATATAATGACGTCATATTAAATACTGCGCAACATTCATGATTTTTAATTAATTTTGAAAAGACAACAACATTTTAGATCAGTTTTAGAATGTTATAGTAGCATAGTTCAATATTCAGCTATGGACAGTTCACTCATGGAATAGAGTGCTGCTAGGATGACGTATTTTTGGAGGTCAACTGTGGAAGTTAACATTGCGACACATGTAAAAAGCTAACATATATGCAATAAAGGAACTACACCATTGTCTCATAAGCGCCAGTATACACAACGAAGCTGTAAAGGCAGACTAGTTGGCATGATGACGTTTTGGACCCTGGTTTAACAACTTGTTAGCAACCACCTTTTTAAAAGCCACGCGAAAGCATCAAAATTAACTAGAGGGGTATCTACTGACATGAAGAGATGTACAGATTGCAATTTTCTCAGGCGATTTCCAAATTTTCTTTATAAGAACTATAATTGACAGCAAGGCTTTAGACTAACTTGTTGTGCCACCGGCCAGGAAGCTCCCCGAAAATCTAAAAACCATTTCAATCGTCCATCATATTTTTATTTTAATACTTGCTTTTATTAAAAAAGAAAATCATGGCATTAGCAGTTTTACAGTATATAGAGATGCATTATGCAGATATTTGTCATTTTCTGCCAGTCACATTTCCTCATGTGTGCTGTTCGGTCTGTGCCACTGTGTGCTCACTTAAAACTATCATGCAGTGGTGAAGCTGCAACTTTAACCTCTGTTTGTATTTTTTCTCCCACTGAAAATCGGATTCGGAATTTTCTTGTCTAGATGTGAAGAAATACTTTATAGTATTTAGCATTATTATTTTTTTGGTTTCAAAAGTTATGCTCAAGTCTAGCTGCTTAATTTGACTCTATGGGGATAGACAAAGTGTGAGAAAACATTTATTTCCCAGGATACCCTGTGCCAACTTAAGCAACACAAACAGTTTTAGTTGTCCAAACAGGAATATAGAGGAATATACATCACTTGCTGTCCCAGCTGAGTTAGCACTGAAAGCTGTGATCAGGACTGCTTACAGGTGAAGAATGAGCATTCCCTCTAAGAAAAGCAAAAGTCCAACCTTGGTTCCACAGGTCAGTGCAGTTAGTTCAGAAAGCTACAGAGAATAATTCTAAATTGCCTGTGAAAGAAAGGTTAACTCAACAGGGTCAAGCATCAGCAATATTTAAAATGTCACTGATAGGATGAGGGGTCATTCCTAGAGAGTGTGTGTGTGTGTGTGTGTGTGTGTGTGTGTGTGTCTGCGTTAGTGTGTGTTGGCTCAGGAGCAACCACGGCAGTGGTAGAGAGGAGCTATCATGGCCTGGCCTTAAAGTCACGTTTAATTGGTGTATTCCCTCAAGTAAATAAAAAAGGTGACATTTTCTCTTCGTGCCTGGACTGGAATGTTAAAAACCGATGGGCCGAGGTCCCTGAAATGTCAAGGAGGAATAATTTCCACCACATACTCTGGCAGCTTTTGTACCTTGCCCCTGCTCCGCTCTGGGAGACTCAGAAAGGTCATCTGCACGTTTGGCTCATTTCATGTCAACATTTGGCTGAGAATCAATGGCAGCTTTTCGTGATCAAAGATAAGTTGGCCACTGCTAAATCTTATCCTGTGCTTGGCGCGCAGCATTTCTGTACTTAATACAGTGATACATTAAGGCATTGATGTCAAATTTCTACCTCCTTCTTGCATCATCCATGGTGAGGTGTTTCCATCACACACTCTCACAAATACACACAAATACATACATACACACAGACTGAAAGCGCCCCTGGCACAGTAAACAACTTTAAGCACCCTGGAAAACAAACAGATAAAAGCACGCCTTTGACATGAAAACATGACAATTTTCCTCTAAGAGCCTCTTAGAAAAATAAAATCCTGAGAGAGAGAAAAAGGCTTTACTGACAACAACAGACATCAGTGACTAAATCCATGCTATTTATCATCTGGCATGGCTCTGTGGCCGGCTTTAGGCCAGTGCGCCATGAATTACCTGCTGCAACATCAAAACACTCTCATGTAACCATTCAGACATTGTAGGCCTCAAAGCATCTTAACAGAAGCAGCATACTTGTCCATTGGCTCGCAATGAAATGATTTCAAAAACCAAGAAATGTTCGAAGTGTTTGCTTTCCCTCTCTCTATTGGCCTCTGTCTCTCTGTGTGTTTAATGGCATATTAGATAACTCTTAATAAAAGCCAGACTGATCATGTTTGATGCATTCATTGACAAGGATTTGTCAGCACTGTTTTCTCTCCAAAGGGTACTTACCATTCCCCCTAAACCCTGCCTTGTTTTAGGATTTATGACTTATGGTTATATAGGCTGACGCATAAAGTGGAGGCTTTCTCAACCTTTGATGTCTGTGTTGAGAAGGTTGATAATCTATGTGGATTGCGGAATACTTCTTTTGTATAACGTGCACACTCAATCACCTTACCAAATACAAGAGGCATTTTTACATCAAAACTGAATAGCCAGTGTACCCAATCATGTGATAGACTCATCAACACAGTTTGGAGTTCATGTTTAAAACCACCGCACAATAAAATACAGGGTGTCAGATTAAAATGTTGGTGTTGATGGAAACCAGAGGAATAAACAAGAGATTACGGGAAAAAAGAGCAGAAGAGAGCGACCGTAAAATTCAACACTGGAATTGTCTCACTGTAAGCACCTTGCAGCAGGTTCATTTTTAATCTTTGGCTGTGCCAAGAAATGTGATATATCACAGAAAACTAGGAGGATTTTAGGAGGCGGACAAAACAAAAACAAAAAAAATAAATAACTGATTGGAAAACACATCCAACTCCTGACTGAGTCAAAACTCCATCGATGCTGCTAAGCAATGCAAACAAACCAATTAGAGAAGCCTTTGCGGCAGAGCCTGAAATTTAAAAGCAATAAACAATCAGGCAGATAGACAGCCCCCAAAATTATATACACACACTAGAGGTCTATTATCTCATCTCCCAGTTAACAAGCAAGTGCTTGATTAACAAACAAGAGGCCTAACAAGCTCTGATTGTTTAACGATGGGTTGCATTAGGGGAAGAGTTTTAGGCTGATGATTTATTCCAAACTGAAGGGTACGATCTGGGTGCCATCAGTGGATCACCATTAAATTTGCAGCAATGACACTTCTAACACGTGCATTTTTGATTATGTTATTCTGGTCAGAATACTCACAGAAATTATACACCCAAATGTGACCTTAATATCGCCATGTAGGGATCCAAAAGTTAACAGAAGTATAGCCCCTGAATCAAAATCCAAAACATATGTCACTCCTAAATTGATGATTAATCCTTTCATTTTTAGTGTTTTAAAATGCTGGTAAGTTTTGGTTACATCAGGGTGGGGTTTCCTCTTCATACAATTTTTAGTACACATTGTAGCTCTGGATATGCTGTATATGGGAAAGGTTATGGTGTGGTGGAGTACAGATAAAGCAACAAGTGGAATAGCATACACACGTTCACATGTATACACACTCTGATCATCATAAAGTGTGCTCTCTCTCAACAAACCAAAGTGTTGCAACGGACATAAATGTAAGTGTAAAGACGTCTGTCATTGAGAAGCTTAGCTTGTAATGAAGTGTAGCTTCTGAAGCTCCTCCATGCTCTTTCTTCCTTTTTGTTCTGCTGTTTACTATCAAACAGACCGGTGACCATATAGGAGGCCATTGGGATGAAAGAGAGACAGAAAGGGATGCCTTCGGGCATTTCCACCACCCCCATCTACTTCATGAATGTCAGTCATGTTCAGACAGCCAAGACAAATGCTGTATGTGATGATTTAAAGAGCTCTGCGAACCTGGAGACAACGCAGGGTATTGTTCAGCCATTTCCAAAACACATTATGACAATTAACTGTACGATTTCAAATAGCAGAAGTCATATTATGAGGTCCTTTTAGTTTGGAGGTCTCAACTAAAGCACCTTTAGCATGGATTTTATACTAAAATGTGAATTATTTATGTGTGTTTAAAGGAACTGACCACTTTAAGCTGACAAGTGGTTGCTTACTCACCAGTTACTTACATAATAAGACAAGTCAAGTGTTCCTTGCGTATTCAAAATGTCCTTCCTTTTCAATCTGCCCATTTGCACACGTAGTTGTCACTAAAATGGCAATCGTAAGCATTTGCTGCTGTGCCACCTGAAGAGAAAATGTTTGAATACATTTAAATGTAATGTTTTTGTTGTTTGTTTACTTTGTTACTTTGTAAATAAATATGCTTTTATATATATATCACTTTTAGGCTCGCCTGGTCTCCCATCTTTGTTGCAGCCTTGGAGCCGGGTTACAACAGACCGAATAAACTTCTGTGATCATACTATTTAATATCTCTAGACCAGTTGGTGTAATCACAACTTCATGTTTTTGTTTTCTGTCAACATGAAAGTAAAAACAATCTTGACGAGATAAAAATAAGTCGGTTTTGTAATTTCGGTGACGATATCATGTCACAGCAAAGCATTAGAGGAGAGAGAAAAAAAAGTGACATATTGTGGATTGTAGGAGTTATGCCTTACTGCTCTGGTAGTACAAATTCATCATGTTCGTCACAACTGGAGGATGATGTTTTTAATTGCTACAACCTTCAGTGGCACCGAAGCCTGGCCTTGAGGGACCAGGCAGAGTATGCCTGTGTGTGTGTGTGTGTGTGTGTGTGTGTGTGTGTGTGTGTGTGTGTGTGTGTGTGTGTGTGTGTGTGTGTGTGTGAAAATGTGTACTATGTGTGTATCTCTGCATAAATGTGTTTGAACACACAGTGGCTCTACTGCAATCAGGATAATTGTAGAAGAGCTGTTTGTGCGTTGTGTGAGTATCCAGCTTCTTAGTGAAGCAGGGAAAAGGGATATTAAGATGTTTAATTAATAGCTACAATTAGACCTCATCCCACACGTCTGTCATAGAAACTGCAGAAGTTCTGCCCATAACCTTGTGTTATATAAAACGTATTTCAGTTCAAATTTAAAAAAAGTAAAATTTTAGTGAGAGAATCAGAAGGAAATGCAGAGGAAGAATATGTGCGTACATTGTGCACTTTTGACTTAATAAGAGACTGTACCTGCCAGATGGGGTGTTCACTCACCGTGTTTTTTGTGCCCTCAAATCCACGGTTGTCAATGTAGACTGGCAGGAGACACACTCAAAAGTGACACAACACCGTCACCCACACAAGAGTTCCCAAGCGCATATTTTTCAGGGCGCAGCAGATGTGCCCTCGAGAATAAAATGGTTCAACTTTGAGAAGGCTGCAGTGCGCGCACCGCACGTCATGTGACCGGCGACAACCAATCACAGGACAGAGATATCTTTTCTTTCTTACATAAATAACAATCTATGGTAAATATATGGAGAATTTAATCATTTTAATGCAGCTAAAATGATTAATGATTAACGGCTTACAGCTACAGCTTTACGATGTAACTTCGTAAAGTTTTACTTGCTTCACCCTTTCCGTTCACACACGTCACAACACACAGTTGAAAAGTCAGACAAACTGACAGACAAATCAAGTAGTAAAGCTACTGTGAGGGATTTATGGTGCTGGAAATCCATTTGTTTTGACTTTGTTTGGTTCAATCAGTGGGGCTTACTGCTAAGTTACCTATATAACTTCATCATCATTGTCATTGTAGTGCACGTGTTTTGGTTGCTTAGTAACAGCAAGCGTGACAGGAGCGCAACCTCCCCAAGCACTTTGGATAAGAGGATGAAAGCGGCACGGCTGGCGTTTTCCACGCGTTTTTAGAAACATGTGAACGGCCCGTATACACTATTCTTCTCTCCATTACTGCACTGCTTTCCTCTCCATACACATCAGGGCCCCTCACTAATGAAACCCACCTCTCTTTCTCTCTCACACACACACGCACACACTTGCACACATGCACTTGCCCCCTTTACTAATGAACCCAACCTCAAACACATTTGCATCTTTCTAAATTAGCTTGATTATTTCAGGGTAATTAGCATAAGCGTATGGAAATTAAATTGGCTATAGTGGCGTGGTGGCTTCAAGGTGTTTTTCCATGTGATGTGGGGGTAATGGGCTGCATTTGATGATTTCTTACAAGATTTGTGTTCATCCTGTGTTGTGTAAGGCTGAGGTGTTTTTAGATCCCGAAGGGGGGACAAAAGGGGCTCGCAAATCTGATAGAAACTTTACTGAATAACATTCAATATTAATTAAAATGCAAGATAGTAGTAGCAAATTGATTGATTGGATGGAAAAAAATCAGGATTGAACATTTATCTAAAAGTGTTATCTTCGAACCAGACATAAAAGACATTCGGGCGCTTCAGTTGAAACAGAATAAAAGAAGTTGAACTGCCATATTTTTAGCCTAAAGTCCATGAGTTCATAAGAAAAAGTTTGACAATAGACTTACTGAATGAAAGAAATGCATTTTGTTTTAATGTGTTTAGAGTTAAGAAGCAGAGTGTCATCTTCCTTTATCGTTACCCATGATGCCCTCTGGTTCTACTCATCTACAGTAATAGGGGCCAGAAATCCCTCATACACTAATAACCCAGCCATGGATTATTAATTAATATGTTCAAAGTACTCTCTCTGATTCTAACCCCCCGACCACCAATACGGCTAATGTGAACCCTGTGAACTTCTATTCTCAAATGCTCACAAAAAGCAACGGTTGATGAAAGGGAAATGGTATTGTTTTTAAGTTTCTTTCTTTTTTTCTACACAATTTAGAGTGCTCACTGGTCATGTTAAGTGGCCATGTAATTAGAGATATGTTTCTGAGATGTGCATACATGTACATGTTTTAACAGGATGATGAAAATGTAATTAAGTTAATGGTGCCATCCCAGAGGCAGGGCATCCAGTGTCTTGCTCAAGGACACTTCAAAAAGAATCAGTGTTTACGATTTGTTCCCCTGTTAGTAAGTTGACAATGATCTTGAATGCAAAATTTGTGCACAGAAATTAGGCACGATTACATGAAGGACCTATGAAAGCAAATGGTGTAGTATCTTAGGTTCATGTAAATATCCTGTGAAAACATTTACTGGAGTGAGTCAAGTTTTTACAAAATCCTTTCATACCTAAAAGTCTAAATTGGTAATTTGTCAGTATTTTCAAAACACTGTTGTTAAAGCAACTAACATGAGTATATTCTGCGGTCTAGCAATGTTTAAGTCCTGAAGAATAGGCAACTAAAACCATTTTGTATCGGGAAAGATTGCCTTATTGCCATTAAATCCTTAAAAACTAAACAATAAAATAGATTGTTTCTCATTCCCTTCCAAACTGACACATGAGCATTTTCTTATCTGAGCTTACGTGATGGATGAGCAGGAAGAGGTCATTTGTCAGTGCTATGATTAAGGTTTGATTCAGTTAAGGCATACAAATTACGTCTTGTGGTTAATGTGGTTGAAAGACAACAAGGTTGATTGTTGGTCGGAAACAAGAAACTAACAGCAGTCTGTGTCCAAGTACTTTGTTGATTCATCCATCCACCCTGACCCCCGCCGTACAAGGTTTTTGGTCCATGTCATAATTTAATCCAGTGAGTCAAACAATGCTTCGGAACTATCACATCGAAACAATGGTATAATGAAAAAGTGGTCAAGAGGGTGAGAAAGCCCCGGGCCACGGGGAGTCCGATTTTACACTCACATTAACAAAGAAATCTACACATTCTCCATATTTACACTTGGGAGCGTATTCATTTACAGTAAAATATACATGAGGAAAACTTCAATCATGGCTCATTGGCTCTCTCTTCCTCTGGCTCTCTAACACACAGCCACGAACATGCTTGCCTGCACACAGATATCACTGATATATGGTACCGTACGGTGCTATATATTGGGGGTAATGATAACATTTATGAGCATGATACTTTTTCACATAGCAGTGCTTTAGGTTATTGATGAGTCTCACTGTGTACCATTACTTATGAATGAGAAGAGGGCGAAAGAGAAGAGAGATAAAGATGAGAAGAAGGTATGGATGTTATAGCCCCCATCACTTGAACTATATTTCATCAAAGCTCACAGCTGGAGACTCTGGTTGTCATGGACAGGGCTCACAGGGCTTTCTCAACTCAAGGTATACTTCTTTTTTTCTGGGGTTACTTTCATGAGTTTTCTGATTGACTTGATAGTCTATGGTAGTGAGAGACCAGAAAGAGGAGAACAGAGAGGAAAGAACTGTCATGCGACAAAACCTTTGAACTGGATCAACACTTGTATGCTTAAAAACATACAGGCTTTTTCATTCACTACGATGATAACCATGTAAAGCTGTAGCCATTAAAGAAAAAAAAATAAATTCACCTGTTATGATTCGCAAGCGGTGGCACTCTTACACTTGTTAACAAGATGCTTACATTTAAAATCTGAATAAAAACCATGTATTAGCAGAAAAAAGAGTTCTGCTGTTTTTCATCTTGAGGCTTCATAAATCATCGTTGGACAGATAAGTGGAATATATATCTAGACTTAGAAGTCTTGTTCAATCTAGCTTTTGAACCAAGAGAAATGCAATTAACCACAGCAAAGTCATAGCTAATTGGAAAAAAAAGTAGGAATTATTTTTATGTATTCCATATCAGTGTGGCTGCATATTACATGTAAAGTTAATCACAACGTCTACTTGTTAATTCACTTTGATGAAAGGAGGAGGGGGAAAAGACGGGGAGAGATACAGTACAGTATATGGACAAGATAACCCATAGACATATTTAAAAACAGAAGCGGAGATTCATTGAATGTTATTTTTAGATTGGTCTCAAATAACATCTGTGCCACTAAATACTTGCTGCAGACGTACTGCAACAACAGAGTAATGCCTAAAATGTAAATCATTTACAGATAGTTATATGTAGCGAAGAAAAGATATGGATAAGATATAAGATATGGATAGTCGCGGTTGACCTATCTCCACTTAAAATCAATAGCATTGTCGACATCGCTTTGTACGGTAAATCACGTGGGCCCTGACAGGGACTTCACTGGGTATTCTGGTGTACCTCGTAAACTCTGAGGAATTCCACCTGTTGTTGCAAAGTCCTGCCGTCTACTGTAGTGGAGCTTAATTTTGTTGTTTATCAGTTTGTTCCGAAACTGACTTGTGAGAAAAAAATTTAAATTGATAATCGAATCATGACCGTAAAAGTCTAAGTCAAATCGAATTGTGGATTAGGAGAATTGTGACACCTTTAATCAATACAGCCTCATATTGTAATTCCTCCATCAAGTAAAAACATTAAAAAAAATAAACAGTAAAATGAAAGTCTTTGCACTGACAATGCTGTTAAAAACTGATTATTTTTGATTTGATAACCATTTAGGATGGAACAATAAAAGTACACATACACAAATTAATGAGTAGAAGAAGACAGGAGGGAGCAACATTCAAGTAAAGACATGCATGTTAAATCTAACTGTTAGACTTATGTTTGTAACAGGAATAACAAGGCAATGATATACAGGCAAGAAGTAAGTAGGAACATATTTTTTACACATTAATACGTTAAGCACAAAGATGACAGAACTGAATCAAACTGGTGTGAATCAAATTCTGGTTATTTAAAGAAAATAGTTTGTGTGAAGTTTGTGTATTCATTAATTAACTGTGCTTCCTTTATTCAAATATACCTTATGTAATAATATCTACATTTACATTATAAAAAGTATTGTAATTAAAAACAAACTTGGTTTGACAAAGGTATCTATTGCGTCTGTTTGCAGTGGCTGGCCGTCTTTATTAGGTAGAGGTTGTGTGTTTGAATAGCAGTAAGGAAATAACTTTCCTTTCATTACATTTTCATCAAACTCAAATTCATATTCCTTTTGAGACTCAAGCCACTCAAAATCCATGCTACTGCATCTCATGAAGAACCTCAATAAACGCTCTGCTTTCACTAGCCAAGGTATTTAATCACTTTTTTAGATTACTATGGACACATCTCACAGCCTTCCTTTAAGCCAGAGGCTTTTAGCTTCAAGGAAACCTCGAAACTGAAACAGTGTGATGGCAAAAATGGCATTCAGGTTTGTTCACTTCCATAAGAGATTCAAAGATTAATGGCTTCCATAAATACTAATACTATTCTATTATCGATTAAAAACACCTTTGATAACGTAAACAAAGACAATCTCTTGTTCATTAAGTAAACTTTTTGTGTCTCATTCAAAATATTACAAAGCTTTTTCCTCCCATGTTCATTTGCCAGAGAGCCATACTATCTACTATCTACAGTAGTCAAGGCGCCCAAACATGGACTTCAAACTAAATGCCTGGTTTTCAAAAGTTCAAGAATATGAAAAGACAAAAAATAAGCCCTCTTAGCCTAATTGCTCTCAGTGGGAAGTAAATAGTTATTAACGTAGCAGCAAGCAGGGATTTCAAACTGGGAGGGAGGTGGGAGGAGAATGCTGGAGAAAGAGGGAGGAACACATCAGGAGAGAATGAGACCGATGAAGGGTAAAAAAAAGGAGAAATGGGAAAGGGTGAAAAAGCAGATCGAAATGTGAGAGAGAAAGCGGGCATCACTCCTGAATGACAAGGCCGCTTGCATTTTAGGATTCCCGTCTCTAAAACAATTCTTTCATGTTCTCCCTCTTTCTTTCTTTATCTGTCTCTCCTATCCCCCCCCCTCCCCCCCCCCACACACACACACACACACACACACACACACACACACAGAGGAGTCACTCGTATCCCCCGACCCCCCCATCTCAGTTTCTCTCTCTTTTTCTCTTTCCTTTAATTTTTTTTTTCTTCTTTGAATAATTTAATGCAGCAGGGGAGAGTGGAAGTGCGTTTATTTTGTGTGTGTTTGCGCTTTAAACAGAATGCTTAATGATTGCCGATGGGAGAGAGACTGCATTAATCCCATTTATGTTGAGACCTTTTAGATGTACTGACACCCGTGGCAGACAGGCAGGGCCCTGGCACTGTGTGTGTGTGTGTGTGTGTGCGTGTGTGTGTGTGTGTGTGTGTGTGTGTGTGTGTGTGTGTGTGTGTGTGTGTGTGTATGGGGCATGGGGGCTCGTTCACCACATGCACACAAACGATCCCCCATCACATCTGTGGGAAGAACCCCCCATATCACTCTGACTGACTGTGTGAGTGTCTGCATTTGTGTGTATGTGAGAGAGAGAGAGAGAGAGAGAGAGAGAGAGGACCAAAATACCAGCTCTGTGCCTATACCTCCACCCTCGATCAAGGCGAGGCCTTTGGGGCATCCCCCTTCGCCCAGTTGATTTGAAAAACCTCCTTTTGAAATTCACATTTTTTTCAAAGTATATGTATTTCATACAATTTCTGCATTTCCGCAAATATGGAAAGAGCTTTGAAAACTTGCATCCGAAGGAGGCGCATATCATTGAATATAGCATAATTTTAAAATGTTTTTCTCAGCGCAGTGTTTCTCTCGTGGACAAAAGAGAAAAGTCAAAGATGGTTCAATTAGCAATATTGGAAAAAAAGAAATGGTTTTTTTTTAATGACCATTTGATTTACTGCTGTTCTTAAATTTATAATTTCTTTAAATGAATCATGCACATGGACTAGATGAATCTTTAGGGATTGCAGTGCTTGAGATGAGCTTAATTACAGATTGGAGGGTTTTACATAGACAGCTGTACTTGCAAAGCAACTCAGAGCAGTGACATCATCACAGATAGAAATGGAAATGAATCATGCTTTATTAATAAAACTGCAATAAAGTGAATGTCTTTGAAGGACAAAAATCTTTGCTCTGAGCAATAAAGTGTAGATTAGCACTTTAATCTTTTGCATGTTTCTGATACACGTGGGCCTGCTTTTAAAGGGAAGTGTACATCTGATCTCCAATGAAAACAGAATTTACATGGTGCCACATCTTGTATTTCACATAGCATCATCATCTGTTGAATTTTAGATCAACTACTTGTACTCTTTACAACACCTGCATGGTTTAGAGCTGCAATATCCCAGTTTAATTCCAATATATCATAAACCCATGTATGGGGATGAAGGCCATGTGAAAATTATACAACAAATATGTTTTGAGAATGAAGGCAGAAAATATGTGGTGTTCCTATACACCATGTATTGGAGCCACCTAAAAGCATCACTTAGTTCATTTATTTACCCTATTTATTGGCACTTCTAAAGGCCTTGCTCTTTCTAATACTTCACATATTCACCATTATATTCAAAATTGTGTCTCGCTCATTAATCCTAGTCTGCCTGCTGCAGCACTTTCTAAAAACTATTTCATAGCTTTGCAGCTGTGCTTACCAGCAGAGCTATAGCACGAAGGTCTCTGGCAGTGCTCTTTGAATCTACTTTATATTTAGTCTCATTCAGTGTTTGCCTCCGGTATTGCTTGATGAATTTCTGAGCATATGGCACATTCCTCTGCAGATCAGCATATGGCAGCACAGAATTTAGAATTAGTTTAAATTCAAGAAAGAAAGAAGAGAACGAAGACAACATTGTTGGTTCTCTTTTCCATCTCCCTCCCTCCCTCCCTCCCTCCCTCTCCTGCTCTCCCCTCCTCTCCGTCCATCTGTTGTTTCCCATAGCTGCTGGGAAAGGGAAAACAGGGAGAGAAAAAAATAAGTGAAACATCTGATGAAACCCACGATGGTGTGCTGGAGCTGATAGCCTGCACACTGTGGCCACTTTGTGTGTGCGTGTGACCATGCGCATGTGTGCACAGAGTCTGCGTGTTTTGTGTTCACACACACAAGCATGAGGAAGGATATAATTAAAGGACTTGTGATTTAAGTATAGGCGATGCTGTAATGCCTTTTAACACAATGCGAGATGCATCATTTCCCACCACACACTTTTGTGTTGAGGTTTTAATGAGATTTGGAGTGCAGCGCTATTTAGATTGTCAATATTATATTCTAAAAAGGAGTTTTCATCTTGAATGCAGTGTGTACGTGAGAGAGCGAGATAGATCATTTTCATACTCAGTAAAATAAATGATAATACATAAAGTTTTCTTTATTTTGTTTTCTGATTCCTCACAGTTAACAGTAACTAGTTGTTTCATTCTGACTTGTGTATCGCTACATTCTTGTGCATAAATTGTATTATTTACTCTAATCACATTTTTATTAAAATGAAATGAAGAGAGAGCAAAGAAAGTAGAGAGAAGATGTTTACAATTTTATAACTCAATGCTACGATTGATCCAGTGCACTACCAACGTTATTATTAGTTCAGTTTTAATAAAGTAGTTGTAAAGTAAAGAGAGCATTACAAATTAAAATATGTGAGTTTGGATATGAAACTAAACAAAACTAAACAAAATGGTTCTGATACAAGGACCAACAATCAACATTTGCTTATAGTAAATCTCACACATTTTAAAGCAGGATGACATATTCTGAAAGTTGATTCACATATCCAACTCAAATATGTTTTACATTTATAGTCTACTGACTCCATGATCAAACAACACTTCTTAGTGGGAACACTTTGATGCCATGGTTATGATGCACCAGGGCTCGGTATCGGTACTCTATACCTTTTAAGGTATGAAATCACCCAGTACCAAGGAGTATCCAAACTATCAAACAACACCTTCAATGGAGCCTTTGAAGCCCAGATCTAAAAAAAACAACAACTTATTTTATATAGTCTTGCTTGCAACCAATCACCGCAAGCATTCTACGAATTAATGCAACGTGTGATTGCCCCACTATCACAGCAGTTACAACCAAAGGATTGCCTGCCTGCATACGGCTCTGAAGAAGGAGATGTCCGAGTTGGCATCTAGCAGCTAACAGTGCTAACAACTGCAACAGTGTTGACAGAGGTAACATTTTTAACCTGTGGGGGAACTGGAGGGAGGGCATTGTGACCTGGGTCGGGTTCGGGGGAAAGCATTTTTCAGCGGTAAATGCTGTGTGAGCGCTGTGCAGTGCGGCAGGATTAATTAGCCAGTAGGGCAAACACACACAGCTGCCATTAACATGATGGGTATCGATGATGTACTTTTAAAAAAATACCCAACCCTAATGGTCACTCTACAATGTAAAACTACTGTGAGGGATTTACGGTGCTGGAAATCAATTCATCTTTGTTTTGACTTTATTCAGTTTAGTCAGGGAGGCTTACTGCTAAATTTCTGCAACTTCGTCTGCGATGCTGATTCATATATAATAAGGACTATTGAACGGAATACTGTTGTAATAGTGTTGTTAACTGGCAGCATAGTTTGTGATCTCAGAATCTGATCCTAAAATACACAAATCTGTTTCTGTTGCTTGCTACTTGTGTTCAAGCCCTGTCCGTGGCATAATTGTGTTAAATTTGATGTTGAGATGTGTTTACATAATCAGGCTTGAGAACCTCACATGTATATCCCTTGAGCTAAATATCTGGACTTGTGTTAACACAAAACTACCTGCAACTGTCGAGGAGCGAGTACTTCATAGGTGCGTGTTTGAGTTGTTAAAATACGGATTAAACTGTGGCGATGGGCACATTAATAGGAAAACTCTCACTCTCACGGAAAAGTCAAGCATATTGATATCATATTTTTCTCATCATCTAAAAAGAGAAATGTGTGCGCAGGGACTTTATCTGTTGTTATTGAAACCACTTATTTCAGCTCTATTCTGTCTCTGTTATCATCATTGTTGGACAGTGAATTAATGTGTTAGGATTCTGATCATATTGGGCTCTTTGGTGTCTTCATTTCAGATGTGAGTGGGTACGTTTGTTCAAAAGATTTGTGCTTTGTCTCGTAGTGTGGCTTGACATTGCTGCTTTTAATAATCGCCACGGTTTCTGAACATATGAGACACTGGTTTTAAACTGCCCGTAGGAAGAATGAAGATATAAGAGTCTCTCCATTCTTGTTTAAAGGCTCTGGTTTCGCTATCAGCTTCTCTCTTTTTGGGGAACGCCATGTGAAGTAACTTCTCTGACTCACATACTATTCCGACAGTTCGGCCTCTCGTCCATTCTCTCCCGTCTGTGTGTATCTCACTCAAGCCGCGATGCTTATTGGAATGCACACATTTGATTGGCTGAGTAGCATCACGTGATATGATTTACAACGCATGTAATTACCGGTGTGCTTCCTGGATCGCTGAACGAGTGCCGTAAAGGCTAGAAAAGCGGCGCCGGTTAAAATAGAAGTGCTCTGTCAAAATTTTGAATTCCTAATTACCTGTTGGTTATAGGTCCAGTCCATTTCAACTCCATGGAGGATGAACAGCCAATCAATTTCTACCTCAGTTTCCTGGAAGAGCGATGCAGGTGTGAACTGAAGGACAGCGAGGCGAGGCTCACCCCAAGCAAATCTGAGGGGAATGTCCTCCTGGAGATCTGAGAGGACTTGCTGGCCACTTTTCTTGATGATCGTCAAGAAAAGCAAGAGGACAACAGTTGGCGCCATGAGAAGGATCGTATGCAGAAGGAGATATGCGACCTGAAAGCCAAGTACCCAAAAGAAGGAGAAAATGTGATAAAACATGCTCTTCTGACAGCTCCAGAATTCCAGGATAAGGTAAGAAATTGCTCCCATAGCTGTGCCTACGATGTGTGAATGTTAATTAGTCCTGATGGGCAGGTGGCACTGATGGCCCTGCCATCAGTGCCACGAATGGGTGAATAATAAATGATGACATTTACCATTTAATGCACTTCTTCTTTGCAAACACACCTATACTCTAACATGACTATAGTGAAAGTTAAAACAACCAACCAACAAACATTACATCATTTTTTTAAATGTTTTTGTTTAAAACAAATTATGTAATGTTTGTTGGTTGGTTGTTTTAACTTTCACTATAGTCATGTGTAATGTGTAACATGTGCTTTGTCAGATGTAGAAATTAGGGGACATGCGCTAATGGCAGCCGTGTCCAGAAGCTCCCATGCACTACATTTTTGTTTTAATTTATTGTCTTTTCACGTCTATTGCTGGAGTATTGTATGCCATAGGCAACTGCACTTCCCTGTGTTACAGAATGACAATAAACTATCCTTCAATCCAAGGCTGAAATATAAATTCCCTAGTTAGGTTGGCTCAGAGGATTTTATATGGTGGTCCAAATATATATTTTTTGGTCTGACGTTACATGTTGGTAATGCAAAGAAAATAATTAAACCACAAACACTTGATCATTTTTTTCAGCAACATTTTTGAGGTTTATTTAGTGTCACAGAACCTTTCAAACAGAGCCGCAATTCAAGTTTTTATAGTAAAGAAATGCATAAGAATATTTGAAAACTCATGAAGATTAAAGCAGCTATGAAAAGGCCCTCACCTTCCCACGCGTCGGGGGTACTGGCGGGATGCCAGGCAACAAAACAGGAAGTCTGCAGAGGGCAATGGTGCCTCCCGGCTGTCTTGTCCAGGCCAGGCACAATCGAGCCTGATTCCCCAGCCTCTCTGTTGTCTAAAGAAGTGACCCTGCATGAGTGAAATAGGACCACCTCAGTATCCGTTTGAGTATGTCGACTTTGAAAAACCTGTTTGTATCCTGACCAGCATGACACATTGGTTCACTTTCCTCTTTACTCGTTAACCCACATTTCCTCAAATATGCTTTACAGGTGGCAGTTTTACTACTGTTAAAGTGAGATGTAATCTCAATATGCATTGATCTCCACAGGGAAAGTATGATGTTGCACTATTAGAATGGTAAAATTTCAAGATGCCTCATGGTGGAAAATTGAATAGAAAGAGATAATATGTAAGAAAATGGATTGTGCTTCTCTATCCTGAGGTCATTCTTCTGTCAGCTGCCTGCTTTTGATTTTGTGATCAACTTTTGCACGTGAGCTTCAAGTATAATGTCTACATTCTTTGGGGAGTTTGTATTTTTTTGTTCTAATCCAATATTGCCACTTCTGGCCGTAGACCCCTGTTTCAGGAACATTGCAAATTACTTTAAGATTGCTGTTATGCAGATGAAGATAATAATATATTTATAATAATAATAATATCATTATCGCAGACATTTCTTTTACATAAACATCATATATGTTCTTCTCTTTTAATGCCTGACACCCTACACTGATTACTCATACTCAGTCTGAAGAGTGATTATTTTAAATAGACCAGAAGACTGTGTGTGTGTGTGTGTGTGTGTGTGTGTGTGTGTGTGTGTGTGTGTGTGTATGCTTTGAAATCAACTTTATGCTAATCCTGTTCCACGCCTTGACAGTCTTAGTGAGGAGAAACATTAGCATAACTAGCTAGTGCCGTGAACAACAGGGGTCTGTGTGGTTCACGTACAGTATGGAGGTATGTGTGTACGTGTGAGAAGAGAGCTTTAAAGAGACAGAATGTCAGTCTTCTCCCTCGTTTGCTCTTTCGCTCTATCTTAGTTAGAAGTAGGTCTCTGCCTGCTGCCTGAGTCTCATTTACACCTCCTGAGGTGTGGGATCTGGGAGACTACCACACACACACACACACACACACACACACACACACACACACACGCACGCGCACATACACACACACACACACACACACACACACACACACACACACACACACACACACACACACACACACACACACACACACAGGAGACCGTTTCTCAACCATAAAGCATATGGTTGAGAAAAGGTGCTTGACTTGTGACTTGATCTAGCATAAAGTCCCCGCCTTCACTTTCTCTCATTTATCCTTTGTAGTTTTGCACTTGTTCATTTTACAGAAAAGAGACACTGTGGGAGGACAGATAGATGGATTGATAGACAGAAACCAAAAGAAGGAAATTTATGTCTCACTTTCTTTGTTTCCCTCTCATTCTGTTTCTCCCATCTCCTATTTGCTCTTGCTTGTTTGTTTATAACATGGAGCATAACTCCCAGCAGGGCACTAGAGGCGGGCAGGGCGGAAACACACACACACACACACACACACACACACACACACACACACACACACACACACACACACACACACACACACACACACACACACACATGCATGCACACACAAACAGTCTACCTCATAGCTGCTGCTGGCACAACGCCATCCTGTCTGGGCCTGTCTATGTGTAGGGGGCGAGCTGTCTGCCCTCATCAGTGCCAACATGTCGCCTATATGTACGCTGCTCCAGGGGGACCTGTGTGTGTGTGTGTGTGTGTGTGTGTCTGCTCAGCCCTTTACCGATAGTGACCATGCGTGGACAACAAAGCTCATTACACTGGTGACCCGAATCCCGTTTGATATGCGGATCCACATATTCACACACAAATACACACACAGATAAATATATAGGCAAGGGGACATTTTTACATATATGCAGGTGGATGCAAATGTGCGGGGACACAAATATAGCACATTTTACAGTATTCAGCATAATGCTGCTGTACTGTGCAGCAAGCCTTGAAGATGTTCATGTACTTACTGTACGATCTGTGCATTCAAAGAAATGTTAGACCTCATTTGAATTGCTCCTAAAGCTTTGCATACGTTCTTTTGTACATGCTGAGAAGGAAACATTGATAAACTAAATATCACCATAACAAGCCTAAAAGCACCTAATGTGTTAAGTAATTTTACCTGAGATGTTTCAAACAGAATGCTGTATTTTCCTGTTACAAGCCGAGAGGCTCATTAATAAACTATACAAACAGTGCTTTTCAGGTAAGCAAAGTATCAGCTTTGTAATTATGTTGCATTTATGACCATTAGAGAAGTACATTCACAAGGTTTTCTGAACGATGCTTTTAGTTTCGGAGCACAGTAAAGTACCAGTGGACAACTTATGCGCATAATAGGACAGTCTTAGCTGTGTCATAATAGGCATTCCTGAGACCATAAGCATAAACATATTTCATGACTAAAAGCAGTGACCTTGGACTGGAGATGTTTAGCTTTTTGTATTGAGATCAAGCCTAACAGGAAACTCCAATTGGAAATAGCTTTGCACTTCATGTGGTAAGATAAAATCAAAGGTTGAGTCACATTTCCCACTAGGGAAATTTGATCTTAAATGTCTGCAATTGAAAGAGAATCTCCTACAAAGCTGGATTTCAATTGGAAGCAGATTGGAGTTGATGAAATGCTTTTTGAGCTTTTAAACTTAAATGTACATATTTCTTCCCATTCTTCTTCTGTACAGCAGTTGCACATGTCTAGTCAGTTTAGTAGTGCTCTATCAGTTTTTTATAGCATTCATACATCAACCTTACCTACAGGAGAGTTCTGTCCAAAGTAAATAAGGACAACGTTGCAATTATGGGGGCTGAGTTTCACTTAGAACTAGGTCTCAATAGTCACATTGGGGTTCACTTCTTATTTTTGTTTAAGTTTGTTTTTCCAGACTGCGGAGGATCTGGGATTAATAAAAACCTAAATGTCTATTTATTTTTTTTAAAGTCATGAGCTGTCTAACTCCAAAGCCCTGTAGTGGCAATTGCCCTTCTTCCTTATCATGACTGGCATTTGCACATTACACAGACACATCGGTCCTTGCTGGCATTTGCCGATGAGGGCAGTGTCATACACATGCATGCTCCAGAGCATACACGGACACGACATACTAAGGCTTGAGTTTGCAAGTGTGCACGCTCGCGCACACACAGGTAGACACACAGGCACACACACAGGTACACACACAGGGGTAGATTGCAGCCCACATACATAAAAAAAAATGCCTGTGCGTGTGTATGTATGTGAGCACGAGATGCAGGGTCTTCTTGTCCCCGAGGCAGCGATGCTGGGAAGTGTGGGAGCCAACAGTGAGCGCGCTCAGTTGGTCCCCTGAGCCACCGAACACTGATCTTTATGTCAGCTCAGAGAAATGGAATCACCCTTTTCTCTGTCAGCCATTATATGTGTGTGTGTGTGTGTGTGTGTGCATGACAAAAGCAATGAGAAGACAAAAGCAATGAGAAGACAAGAGGACTCGGCCTTGCTTTGAACTCTGTCACTTTGTTATAAGTCACTGCTTTTATGCTGTCTGCATGCTCTCTCCGTTTGAGCTCTTGCCATCTCTGCTTCACATTGCAGTCTATCCTTTATCTCTGGTTTCCTCACTGCAACTGTCTCCCATCTCTATCAATAAATTCCGTGGCTCTCCTACTGCAGGAGGACCTCTTGGTGGATAGTACAATACACCAAAAGGGGCTTTCGATATTCTGTAATTACAGCAGGTGTTTCATGCACACATACACCTCTCCTTTAAGGTCTACGCATGTTGTCTGGTTACAACTTGATGCTCTAATCACCATTAACAGGTGTTTGATCTCAAAACACATGGGAAGAATCCGAGCATTGCAGATCCTTCCACTTCGCAGGCATCAGTTCCTTGTGATCCTGACTCTGGGTATGGTTGAGGCAAATATACTGCCTTTGTTGCTGTCAGTCCATTTACTGCAACATCAAAAGAATGTGGAACAACATTGCATCCATCTTTTCAATTAAAAAAAGAAAAGAAAAAGAAAGTATGACTTTCACGCACAAATGTATCCATCCATGCCTCCGATCTACTTCCTCACCACATAATGACACTGTTTTCCTCGCTACAGCCCATTACCCTTTGGGCATTTAGTGGGAACTGTTTAGTTCACCTCTAGTGAATACAGCGACAGTTCTTTTTCATTATTCAGCAAAGCGTGGTCTCATCTCAGTATGGCGTGAACTCTGACTCCATTGACCTGACCTTAAACCCACCAACTCCTTCATGTCACTGATGTAGGGGGCGTCAATATGCAGCCTTCACTAAGACAGTCAATAATCAACATTCAGCAATCAACAATCTGAACCCAGACTGGGCAAAGTGGGAAGATCTGGTATACAGTTATATTATGATCAATTTTAGCAAATTGTCGTGTGGAGGAGAAAAAAACCCATTTTCTTTAAGCTCAGTACTTCCTGTTTAGGAAGTACTTACACACTTTTTACACACATTTTTTTACACACATTTTTAGCCACACAGTCAGCATTATCACTTTGTTAGTAAGAGTTATGTACACAGTATAAGCCTACGACTCTAAATTATATATTGAGCTTCATTATTTTATTATATCCATTTTTATGGCCGTTTTACTTCAATCTGTTTGTTCCTATATCTGTTCCCCATCCTCTCGCGTTCAATCTAAGTAACTGCAGCAATGACCGGATTTGTTTACACAGATCAATAATGTTTTATCTCATCTCATGTTGCATTTTAAAGGGTTAAGGATGTGTTAATAGGAACACATGTTGCTCAGTGTGTCTGGAGCAGAAAGGTAGAGCAAAATGTGTCAGAATTGTCGTCTACCCTTTTAAAATTGTGCATAAAAGGATATTTTAATTTAGCCATATAATAATTCTCTTAATTTGATGATACAGTTATAAGAGATATGACTATATAAGTTCTGCGTTAGATTCTATTGAACATGAAGACAAAATTCTGATAATTTTCATCTGATTTTGCTCTGTAACAGACCTCTAAATAGCCAATATCGTTCACCCTCCATGCAAAAACAACTCTCTGTCCTTTCCAACGCATCCAGAAATGTCAATTAACAGCGCTGTCCTTCATTTGAATATTTCTGATTATTATGCAGCTCCTGCTCTTACATATTCAAAACGGGGTTCTCAATCCAATTAAACGGGCAATGTGCTGTAAAGGCGTGGGCAAACATGATTGAAGGCAGAGCTTAGGATGACAAACAAGAGCAATCTGAGGGAGATGGAAAACCGCTTGCTGCGAAGTTAATGGAAGACTGTGTGATGATCACTGATGGAGCAGTGTATGTCTGTGTGTGTGTGTGTGTGTGTGTGTGTGTGTGTGTGTGTGTGTGTGTGTGTGTGTGTATGTGTGAGTGTGAGAGAGACAAAGAGAGATAAAGAGACAAAAAGGGAAGTGTGAATATAGGGGAATAAAGCAGCAATATGGAATCCTGAGTATAAGTTAAGACAAGGAAATCAGCCTGAGAGCATGTTTGTGCAGATGTGTATGCTTGCAGAGGCACGTCCATGTGCTTCTCTGTGTGTGCGTCAAATTGCCCTTTGCTTGTATAGCATTTGATGTCACTGCTCTGTGTGCAGGTCGAAGCGACTCGCTGTATTTAATTTGAAATTTAGATATGCAAGCTACACAGAGAGGCAGGCAGTAATTAATGTAATAACATTTTATTTAGAACACACAAACAATTTAAAATCAGGAGAAAAAAAGCAATTAAAGTAACTCTGTTATCCAGAGAGAATGTTATTTGAAAAGAATGTTTAATTGTCTTTCTAAAAACAGCCAAGAGTCAGAGGTGCCCTTTAGTCCTGCAATCAATGCATTGTGTATGTAAGACTGGGTAAGAAAACGATATGCATCCTGTGGAAACATTTTTCAAATAAGAGTTTATGCAATTATCTTTTTGTGTCTGTAATCGTATGTGAGCGCCTTCATCTGCCCTTGGTTCAAAACCCAATCAGTGTCTTTAAAATCCGTGCTCAGGAGCGGCCTGATGCTGTTCTGTCAGACTGTCTGTCTGATGAATGCCTCGGCGTCCCACCGGCTCGCTAAATATGCGCAGTGAAATGAGCTGAAACACGGTCCTTAATTAAAAAGTGGAGACCCACGAAGATGTGATTAAAGCAACGCTCAGCGGATTATAGTGACTAAAGCGTCTCTGAAGGCATACGGAGAGAAAGAGAGAGAGGGGGCATCAGAGAGTAAAATGAGTGAGTGATTAAGGCACCACTTTCTGTCTTTTTCCTATCATATTTTCTCTTCCTTTACACACACTCATACAAAGCAAGAGCTTGTCTTTCACTGACATTCCCTGTTTAGGGCTTCAGGCCTCATGTAAAGCAACTTCCTACCATACTGAAAATGAGATGTTGCACCTCTGTCTCCATCTCACCTACCTTGATCTCATGTAACTAGAGCAGATACACTCTGGTTTAGATAAGGTTTATAATTTCTCACTGCTCACTGTTAAGAAAAAAAACAATAAAATGATTATTTTGTTCTTATAGGATGGACATACAGTTACATACTAGCTGCCTGAGGCTGTAAGAGCATTTCTGTGATGGTGTGATCTGTACTGTAGGGTGATTAAATATATTATGTCCTTTTCATGGGAGTCAGCACTCAGACAGTAATGACTCAGGTCCTTTTTATGGATGCTGCATTGTTAAGCAGCTATAATGATGCCTTATTAATAATGTAAAGTTTATTATTCTCTCTTTCCTTCGCTATGTTCGCTACATTTTTTTTTTGTTCCGACTAATTACAGTTTGACATATTGCATCAGAAGCGATATAATGAAGACAAAAGAGAATTATATGCTTTAATCTGTTTCATCTGATTTGCTTATACTTTTAAAATACTTCGATTTTGATAGAATATTACACTTTACACTTGACCTTTTTATGACATTTGAGTACTGTTTCCCTCATGTAATCGTGGAAAAACATTCAGAAAACCAAAGTAAATGGAGCTGCATTACTAGTAAGAGCGCTGTATGAAACCATTATCCATGCTCCCAATTTAAGCAAATAAGACGATGAGTCACAAATTATCCGTTTTCCAACATAGAAGGAAATAAAGGACATTTCCAAAGTAAAAGCAAAGGTTGGAGAACAGCACGTACCCAACTTTTACCATCTCACGTTAAGGCTTATCTTTCTAATCAATCTTCTTCCTCTGGCCCCATTCTTCAGGATGACCTGCAGTATGTATGCAAATATACATTTGCATACATACTGCATACATACAATAATCCAACATCAGGTTTCTTAGTGTATGGATGTCAGTTCTGATATTAATCAAATCCTTTTGCGCGCTATCAGCATGCTAAGTGGGGTAGTGTTAGATAACACAGAGATAGATAGACACCGCTTTCTGGAGATAATCTCTTTAACATCAGTATGATGAAAGGCTGCATCTCATATCCATAAGATCCGTGATCCAGTAGCTCTTTTATTGAATCTCTCGTGAATGAAAAAGGTGTAGGATGAAAAGTAGGTGGAGAGAATGAAGAAGGAAAAAAGGAATACGGAAGGAATTTAATATATATATAAATATATATATGTAAATATATATTGAGCAGACAGTGGTATTTTAATGTTTTTTTAAAAATCTAAAATTTCAAAACACCTGACACTCCAACTAGCAAAAGAATGTCCTCAACAACTACCCCATGGACAGAAGCCTCGACAAAGTTGTCTGCACCAGAGGAGGACAGACAAAAAGCAGCCAACGAACGCCCAATGGCTGTGGTAGTGGCAAAAGAATGTGTCACGGGCATCTACTACAATCAAAGCACAGGGTGGTCTGTCTGAATTTGACTGCCCTTTCCAGCCCATGGATTTTAAGTTTCCAACGAGGTGTTTTGGAACAGAAAATTTTACCCTCCCATCCAAACCAGGCTGATCTGAAAATCTGTCGTGGCTACTTTATGTGACAAATAGTGATTTTGTTGTGTGCTTTTCACGTGTCACAGCAATGTAGAAAAAAAACTCCTGGTGAAGACAGTACCAGACTTGACAGCCCTTTTGTTAAAGGTGGTGGATTTACAAACTGGCGCAAAGTCATCCAAAGATTCAATGAGAAGTCTGAAACCGCAATCAGACTGGATGAATGAGTGGATGGATGGATGGATGAAATATTATTTGCTTATCTCAATTATTTTTCAGTGAGATGCAAGTAAAGTGTAGAAATCTTCAGGTCTCTTTATGCAAGTCATTTTCAGTCCATCAGTCCAAACAGGGCAAGTCAGAAGAAAGAATTGTTGTTACATGCTGCACCATAATGATGCAGGACAGCCTGAAAACACACCCTCTGTCTTTTTACATCCGCCTTTCTCACTCATCGACATCAAAAACGTGATCCCTCACATGCACACATTACCTGTTTCCCAACCCCCATATCTCCCACTGACACTAACTGATTAACAACCTCTGCAGCCCCCCCCCCCCCCCCCCCCCCCCCCCCCCCCATCCTGTCATACTACACCCTGTCCATCTCTTTTTAATATTTGCACATCAATTATGTGGCTCATCTGTGGATATATCCTTCTCAAACAGACAGTATGTATTGAACGGTGACTGGGACAACACCTAAGAGCAGACACGCGATGGTATGAGACAAACTCAAAGCATGTCTGCATGTATTGTTTGGATGGGGAATACCTGAATGCTGGGAATAAACTACATGACCAACAGTTTGTTCGTGAAGTTTCAGTTTCAGTCAGCTGTAATTTCAAATGTTTCCACTGAGTGACCAGAACAGATTGTCTTGAACTATGTGAGGGTTAAGGCCTTAAATCTATTGGCTCACAAGCTTGATTGAGAGAGGTCTCGAGGTTATGAGTTAAATGGCCATTGACACAAAGATAAAATATGATCTGCAAATGTCAAACTGAGCTCAGTGAAGAAAAGAGTTTCAATCTCAGGTTTGTTTTGGCTCGTCTATCCTTATTCTCACTCTGTGAGCCACCAACAAAACTGAATGAAACCATTTTCCATGCCAGATGTAATATGGACAATTCCATCTCCAGAAAGTACTAATATCTTCCATCTCTCTAAAAATATATACAATAATTATTCAGTTCATTCCTGTAAGGAAGTTATGTTTTATTTGTTAGCAGGATTTCTCAAGACTACATCACAGATATCAATAAACTTTGAGAAAACGAGTCAAATACGTATTGATTACTTTTTGGTGACAATTGGTCACCATTTTATAATTCTTACAAAAACACGATTGCATTACTACGCCTGTGCAGGTGCAACCAAATTTAGATAACAATATGAACTTGATATTCATTCATAAGTCTTACTATGCATCTATTTCTCCCATTTGAGTCACTTTTTGAATAGCTACCACACTAACAAGGCAGCGTTCATCAACAAAGTCATTACAAGTAGCTAGGGACAATTAGCTGTCAGTTAAACAGTTAAAAGAAAAAGAAAGGTCAGCCCGCTTTGGGTGAGCCTGAAATGCCAAAGATGTTGCTAACTTCTGGGCCAACACCTTAAATCATCAGGTGGCAAGCAAGACACGGGAACTTGGCTTGGGTCTTGAGGAGTTGTAGCATGTATTCACCGACAAAGTGAATACACACTGCACTGCTGCGTTCACACATTACTGCTGACTTCATGCTCCTCATCACTCAATCTCTCGACCGGACACTTGCTAAAGTTAGGTCAGGTCTGCAATACGCTGGTGGAAACCCATTACAGAGTGCCAGCTGGGCACACAGCTGATGACCTAGCAGCTAAACTAACTGATGGAGTGGAGACTCGTTGGGAAAGTGTCTGCATGTGTCCAGAACAATGCAGGCAACATCGTGGCTACTAACTCTCCCAGACAGGGGAACTGAGGACTGCCTGTTTTTGCACATATACACTGCAGCTGGCGATAAATAATGGATTTACCGTGTTTGTGGTTATGGTAGCACCTGGGCGGCTTGTTAGGCACTTTAACCACAGCGATAATCTTGTTGGGTAACGAGGGACGGCTATCAGTCAGAAACAAAATTAAAATAATCTAAATAAGCATCCCTAGAAGTAGCTTTACTTTTACCAGAATGTGTTCACTTTCTGTCTTTTCACTTGCTGTCAGCACTGGAGTATTCTAGCTCCCCTTAGTAGAGCGTTCGTTAATTCCTTAATTAGACCTATACAGTAGGCTGCGCTCCTGACTTGTCATCTGACTTATGCTGTCATATGCACTGCTGGAAAAACATCCAATGTTGAAAAGGTCAAGGTGCCATCGCAACTGAGCAAGTGAGAGTTTGCAGCTGTAATGCACAGACATAACTGTCACCGTCTGTCCTGGAATCTGTCAGCATGACACTCAGTCTCTACTCGTTCTCTCTCTGTGACTGCAGCTGCAAGCGCCGTCTTGCCAGCAGATCTGATTGAGACAGCGGTTCATCACAATAGTTGATAAATTATTACTATGTACCAGACATTTATTAATCATAGTATGAATATGAATCGGTATCTGCTTTATGCTCCAACTGATTGCACATAGGCGGACATATCAGTGGTCTTTTGATGCCCCTGTTATTATTTTTTTGGTCAATATAAAGAGCTGTATCTTCTCGTTGACTGTTAACAAAGGATATTTAAGCTATGATGTCATTTAAAATGCATTTCTAGGAGTCAAGAGAGTGCGGTTCCTGCAAATTTTGTTCTTCATCAATCTCGTTAAAACGGTTTGAATTGGCTCATAATAAGAGATCTTGTTACTTTTTAAGCTGCTCAGTTACTCTGCAAAAATGAATTAACACATTAAGAAATGCAGCGGTTGCTTTTACATTTGTTAACATTAACAAATTTAACTATTTTTATCCGAGATGGGTTTTTTTCGGTGCCTCATGCTGACCTCTGACCTTTATACAAAAGTGTTTTTTCACCGTGGAACATGGCAATCTCCTTAAAGGGATTACAGTATAACACAGTGTCACATTTTGTTTAAATTTCTAATTGTCTAATCTTGATTCCAGTGAAAATGCGGTACAATCACCACTGTCAAAAAGCTGCACTTCTGAAAGACCTGTCTGCTATTCAGAAATCCTGGAAAACATCTGCATTTCACATACTCGGTCCCACAGTCCCAGTTTAATATACCTTTCTCTGCACATAAATGGCCACTATAAAGTTTAAAGACACACACAACTCAACAAGCTGGGTTTCTAACTCAGAATAAAGGAAAGTTATTTTATCTCTCTCTTCTCTCTTCACACTTACAGTACATACATTCACACGCAGCACATGCAATTTCCAGCTCAACGACCGTCCCCTTGCTGATTATCCCTGGAGTCAGCGTCGAGGTGGAAGAATAATGATCATAAAAATGTCATCATACATCCTCAGCTGAGAGAGAGAGAGAGAGAGAGAATGAAAGAGTTCATGGCTTTCCACTTGGTAAAAGGCTTTTTCAAGGGTCACGCTAAGAATGCGAAAGACTGACACAATTAATGTCCATGTAATTGAGTGGCCTGAGTGGCTTGGAGAGGTAGAAATTATGTTTTGTCTAAATATAAGAGCTGGGGATGTGTGTACACAACATCAAGGCAACGGAGGTGAGACGGAGGGACTAAAAATACTTAAGAGGCAGGAAGTTAGCAGGGGTGTCAACGCAGAGGGCTGTGAGAACACCACAACCACCTGATGAGGTGTCTAACTCCTACGCACACACACAGCTGTGTGACATGCTGTCAATGACTGTTTTTTTCTTCTTCTCATAATGGAAACCTGTTTCCTCTCTTCCCGATACTGTGACCTTGTTAAAAGATGGTGGAGTAGAGAGGATGAGATTATTTTTTCCTCCTCAGATGTTGTAAAAACTAGATCGCATGGACCTCTGCACTTTGAAAACAGGACTGTACCGTGATACAGGCTGAAGTGTGGTTCTTTTTTTCTGTAGATGCACTATAATTCTGCAAGTATTTACTGAGGACTGTACACTTACTAAGTACTAAGTACTGATGTGGGTCAATTGTTCAGTCAAGGTTCCTCTGCTATGCGGAAAGACGGTGTTCTTATGAACCAGACACGACTTGTGTGTTGACTGCACCGTAAGAAGCTGCTTGGGTCCCTCCTTTTTCACTCAGAGGCGTTGCTGCCTGGTGATATTTACATTTCCAAAGCAATGACAACACATTGCATGATATGGACACAACGTGCCACAAAGCTGGCTTACTAGCAATTTTATGCAACTTGGCATTAGAGTTTTTGCGGGGTTGTCAATGCCATCCACATTCCATTTAAATTTTTCAGGACCAATTGTCGATGAGCATATCTACAATGAATCATTAACGGTGCTAAATTTGGAAAAGCAGGGACTATGTATTGCCTCTCAACGACTCTCAACATGGCTTCATTCTCTGCTCAGATAGACATTACTCCACTATACCTTTACTGTAATTACAAATACTTGTTTAAGGCTATATTATTACTCTAAATATTGTGTAGATAAACTTTAAGCAATCAATATTCAGAAAAATAAAAAAAGCAACTGCCATAAAAATATGAGATGGTTATACATTGTTTTGCATGCTAGGAGATTTGATTTTCCTTGAGTTCAACAAGTTGAGACAAACATATGTGTATTGGGTTCTCCCTCTGTGCCTTTTCTTTCCCCCACCTCTAACAGAGCTAGCAGTCCGGTAATAAAAAGAGAAACATAATCTTCTCCTCTAAAAAGGCCCTCTGTTGGGGGAGTGAGGCCAGACGTGTTGAGCAGTGTGATCGACTCGAGGCGACTGTGGATCAGAAGATAGAGCGGGTCGTCCCAATCAGTAGATATGCGGTTCAATCCCCTGTAGATCCCCCAAATTGCTGTGCCTTTGGTGTGTGAAAGGGTGTGAGTAGTTATTCCTGATGGGCAGGTGACACCTTGCATGGTAGCCCTTGACATTAGCGTATGAATGGGTGTGAATGGGTGAATGACATGTAGTGTAAAAGCACTTTGAGTGCTCGGAAGACTACAAAAGGCACAATACAGGTCCATTTACCATTCATCAATCTGCAAAATTACACAGAGCAGCAAAAAAATCAAGTGTGGGAAACGGAATCAAGTCGCTTTTTACCTGAGGTGTCAGCACGTGCGTTTAATACCTCAGATGCAATCTTAACTAAATATCCTATTCTTTTGCATATTGCTGGGTTCATAAGTCTCTGTGTGAGCACATGCTCAGCTGTGACTTGAGATGATGAAGGGGGGTGTGAGCGTGGAATATGACCAGGAGGAGATTGGAAAGGAGAGGAGGAGAGTGGAGAGCTTTCATGAGCAAAACTACCCCTCTTTCCTTCATACATCTCACTCTCCATCTCTCCATCTCTCTTATTTCACTCCAGCTCCCCTTCATCCCCACTCCCTTCCTGGCTGGCTGGCGGTGCTATAAATACATTCAGCTAAATGTAAGATCAGAAATGAATTTATCTGCCTGACGCGCTCCCCGCGACAATTTCCAGAGCAATATGTAACTGTTTGAAGTATGAGGCGGCGCAAGGTGGTAGCTAACACAATCTTATCAAACCAGAGAGGGCTGGCTGGAGAATCGAAGCAGGCCTCCCTGGTCTGTTGGATATTATTCACTCTTGATGGCTTCAAGAGCTTTATCAGCATGCCAGAAATACTGAGTAACTGAGTAAAGCCTGTTTCTGTTTCTGTCTCTGCCTTTGCACACAGACGTTCTTACACTGAAACACATAAATACACATGTTTGCATGTGTTGCCCAGTTCAAACACACACGCTTAAATGGACTCACAAAGTCCCACGCTGCCACACATATACTTTTTTATGCAGTCACTTGCCTATTAAGCCTCCTACCATAGGCAGGCGTAGACAGAATTGGAATGGACATACAATCACAGACACACTGCCTGTCAACCTCCTACAGCCACAGTCTCACACACACACACACACACACACACACACACACACACACACACACACACACACACACACAGGCATTGGATTGGTCCCAGCGCCTGCCATCTGCGTGTGTTTGTATGTTGGCCTATTGTACCAGGGAATGTGTTATATTAATGTGTGAAAGTGAATGAATGGGTGTTGAAATGAGTCTTTTGATATTTGGAAAGTACAGAAGGTCAGGCTGTTACATGCTGTCAGGGCCAACGTTGTTTCTTTGAAGAAAGTTTAGACTGAAGTTTTTACTCAAAGTGCAACTTGGACTTAAAATCACTAAGAGCTTTGAAAACCGAATGTTTTTGTCGTTGTTGTACATCGTTTGATTCAAAACAGGAAAGCAAAAAAAAAAAATACCCTTACCTGTACGATGCAGTCATTCGTGTTGGGTTGATGTTGTTGTGACTTCTTTGAAAACACTTTTTTCAATGGAAATGGAAAAAGGAGGCCGATGTATTGCAGAATGGTTTTCTTATGTGTTCAGAGGCCTTCAACATTAACAGAAAAAAATTAAAAAATCAAAGCTGTAGACACTTTTAGAACAGCTCAAATTTGTCAAAACATTGACTTCTTTCAAGGTCACCCACATATTTTTTTAAAAACTGATATATATATAAATACATATATATATATATTACAACAATTTAACCAATTTCGGAGTCTTTATCAATAGAAAAGACACACAACACAAAAGGTGTACAGGCTTTGAAATAATTTAAATGCAATTCAAACCAGTAGCTTTGCAATGTAATGTAATGTAATTAGGATTGCTTTCAGAAAATCTCTGGAACTTTATGGTCTAAACACTCACTTTAAATGGCCTCAGCAACATCAGCATTGTAACTTTTGAAACGATCGGTGCTATCATTTTGCTTTCAGAAGATTTGTAACCCAGCATGGAACAACAGCATTTTATTAGTGACTTTATAAATCTAATAAATACAACAATGAAAGTCCTCGTTGATTATTTATCCATGTATCCATGATGAGAGTAGTTAACCGTTAGCTAAAGTCTTAGGATCCTCGAGAGTTGTGTATGTGTTTGCGAGAGTTTGTGTTCCCTGTTTACCTTTTTACCGAAGTTCAGCATGCAGTGTTGCTGCCAGTGTTGCCAGTTTGGGCAGGTTTCCACTCAACTTGTTTATTTTGAGAAATATTATATGGACATGAGTTGAATTCAATCACCATCAGGGATAATGGAGGACCTACCTACCTTGACGTCATCATCATTGACATTGTGGCAATTTGTGTATTTTGTTGTCTGACTGCACTCGTTGTGGGTTGTGAGAACTTATTCATCTAACATTTTATCTTTGGTTATTTAATGCAGATATGGCACTTATGATATGTTTTCTTTTGTTCATGTAATGGTTTCACAGGTTTACAAAGGTTCCTGCCACGGTTTTGATTTGGGCTGTTTTTTATTGAATTGGGCAGGTTTTAAATTGTGATTGGGCTGGAAACTGTCAACATTGCTTGCAGCTTGTATCTCTAGGTGATCTCTACCCTCTACACTTGGAGGAAGGTTGCATTTGCATTTGCTGCATCTGTGTGACATGTTTCTATGCTAATTTGAATGCAGTGCGTGAATTACTTTGGATTAAGGTTCTAGTGATATAATAATAAAAGCCATAAATAAAGTTCAAGCTGAGGTATATGTATCATCTTAAAGTTAGCAAGAGGAACTTTCATTTTGTGTTGATTTTGGTAGTGCCGGAGAACAAAAGCAGTGGTGTTACTGCAACCCTTGAGCACTAGAGTCCCTTTAGAAAACCTTTAATTTTACTGCAGCAGTGTCTGACAGTCTTCCCCTGTCAGTCCAGGTTCTGGTTCTCCCATGCCTCCCTTCCCTCCAGTGAGAATAGCAATATGGGCTGGGCCTCCAGCAGCGTAGTGTCGGTGTTGGATCCCAGCGGAAACCGGCGGAGCAGTGAAGCAAAGCTCTGCTCCAGGCCGGATGAGGAGGAGGAGACACTGCTGCCGGGCGCGGAGCTCTCTACCTCCTGCCGGAGCAGGGAATGCAGTGTTGGTACTAGATGTGCTCGGCCTGCCACATCGGCTAGGGATCTTACAGATGACGTCACACATTATGATGGGCTGTATGTGAGAGAGACTAAACTGACTCTGCGTCTGATTGGCTTTACCCTTCCAGATGTACCTTGTGCCGCGTCGTTAAGACTAGATGTTACAAGCTAGATTGTGACAGATAAAGTGATACATTTGGGGAGCAATTATTAGATTTTCCAATTCTTTTTTCCAACTGGCAGAAGTGTGGATCTTATCAATAACTCTTTGGCCCTATCATGTTTTAAAAATGTGTTTCGAGTTTGGACAGAGCTTTTAGTTCGAAATCATTACTGGAGTAATGTTGGTGTGATCTGTGAAACCTTAATTAAAACGTTTACACAGGTTGTCACTGTGTTACAATGGTGGTCGGTCCAGTTTAACATTAAATGTAAAGTCAGGATTTTATCACAATCAGAATAATTGACATTCAATGTTGCTGCTGTAGGGGCAAGAATTTATCAAGTACATCCTTTATTTACAGTACATACTTTTTTTGGTCACTTGAGGCAGACATTACATTGCACCTGTATACTCTGTGTACAGAGCCAAAAGACCCAATCCTTTACCCTGTTTTTCCATGAATGCTGATAAGTACAAACAAGGAAAAGCATTTTGATATGCTCCTGAGGTGACTTTTGATTTGAGGCATAGAAATGACTAGCCTTAAGTGATCATTTTAATATATTTTCCGTCTAAGCTATACCTATTTTTTCCGTTCTTTATGTTAGGTTGAACTCTGCCCTTAAGAGTGGCGTTGTCAAAGCAGTCTTTTTGAATGCGTTCCTTCCTGTATAAAGTCGTTTTACATTCATCTTTAAGCAGATAAAATCTTTTCTATTTGAACGTTTTCTGTGCAACATTTTTAGGGTCAGACATTTTTGCTTTAGAATGCTGGGCTGTCACAGAATTTGACTTGAGTGATTGACTCACAGTAAAGATAGTAAAAATAGGGCACAGGCATTTTATATTTTTTAAGAGGGGTTCAATGACTGAAAAGCCTTACAATATAATGCAAAAATAATAAAACAACATTAAATTAAAAAAAAAATATGCCCACATTGAAGCAACACCTTTCTTAAACAGTCTCAAAACAATGGGACACCATTCTTGTTACTAATGAAGGGTATATAAACTGGATTACATTAGATGTATGTGCCATCTATGCTTGTGGACAATCAAATGGCTTGCTTGTGGCCACTGAAGTAGTGGATAAAGGTAAAGGTGAAGCTGTCTTTCATTCCCCAGTTAAGTTCTCTAATGTCTGAAGGGAATTTCAAATTACCTTCATGGCTAAGTTCATTTCACCAACTCCAGTTTTGTGGAGAGGATGCCACTAGCACCAGCTATATCAGCCTCCAAATGGCGCATGCAACAACATGTCATCGCACTCAACAATAAATCTCAGCGAGGTCATGGGGCTGCAGATATTGATGGCCCAGATCAGCTGACACAAAAGTCAAAGTGTTATTGATAGTGTTGATTGGTGTAATTATTTCTGTCTGTCCTGCACTGCTCTTTTCCTCAAAGCCAGACATCATGCTATAAACTAACGTGGACATAAGCAAGGTTGCAATTCAGTTCTACCAATAAACAATAGCAATAAGATGATTGTTTTGCACTAAGCCTCATTGTAGTGTTTTTTGCATTACACATCCCAGACATCAGCTGTGAAACACTTTTTCCATTAATAATGACTTTTCTTCTGTATATTAAAACACTCACATTTATGTGAAAATGGCAACGTCACTTTAATGATGATAAATCCACAGACTAATTTAAAATGTACGTTCTCTTGGGTGACTCCTTTTTATTTTTTTATTTTTATTGGAATGACCTCAAAGTAATATTCAAGACATACATACAGGCAGCTAGTCCCACAGACATGCACATACATATGCAGAAACAACTGTAAATACAAGTACAGTATTCATGCAAACACTTATTCTCTCTCTCTCTCTCTCTCTCTCTCTCTCTCTCTCTCTCTCTCTCGCTCTCTCTCTCTCTGTCACACACACACACACACACACACACACACACACACACACACACACACACACACACACACACACACAGTAGAAGGCTTATTTGAGGTTATTATGGGATATTAGTTTGGCTTGGGAAATGACAGGGCTTTGCACGGATGCTGCCGTTGCATAGCAACCAAGGTAATTTTCAGCTAACACTGCTTCATTTTAGGTGACAGAAATGGAGAAAGACAAAAAAAAAACATGGGGGAAAATTTAACAATAGTATGTTTATCTTGTTAAAAAAATATATGTACAGTTGTCAGCTTGAATTTAACTTGTTTATAATATTGAATTTAACAAATGTTAAAAATACAATATAAAGATGTAATACAGGATCATGTGGATGAAATTATTGTTGGTGTTAGCTATTGATTGTACGAACAAATAATAGAATCATTGCACATTGAAAAAGTGTAACTTATATCAAATATGGGTCTTTTAATTTCTCTCAAAAGGAAAGGCAGCCTTTTGTTGCTAAAACAAAAATATTACTGAAATACTAATCTCACTCAGTAGCAAAACATTTGAGAGAAATTGTCATCATGAGCTATGACATTCTAAATCTGAATTTTATTAGATTCAAAATAATAATAAGACAATAGGAATAAGCATCCCAAATGTCATACATGAGCTCTACCAGCTACTTCTTGGATGGATGGAGAAAGAGAGATAGGGAATTAGAAAAAGAGGTAGAGAGTGAAAAACAGAGAGGTATAGAGAAGGGGTGTGGGTCTAAGGAAAGAGAGAACTATTGTAAAACATGGTGCTGTAGAGGCAGATAAGTGTTTTTCTGGTGGGGCAGATTAAAAGACTACAATTTCCCGATGAATATATTAACATTTTATGAGGCGAATCGGGGACTGGCAATCTCTCCCCTTGCATAAATAATGAGCTGGTTTAATATGACTGCCTGGTTGGGGGTCTCCCCTGACACGTGTGAAATTGAATGGGATGTTATGTGTGTGTGTGTGTGTGTGTGTGTGTGTGTGTGTGTGTGTGTGCGTGTATTTGCAGCATGTGTGTAAATGTGAGGAACAATTTGTGTGTTCAGTGGAGGGGGATAAGGATGTGTGTTGGGGTGTTGGCTGGAGGTGCATGTGTGTGTCTGCATTTGGATGTGTGTTTGGTGTTGGCTCTTGGTGTGTGTGCGTAGGCAGGATGCTAATGACTGAGTGACTGGCATTGCACCAGGACATTACACACATGTACATACACATGTACACAGGGGCACACAAGCACCTTGTTGATATGCACAATTAAAAGCTTTTCAGCTGCAAATTAGACTGTACAAAGCTTTCCAGATTGTATTTGCATGAATGTTTAAAGGAGTGCACCAGCAGTACCGATGAGACTTTCTCCTGTCCAGTGGCACAATCCATAATGTCACTGCCAACCCTTGAAAAATACATGCAAACCAATGATTTATGACCTTGCACAGTCACATCTAGGGTCTGGACTTGTGTATATATTCATCATATTTTCTTTTTTTTATTACCGCAATACTTTGACACTGATATGAGAAAATGATCTTTGTGTCCCTAACATACTTCGTTATATTCAGATGAAATCATGAATACAAACGGACTGAAATAGGGTATACTGAAAATCATATAAGTATAAAAATGCTGACAATACGTAATGGATGGTGGTTTCTTGATGTATGTTATGACTGAAAAATGTACTTGTCTTTGTGACACTTGCTAATTGACTCTATTTCACTACTCTGCCCCTGATATTCAGTTCTTTAGTTGGCTAAAAGCTGTAGCTGTGCAATGCAATCATAGCAGTCAATAGCAACGAAGCAGCAACCAACGAAAACATGCAGTAAGTGAAAAGAGAAAAGACAATAAAAAAAATATACAAGAAGACAAATGGACATAGAAAAATAATAACACACAACAAAACTGGACCCACTGAAGTTAGATTGTGAGTTGAAGAACAGCAACAATATAATGCTAGGGCTTATGTACAAGTGGTGCAAAAGAATCACAGCAATGCGAGGGCAGTGCTGTATAAAAATGGATGAAAAATATCTTAAAACCTGTTAAGCCCGACGGACCCAAATTCGGGTCCGCTGTAGCATTTACCGTCCAAAAAAGTCCATTTATGCATGTGTACAATTTATGAATATGAATATGTTATATACCAAAAAAAATAAAAAATCTAGGTAAAATGAACAATCTAAGACATTTTTACAAACTCCAAACACCATTCTACACAACTATTATAGATTATATTATCACAATATCACGTATTTCTAGCCATAACTCGCTATTTTCCGAGTTAGCATAACAAAGCTAATGGTTAGCATAGACAACCGAGATAGCAAAAAGCAAGAGCATTCGACACAGATTCCAGAACTACCATCAGAACGTCTCTCCGGTAAACCCTCATAAGGCTGTGAGCCAACAAACACCAGAAACACAATGTGCAATATCCTTCAAAATCATCCAAAGCTCCTTACCATTTCGTTGTTCTGCTGTAAATCTCTGCTCAATTCCATCAACAATATTTCTACATGTTTCCGGTGCGTCTCTATAATGTCCCCGTGTAGAAACAAGGGTCCGTCTAACTAGGCGCCGTTGGGGAAGGGATTTTATTTTCGGCGATCTTTACGCACGTTTCAGGTGATGCGCCACGGTTTTAATCCTCACTGGCTAACGCTTCTGTCAATCAAAATCACGATGGGTCTGTTCAATAGCCAGGATTGACGCTTCTAAGGAGGGTCCATTGACTGAAATCGACCAACCATAGGCTGAGCTAGGAGACCTGGACTGGAAGCCAGATGAGAAAATCCCATGGATGACAGACATAAACAGGCTCAGAGAGGATCCAGGCTCTCTAAATGATGCCAAACTGCTGCATATGGATAGATTGAACACTATTAGTAATAAAAGAAGTGAAATATATAATTATATACTGTATAAAATTACAATGGAACAGCTGGAACAAAATGACATTTTGGTTGACCTCGGCTGAAATCTCTGTACTCATACCTCTCTAGCTCTTGAATGCTTCACTTTATCAAAGAAAAAATTGTGCAGAGAGACTCTCAACCTATTGGGCTATGATCTGGGAGAGGTTTGAGCTTACAACTACAACATAAAAAAAAAAATATCTTATCAAAATTGGATTATTTTTAAATCGGTAAAGAATTTCAATTTGTGCTGTGTTCCATCTTAATGTACTCTTAACTAGTAACATATATACTGATATTTACAAATCTGAACAAATCTCACAAGTGTTAGCTTTCTAAAATACCAAAACTATTAAAATACACCTTATATTTAGACAAAATACACTCTCTTTACTATGGGTATGCAATTTTCGAGGAGAGGCCTACAAATAGGCTTAGGGCTTATTAAAGGGCTGAAAGGAAAGATAGTTTCATAAGGAATTTTCATACACATTTTTTAGAGACATGTATCTGTTTTCTTCAGATAGATAAGCTGTAGGCCAAAAGGGAAAACTTTGCTGAGTCAGAATTTATTTGTGGGGAAGAAAAGTAATATTTCAATATCAATCAGCAGTAAATAGTGTCTTTCTTTGACAACCTCTTTCGCTCTTCTTTTCTGTCACCTCTCTTTGTCCCTCTCTCTCATCCATCTCAGCCATCCCTTGCTCTGACTCTCTTAGTTGGGGTCTTATGTAAGGATCAGCTCATAGGGGACAAGAGATGGAAAGAATGTGGCATACAGTATATGAGGACAAGGTGAAATTACAGACTTTCCTACTGAAATATGTAACCCCCTGCATGTGTTTGCCCTCTAAGGTGGAAAGACGTCTGTGGCAAAGTTGTGGAAGTTTGAGTGGAACCCTACGAATTATTTAAAACAGCCACTGCAAAACCAGGAAAATGCGCCAGCTAGCTGAGTGTGAAAGTACTGGGTATAAATTGATTTAGATGCGTGAAAATACGAACACGGTGTGAATTGCATCGCTTCCAGTCCGCTGGCGCTGTTCAGAATGGACTTTGTTGGCACATGTGCAACCCAAAAAGTATGGACAAGTCGCCAACCTTCAGTTTTTTGCATTTTACAATATTGTTTTAACTAACTCTGCATGGCTCTGAATTAAGGAAAGAGAGACATGAGGAGAGAAACAGATATGAGGAGAAAGGAGTTCACAATAAGTAAAGTAATGAAAGAGACAATGAATGACTGAGAAATGTTAATGAGAACAGCTTTAACACAAAATGCGGGTACTTAATTGTACCCTTGTGATGAAGATGTCGAGGTATCTTTCCCCTACAGACAAGTTGATGAAACATGGTAGAGTCCTTTCAGAGAATTTCACAGAGCCTGGCATTAGCCATGCTACGAGCAGCCGTCTCTTATTCCCTTAACTCTCTGTGTTACTTTCGCCCACAGCTCCCAGACTCTATTAAAGCTCTGAATTTTGACGCCGGATTCCCTAGAGCGTGGCAGATTAGCGGGAAAGGGTCAAGCAAAGTTCACCAATAAAGGACAGTTTGGGGGTGGGTGGGGCTGGGGGTGGCAGTGGGGGAGACAGAGGAGGGAGAAAGACATAGAGAGAGCTGAAGCAAAAGAGAGAGAGCAAAGAGAAAAAAAAGAGAAAAGAGAGCAGTCGGAAACGAGATCTTTCACCTTGCCTCAACATGATGAAATATCCCAAGACATCAGTAACTGATCCAGCATAAAGGTTAGGCTATTATTAGGTTGTGTGTGTGTGTGTGTGTGTGTGTGTGTGTGTGTGTGTGTGTGTGTGTGTGTGTGTGTGTGTGAACACACGTCAACATGCAGATGTTAAAGTTTTTACCTTGACAGGGAAAGGAAGGTGTAGGTTGAAGGGTCACTCTATTCTGACTGGTGGTGGGCAGCGCCAGCGAGTCTGCATATTGTAGCGGAGGTCCGATAGATGATGTATATTTCATCATTAGTTTGTCCACACATTTGCCGAGCTTCTTATATATTTTTTATTTATATTTTCATTGTAATCACCTGTTTTCTGCTACTATTTTTTTTTGCTTTCAACCACATTTACTGCCTTCTACAGTGAATGAAGCTATTGTAATAATTGTCAAATGTGTGAAGGCTATACAGTCACCATGAGTCAACAAGATGAGCCTCATTATAATCCTTTTTGTCTTGCATTGCAAGCAGGTAGGACCATTAATTGCTTAAAGATTAATAAACACTTTAATTTGGTGGAATATCTGCTCCTTAGGGTGCCAATGAGTTTGTGACAGTGCAGGATTCAGCGAGAAGCACAATAATCCCCCCTAGAGCTACACCCAACAGACCCCAACAGACGCATATCATTGAGATGTGGGAAGCAGAAAATGCACAAGACAAGCTATGCCTTGTCAAGTATGTTAATGTATTAGAACAGAAGGAGCTGGGGTGTTCAATGGACACAGCAGGTAGAAGGCAGGAGCAAAGCAGCGGTGGCATTATGAGTGATCGTGAAAGCTTGTCAGGTTATAAAGATCATCTCATTGTCTTCATTAAAAATGGATAACTGTTTGAATGTGATCATCTAATGACATTCAGGACTTTGTTGGTCTGCTATTACAAAATGTTTAATTATTTATGTTTTTTCAGTGTGAGCGCACTTTTTAAGTCCATTGGCATCTCTGTAAATTATACTCCGGTCTCTTAACTTTTGTCTTCTTCGAATTCAAAGTGTAAGTGGAAACAAGCACTATCTCTTTATTATGCGTTACATGTAGTTCAGAGGTTTTGAAGTTTCCTTTCACGGACTTTAGCTGTGGATGTGTGTCACTTTGGTTTGCTGTAGCTTGACTGTCACACTTGTGTGATTGACAGATGGAAGAACATATGACACTTTTGGTTGAGACATTTATTTTAGATGATGAAGAGGAAGACATTAAAAGCAAAAAGTAGAATGAAGACTGCTCTTCAGTGCTGAATTATATTTATTTTTTTACATGTTAATGCATTGATGGCATGCAAATACTTTAAGTAGGAGTGGATGGCACTGATTTGTGACCCAACAAAAATGTAACCTGATCACACAAGCCACACTGAGAAGGGCAATTTAACTGATTTGGAAATACATTATATCTTAAGTTCAGTCAACAGAACCAAATGCTCAGCACATAAGGAAGTTGGGGTAGTGGCTGCTGTACACTTGAATACGATTGGATGTTACTACTCAGCTGGTAGCCAAGCAGCTGATGAATGAGCACAACTTCGATGCTCTGCCTGGACTAATGCTGTGCTCCATTTGTGGTGGTTAGAAGTTTCATTAAAGGGATGGTAAATGTAGAAAAGAATTGAAAGCACCAAAAACACTGGAATAGATCTTTTGGATCTGACAGAGACATGTAGTTGCTCCTAGAAAGTGGCAGCAAGTGCTGCTGCTTTCACTTGTATACTAACTACTCTCCAAACAACAATGTATCGTGTTTGAAATGGAATAACTCCTAGATCCAAATCCAATATAGGGCCACTTTCCCTAACCTCAGCCATATTTCAGCAATCAGCCTGATAAGCAACACTATGGTAACAAGACCATCTGTTTCCATAGAGGGCCTGTCTCTTCTGATATAGTACACACACACACATACACACACACACACACACACACACACACACACACACACACACACATGCACACACCTTCACCCCACCCAGCTCAATTTCCCCGACCTTGTGTCTCTCTTACACACACACACCTAAATGCAGCTCGATCAAGAGGCACGCTGGGAATTCCTTTTCGGCGCTCGAAAGCGTGCCGATGGGAGTATTCACACACACATACTCAAGGAGAGGTGTGATCGTATAGAACTTGAGGAGCGTGCATACAGGCACGCACACAGACACACAGACGTAAACCCCTCTTTGCAGGTCGATCATGTCCCCTGGAAAGACGTCTGAGACTGTGACTTACACACGCACACAGTCAGCCACTTGTTTCACATACATGATAGTCAGGATTGTGGTTTTCCCAGAGCTAGGAATCCTGGGGGATTACTGACACAACTGATTGCCTGCTACCACTCCTGTAATGAAGAAGAACAGCAGTGAACCAAAGAAAAAGGACTGAAACAGAATGTTCTCTCATACATCTGCTCTCCTCTCCTTTGTTAAATTCTGTATTTATCCACCCTGTGGTTCTTTATCATTTAATCATCTTGCATCGCTTTGTTCTATTCTTTTCCTTATTGTCCTCACCTCTCTTATCATTATCTTACCCTATCGCATCTCTCTTATATCTTTACTTACAAAATTTGCTGCAGTGTAAGACAGGGATAGATGATTTTGTGAATATATACTTTTGTCTAATTTGCATTGAAAAACAAAAAAGTTGAAAAGGAGTTAAAAATATGATCACAAAACCAAGTTGACAAGATGATCAAAAGAGCTAACAAGTTTACACCAGTCACTACTTTGAGACCTGTAGCTGAGTTACACTTTTAAATTCATTGAATTGATTTTGCACTAGCATGTGTTGTATTACCCACATTGTTTTAAGTAATTCAAGATGAAGAACTCCAATTCCGTATATCCAAACAGAGTGCTTGCTGTAATCTAGATTGCATATACATTTATCTCATAGGTCTATAAAACTGGCTTTTGGGCCTGTGATTGAGACACAGGCCCAAAAGTTAGTTTTCTTTTTATAAGATAAGGTGAGGTAAACATATTATTGTTATTATTTAGTCTTACTCAAATGTTTCCCTTAATTAATTGTGCTATTAAGATGATATATGCATACATTTCAGTGTCTATAAGGGGTGTGTCTTCAGAAACATTCCAAAATCAGTGGGCGAAGTCGCTCGAATGTAGTCTCAATTTAGTCCCCATGGTGTCCATGAACTGTCCCTGCCTGCTTCCAAGAATGGGTGTGTATCTGTCTTGTATTTGTGCACATGCTTGTGTGTGTCCATATGTGTGCATGATAGCCTACACCTGCGTGTGTGTGTATGTGTGTGCGTATTCCCTGCACAGCTCCTGTTCATTGTCAGTGTCAAAGCCGGCCCATTGGGCCTTTCTGTGCACAGGTGGCGATAGACTGGCCCCTAATGAGTCCATATGAGACTGTCTGGGAGAAGTGTGTGCTTGTGTGAGTCTTTCTGTGTGTGTGTGTGTGTGTGTGTGTGTGTGTGTGTGTGTGTGTGTGTGTGTGTGTGTGTGTGTGTGCTTGGAAAGCCGATGTGCACTGAATAGATTGACGTTCACATTGTGTGAATGAACGTTTAAGAGGTAAAACCCTGCAGTGAGAAAGAACGACACACTTTGTGAGTGCAGTTAAGATGAAACTTGCCACAAAAAATTAACTCAGTGAACCTGCCAACCACCCATGTAAATGATCATGGTGTTTTCCACGCTGTTTGTTTGGTTTAAATATGTGTTTGTACTTTGCTGTACCCACAAGCATGCACATTTGTATCCCCTCTCACCTGTCAACATACAGTGCTTCTACGTCTTCTCTCAGGAATAAGCCATGGGCATGCTTACCTGACTGTATGCCCTCCCTCTGTGTGCATATGTGTCTTTAAGTCAGATTCCACATCATTAATGAATGGTATACTGAATGTGTGCATGCCCTTTGCGTGCTGACACTCTGCCAGTGGCCCCAGGACACAACGTGTCAGTGTGCAGCTATATTTACACTCTTTCTGCTAATAAGAAGCGTTAAAAGAACACAGACATGGCTTGTTCACAGGCAAACAGACACACACACACCCCTAAGAGAAAAACAAATATATTCATCAACCGTTTACCTGCCTGCATGCTTACATACCAGCATACACACACATGCACACACACACAGGCACACACACGCCCACGCACAAACAAACAAACACTCACAAGTGGATTCAGTAACCAGTACTGTTTATTGTGATTGGCATTATGCAAATATTAGGTACAACTTTAAGCTACAATAGAGCATTTCAAATAATTAAATAAGTCTATTAACTTAAGGCATTACGTTTCAAAGCAGAATGCAGTTCAAAAGTTCAAAAGTTCAAAAGTGCACTATGCAGCAGTTAGATCAGTTAAACTGAACTTCAGTGAACAAACAGACCTGTTATGTGTCTCACACTGTTGATAATGTGTACACAACTTGAGGTTTATGTGCGTGTGCATTTTTGTGCTATCTCTTTGTCTGTTGACACAACATAATGTGTGTGTGAGTCACTTGAGTCAGCGGTTTACAGCTGGTTTGACCTGTCTGTTACATGAAACCTGATCCTCACCTTCTGGAATAGAGAGACGGCTGCGGAAAACAATAACAAAGAGTGATGTCTCTAGAGTGTAGAGCATCAAAACTTTCAAGTGACATGTTTGATGTTCATTACATATATCTCACAAATGCTTTTGCATTAGTAGCATACCGGTTTAAAATATGTTGAATGTTCGGAAAGCAACAATAACATAAAAAAGAATAAATTTATTTCAGTCAAGGAAGTGATATGCTTTCAGCAATTTCACAATTACAGTTGTTATGGGGCATTCATGACACATGATGAAAGAGTTGTTTTACTCTTGTCAGGATACGGAAATGCTTTCACTGTCAAACTGCTTTTATTCTTGTCTTCATGTGCAGCAGGATAAGGACAAAAACATCACGAACAAAATCATCATGTTGTCAAATCATTTTTAATTGATTGCATTTTTCACAGCTCTGGAGACAGGTACTTGGTACAATTCTTCTCATTTATCCGTTAAAAAACAAATTGATCAAATTATATGACAGCAAGGAGATTGCAATTGGCTGCGCTTGGTTGTCTGCAGAATAGACCAAACAACCACTTACCTGGTACACTCTAATTTAGCACTCACCTCATTGGAAGTATTGACTGTTAATTGAAAACAAATTGTATTAAAAACAGCTTAATATAATAACCTGAGAGATTTTGTTCTTGTGCTCTGTTGAATGAAGGAAATCAAGTTACAAGATTATAGTAAGAAAGTAAAATGATCATTATTTTTGTTCCCCAATATGTCACACGTCACTTTATAGCTAAGATCAAAGTGACTGTGTCGCTGTTTTGTTACAATAGTCCTCCCCCTTTTACACAGCAGATGTAGGTCTTTCACAAATATAACTGGGAAAAATCAGAAGACAGCAGAGGGAGATCTGTGAAAAGTTGATAAAAAGATGATTTTCTCAATTTGTCTTCATTGTAAATTTAGAATAACCCCTCTTATTTAGTGTGACGAACCTTGTAACAGTCTAACATTTCACATAATAAAACAATCTCCGCTCACATGTATGAGTAGGAATTTGGTGTATTACAAGCAGATGAGTGAGATGGAGAAGAATATGATGAGGATTTAATAGAGGGCACATGACCACCTACTGAGAATAGAGAAGTATCAAACACCGGGAGGAAATGTAGCTTCATGTGAAAGACGTGACTTATGAAAAAGAAGAAAATTGTTGCTTTATTAGAGTAATGTTCAACAGTCAATGTGTCATATGCGATCCATGAACATCACTGTGCCAAAGTTAACACCCCAGGGTGCCAGTTATTCCTATAACACAATGTGACATTATGGACAACACGTGAGGAAGACAACACTCACTTTTTGTCTCTGATGATAAAACTGAGATTAATTCAACGACTGTCTGAACTTTCAGAGTGCTTGTTTGACCATTTGTATATACATTTCAAATGAAATGCAAATTCTACAATTTATACTGACTCCATGACACGCTGCTTCTTAAGGTCTACTGAAATAGAAGAAATGTGGCATATTGACCTGACACTTTGAAACATACTTTGATAATGTTAAAAGCTTTTGTTTTCTAGGTTTTGGGGCTTGAATTATTCCCTCAAAAGCTGTTGTGCAGTCCAAGATAAAAATGTTTTAACATACTGTAAAGACCATGTCTGAAGCAAAGCACTGCCAAGTGACCACCTTATATTTTAAAAAAGTCAGCTTTTCAAAAATTGAAAAGAAATACAAATAAAGCTGACAACCATGCATTTTTTTCTAAAATTATACAGCTGATATTGAAAAGGCTGCATCCCCTATTCACTGAGAAAATGTCATATAGAAAATTACTTTGCAAAGAACAATGCAGAGCCACAAGGTGAGGATGCCAGAAAAAAAATACAGTGCTAGAGTACCTCACTCACGCCATTCCACTAATAGATGCCATTTATTTTAAGAGGCACAAAGCAGAGTGCATTCACCATCTTCTACAAAGTCCTGCAGAGAACCTCCAATTTTGCACCACTTTTTGGACAGCAATTGACAGCTGGAATTGTTTACCTTGTACTCCTTACAATGGGAACATGCCCAACCACTGATAATGCACTATATAAAGTTGAAGTAACTCCAGTCATTTTTTTTCAATCTATTCATGATTGTAAAGACATTTAGAAACCAGGCTTCAACAGGATATAAGATATAAGTGAGAAGAACAGTGGAAGACATGTTAATGCATACAAATAGAGGGGAATTCTGACACACGGAAAGACAGCAAACACCATACACAAATAGATGTGATTCACTGTAAGTGGCTTAAAGCAAGGGATGCACTGTGTAGTTGCCATTTATAAATAATGGACCTGTCATATGGGAAGACGGCAGTGTGGATTGTGGGGGATGCTACTAGTTCATTGGATGCATGTTTATGTAAAGGTCAACCTTATTATGTTGATATAGAAAGAGCACAGTGGCCTAAACAAGCTTGTCAACCATGGCCAGCAAGTATCTGTCAGGGTTACAGTGAGCGGGGGCTGAGTTAGGGGTGATTTAGGCTACTACAGTGCTACAAAAAGGGGAAATAGCACTCCATTTAAAACATCACATAATTTCTCGATGTGAGACTGGGGACATGGAGGCAGGGCAAAGCGTGCACTGTCCTGACCACGGAGAGCAGGAGTGAATACCTGTGAATGCTGTATTGACGAATATAAAGCGCTTGCTCAGACATATTTCCATAACATTTGGACACCATACATTTACAGGAGGTACTAACTATCAACTAATAATAATTAATAACTTTTTGTCACCCTCTGAAAATGTATGTGAATGTTAATGCTCACCTGTGGATAAGTGTATGTATTGTCTTTATGTGATGGTTTAGCAGTAGTATTTGCGCTGCCTGTGTGTTTGCTTGCATGTTGGTGTTGGCCACTGTATTCATCTGATACTAATATCCATGCAATGTAATGACATCCCCCACATTACACTCCCAACAAAACGTTAGGGCAATATTATTTAAACAGCAATATGTGCCTTAGTGATTAAAAAGAAAAAAACAAATAATCAGTGGTGAAAATGTGTGTAGTCACTGTTGCATAAGCAAATCCAGAGAGATTGAAGAGGGCAAAGTATGATGCTGGCATCATGAATGCATGTTTTTCATGACATTCGATTTTTGTCATTTCAATAATATCTTTAAAAACATGAAATATTATTTCTCTGATATAATCTCAGTATTCTTTATTTTTATGAGGGGTACAACATTTGAAAATGAAAACAACAACAATATCAATGATTTGTGAAATTATATTTCTTCATGGAAAGCTGCTAAATGAATGCCGCTAAGAGTCAGAAATTTCTCTTCTTTAAGACTTTAAAGAAACATAGGATTCTGATCAAGCTTATTCAAGAAGGTGAAAGCAGCGTAATTCTGTCTCATGAATAATTAATTTCTTCCCCCTCTCCACCCTTGATTTTCCCTGACAGGTGCCTGTGCGTCCTCTTCCATTACCCATGTCATTTCCTCTCCTTCAACTGCAATCCCCTCTCATGTCCTTAACATTGATCCCTGAGGACTGACATGCAAGTGGAGGGAAGGGATGGAGTGTGAAGGAGGCAAGGAGGGAGAGGGAGTAAGAAAGGGGGGCGAAAGCTAGAAAAAGACAAGGTGATGGAGAAAGAAAGGTAACAGTGAGTGATAACATCCTCAATATTTGGGCTTGTATGCAAAAATGCATGAGTAGATTTATAGACAATACCCCCAGGAAGAACACTGCCATCTCTAACTCAGTCCTAAACCTTGATGTAGGACACAGTATAAAACCCATCCAGCCAGATGGACAAATGCTCAGCAGGCAGCCAGTCACACTTGGATTTACCACCTTACCAACCAATATACGTTCAGCTAGAAAAAGCTGTGAGAACCAGCTTGTAAGCCACCAGCTTTCAGAGAGACAGCTTTCCATCCAAAAGGCAATCAGATAGATATGAAGCCCAGCTCACCAGACAGGTTCCCAGACAGACAGAGCTGCTGCTGCTGCTTTGCTGCTTTGCTGCTGTTCTTCCCCTCCAGTGACGCTTGATAACAGCATCAGCAAGACAACGTAATCCACCATAAAAATACTGTTAGAGCTACCCAGAGATATATATATATGCTGACAGAGGAGGAGAAGGAGGAAAGAGATAAATGGGGATGGGGAGGGGTTATGGGGTGGTTGGACATGGAGGAAAGAGGGTTAAAGAATGGGATGCAGAGAGAGAGAAGGGGGGGGGGGGGGGACAAGTGGAGGAGAGAGGGAGCAATGGGAGATGAAGAGACAAAGGAAACAGAGCTTGTAAAGGAGGATCAGTCAGAGAAAAAGCAACAAAAGTGTGAGAAGTGACGATTCACAATGATTATTTCTCTGCCTGTTTGCGTGCCCCGGACTCGGGTTAAACCACAGGCAGCTGCATTCCCCAGACACCTCAGACAATGGTTGATTAATGGTAAGAGATGGGGAGGGGAAACCAGTAGAATAGCAGGTAAGAGAAAGGGGACATGGGATGAGGAAGGGAGCAAAAGAGGCAACAAGTGAATGTACAAAAGCAAAAAAGCAGGATATATGGAGTAAGAAATGAATGCTCCCGGCCGAGGATCAGCTTCCTATTTCTGCCTCTACTCTTTTCGGTTCCTCTTTGTATCTGTATCTCTCAATTCTCTCGTTTTCCTCTTTATTTCCTGCTGTCTCATCCTCTCGCTTTCTGTTTGTGCTGGTTCTCTCTCTCTCTCTCTCTCTCTCTCCCTCTCTTTCTCCCTCTCTCTCTCTCTCTCTCTCTCTCTCTCTCTCTCTCTCTCTCTCTCTCTCTCTCTCTCTCTCTCCCTCGCCCTCCCTCTGTCTCTGACTCCAGACAGTGTTGAATGTAGGTCACCCAGTCTGGAAGCTCCCCTCTCTCTCCCTCCATTCATTCATTCCACTGTTTTCTGCTTCTCCTTCTCCTCAACTGGGGCTGCGATTTCTCCGGGCTGGGTGCCGGTTGCTGGACAGCTCGCCTAGCTGGATACCGCTGTGCTGGATATGATTTATATTGCATATGGAGAGGGCAGAATCTGCCAAATTGCAAGGCCCGGCTGCATCTATATCCTGGAGTGAGAGATGGAGATGGTGATTTCCATCGCTTTATCAGCAGTAGCGCGCAAGTGGAGACAGAGGATGGTCAGAGACCAAGGGGTCATCTGCTGCAAGAGTGTTTTCTAAGAAGAGCAGGGAGAAACCTTTGGCATCGCTGATGCCTTCTCACCCCCATCCAAAAAAGCCCATTGCAACACTGCATGTTCGCTGGCTTCCAAAAATCCACCACATAGGTCCAAATTTCCTTTTCTTTCTTCCCACTTTGCGTGTGTTTCTTTTTTGGCTGGCAGGTTGAGTTGTGAATATTCCTTTCGTAATGACGATACTCCAGATCTCTTTCGAAAAAACTTTCGATACAAGACAGGAAAGCAAAAAACCCTGAAATATCTGCTGGATTTTACAGCAGCTCTCCGTTATAAAAATACGAAAAACCGCCGTGCTGTCTTGCTTTTGCTCGCTCCTCGTCTGTTCCCTTCCAAAAAATATGGGAGTGGAGTAGAGAAGAGAGTGTGTGTGAGTGTGTGTCTGCTTCCCCTGCCTGCCGCAGTGCCGAGCGACTGGCTTGGAGAAGTGAGAGAGGCAAAACGCAGACTGTTGCTAACTCTGTGGTGGCAGACTGGCAGAAAGTGTTTGTGTGAGTGTGTGTGTGTGTGTGTGTGTGTGTGTGTGTGTGTGTGTGTGTGTGTGTGTGTGTGTAGCTCGCTGGCTGGCTGCAGTGTTGTAGTACAGCAATCAGCTGAGGCCATCAATCAACTATCAATCACTGTCTCCTGCAGTCTTTTGTCCTGACAAAAAGCTGTGTGTATTTGTGGGGGTGTATAAGTGCATGCGGACATCCCCCACACACACACGCACACACGTATCAAAAGTCTCAAATACTAATCCCAACTATCAAGAATCTCGTTCAGTCATTATTTCTATCACAGTCTGAATACCTTCCAGATGTGAAATCTCAGGATTTTTCTGCTGTCCTGACATAAGTCCTCTTAATTGTTAAATTCATGACTCAAGTGATGAAAGCAGAGCAACCTGGAGAGTGTATTGTACAGAGAAGACCAGGTGTTCATAGTGCAACTAGCCTGGTTCAGAAGCAGATGTTACTTTATTTCAGCAGATGCTTCTTTATTCCTAATCATTGATAAACACTTAGTTATTCTTCAGATGAACACCTAAACACCATACAGAGGTGTTTGAACCTGACCAAGAGTGAACGTGTATGTGTATATTTTATATATATATATATATATATATATATATATATATATACATATATATACAATATATATACAACTTCCTTTTGTCAGCTTTATGAATCTTTAGTGAACCATGAGTAACATTTGATAATCTGCATCATTTTAGTGGCAACGATGCAATTCTAAAATAACCTTGTTTTTAAAAGATGGAAAGAGCTGTCTTTAAGAAACAATACCATGTTTGTCATCCCATCTGTGTGTAATAACAGGAAATTGCTTCGCCCTAGATTCTGAAGTGTTCAACATGAAAAGACGAACAGAAAGAAAGACACTGAGGACAAAGTCACACACCTACCATTGAGAGAGAGAAAGCCTGTTATTTTCCTCTCATCTCCCTTCTCTTCCTCAGCTTTTCAGAGGAAGGAGTGTTTACATTTTCCACTTGTCTTTCAGCTCAGCTCTATAGGTGGTAGGACTAGTATAGGGCTGACTTTGTTAGAGCAAGAATTGGTCCCATTTGGATGGGATTTTTTTTCTATATTGGTGCTAACCTGTAATCATAATAATATCATATATATACTAGTTTACCATAGAACACTTTTCCCAGTTTGATCACCTATTTATTTAATAATACAACAATTAAAAAATATATATATATTACAAAGGTGTCCTTCACAACCAGCTCTGTTCTAAAGCTCTCCTCCAGACCGGCACATGTGACTTTCCACTGCTTATCACTCTGATTCAGCTCTTCCTCCTTTACACTCAGCATGGCCAAAGTCTACAGAGGCGCCTCTGTGCGAGCATCTCTCTTTTTAGTGACTTGCATGACCTAAGTCTCCTTTTATTTCACTATCTGTTCAAAACGGCTAACCTTCTTTTCCCACCTGTCTTCCACTGAGTTTAGCTTTGTGGCCCACTCGACCTCCACCTATCTTCTTCAAAGGCTGCTCCCATCCTATGATTGTCCTCCTTCCAGGCAACACCGATCTTGTCATTTTCAGCCATCAAAATGCACAGTCTGTTCTGAAGGCAGGTGATCTGCTTTTCCTTCTTTGTTTTGTCCTCTTTTGTCTTTGGTTTTCTGTGTCAAAATATTTCAAATCAACTTTTAGCCTATTGGTCTCTACCCTATACACATAATTATTTCAGGAAGGGAGATGATTCCTCCTTCTCTCTTTGACTTTCTTCCTGCACTCTGTCAAATTGTTCTTGTTTGTTTTCTAAAGTCCAACTTGTTCATATCCCTGTTTCTCTGCAAACTCTTGTTTTCCGGCCCTCCTCTCACTGTGTGCCTTCAGGGCTGCTGTTTCTGAAGCCAGCATCGGGTCTTCTTCAGTGAAAGGGAAGCCTTGTCTTAGGCGTGTGCACACCTGAGAGGGGAGTCACCTCTGCATTTGGAGCTTGTTTACAGGAAAACAACCCCCAACTGCACCACAAGTGTTTTCTCAGGGCAGAAGATAATCAGATAATCTGGTCTAAACAGCTACAGACTAAGGCTCAGTCCACTCACACATGGCCTTCACCTTTCAGACTTATACAGAGAAAACTACATTTTAGTTTTTAAGCGCTTCAGGCTTTAGACATACAATTCATTCATTTTTATTAACAGAACTTTTGCGATCATATTTGCTCCAAAAAAATGAAACACATTTGGAAATGTTTAGAAGTGGATCTTGGCGTTGTGTCTGATCCTTGCACTTCTTGCTTTGTGTTATATTGGCAGCATTATCAGGGAGTGTGAACCATTCACGAATGTTTTCAAATTGTATTTACCAAATATCAACTGTTATCGTGTCCTCCCCTTTTCCCTACTGATTCCTGTTGATGAAGGTTGGGTCTCTGAATGTGCTCTGATCATCCATGATCTCTATCACTGCTCATATTAACTACCCTTTTTTCACATCAATGTGTGGAATCCAGCGTAATCCAACCAAACTTGTCCCTCACTATGGGCCACTACTGAATTTAAACTAGGCTGAATCACTATCTAGTATTGTACTGAAAAGCAAAACAGACATATGAGGGCACCGATATGAAAAACATATTTCAAGTCAAACCTTGCTGATTGTACCGTAGAGCAAACATTACAAAAGAGAGAACAATATTAGAGAAGGAAACAAACGGCTAACTACAGCAGTATGATATCACAGAGACCAAGATGTATCATTCACCTGATGAAGACTGAGGAAATGTAAACACAAGTGACAACAGCTTTAGAGCCCCCCCTCTCTGACTTAATGTGGCTCTCAGTGCCCTTTTTTCCATTCCCACCTCTCCTCTCTGTCTCTGTCACTCACACTACATGTCGTCAGCCACATCCACTGCCTGCCAGGTGTGAAGAGGGAGATGGCAGTCAGTAATTGGTGAGAAAGTACGTTGTCACTCTGCTGGATAGAGGATAAATTACATCCAATATGTTTCTAATATGTTGGAAGACAGAGAATAGAAATAATACTTGTTACAGTAAGACAAACACCAAAAGAAAAAAAGAAAATGCAATGCCTTGTTTGACTGGAATTCTTTTTTTATAATTTAAAAAAAACTGCTCATTTAGAAATAATGACAGATAACCAAAGTATTTGCTAGCATGACAAGCAACACCTAACCACACAATACAAAGGATACTTATTTCATATTTTATTGAAATCACAGAAGATCTGCCAGAGACATTGCTTTTATACATATTGCATGATATTCATTCTCTGCTCAGGTATACTATATTTTTACAAATAGTTGTTAGCTGCTATATTAATGCTCTGACTATCATATAGAAAACATTTAAATAAAACGTTTATTAAATTAAAACTCATATCAACCCATATAAAAATAAGAATAGATTGAAACTCATATTAACTTTTAGATTTAGTTTTTTTTTTTAAGATTAAATTAAATTGTAAACAAAAGCTTGAGGAATAATGTTCATTGAAGGGTGAGATATTTCATTTTCACCAGCACTGCAAACTACATTTTTTCCAGTGTCCAAGGAGTGGAGGGTTGTGCAAACTGTCATACCTGGTGTTTTTGAATTGTTTTGATTTTCTGGTGAGGTGATCTGGTTCTTATTAACTCAGGCGCAACCAAAATATGCTTTTTAAAATTCAGTATTGTTGTATTCTTTTTCAAAACACTGGCGTGATGAGGCACATTTCCTGCAGCATTTGTGAACAGGTCTTAGTCCTCTGGACTGCCTCAAACTTCTCTCAGACTTAGGACTCTCTAGGACCTCTCCTCGACCAATTCAGGAGCTTCTTTTAACCCTAGATGTTTTGAGAGTATGACCCCCAATCCATACTGTATCTTTGACAGCGACACATGTCACAGAAATGTCAACAAAGGCAAAACAATGGTAGAGCTTTGTAAAACCAACACTCCAACACTAAAAATGCACAGCAATGTCATTGAGATTGTGCATCCTGCTAGTAGCTGGACAGACTGTAGCATCAAAATAATGAATAAATATGATTATCACAACCTCAGCAATCAACACATTCTCTTATCACTCTGAACTGCACTAACAAGTCATAAGAATGACTGAGGCCCGTTGTTTCATCCACAACTTTAGTATAGTTTTCAACTTCTGCTCTTTCATTCCCTTGCTTTCCTCTGTCTCTGTCTTTTTCTCTTTATTTTTCTTTCTCTACTTCCACCCTTCTGCTCTCCTTTGACCCTGACCCTGATATGGACTGACTGCACCATCAAGCCCCTGTGTGTGTGTCTGTGTGGGAGTGTTTTACCCGACTTGTGGGGATATAAATCTGATTACACATTGTCCCATTGTGGGGACTTGCCTTCCTTTTGGGGACAAAATGCATGTCACCAATACCTAAATTCCTACATTTTAGGGTGAAGACTTGGTTAGGGTAAGGGTTTGGATTAGACTGGCAGCAATTATGGTTAGAGTTAGGGTAATTCTCCAGGAAATTAATAAGTCAATGTAATGTCCCCAAAAGTTATGAAAACACGACTGCGTGTGTGTTTGTGTGTGTGTGTGTGTGTGTGTCATTTATTCTCTAAAGGAGGTGGTGAATGTGAACCATGCACGCATGCTGCCGCCTCATCACCTGAGGTTCACTCCTGGGACCCTTTCATGTGTGTCATCCATGCAGTCTGCCTGGGGTGGGTTAGGAGGTGTCTCAAGAGAGTTATGACATTGACACACACACACACACACACACACACACACACACACACACACACACACACACACACACACACACACACACACACACACACACGGGCTCCCAGGAGTAAAGGATGGAGGAGACAAGGTGACACCATGTGTCTCTGATACCTGGTTACTGTCAGAGCTCGGTGACAACTGGTCACCTCTGACTGGACACACACACACACACACACACACACACATACACACACACACACACACACACACACACACACACACACACACATACACACATACACACATACACACACACACACACACACACACACACACACACACACGTTTATATGTAAATACAAAAATACAGACTTGACACATCTGTCCACCCACACAAATACAAACACACACAAATGTGCAGATGAACTCAGGTTTATGCACGCAGAGGCGCACACATCCCACTGTTCACACATTCATTGCTGATTTGAGCCACTCTACAACCTTGCATGGTGGATTAAAGCAGTCTCTGCGGTGACCAGTCACCTGCTGCAATGACAGAGAACATGGTGTCTCACACTGTGGCACTTTCCACATGAAGGTCATGAAGTACTTCAACATGCATGAGCCACATGAAGTGTGTGGCATTGTTAACTCTCAGAATGACAGTGAGAGAATTATTCCCTTGTCGGCAATGTGAGCCATTTACAACCTGTCACAGCCTGTTCATAATGTCCCTGTGTCAATCTTTTAGTATCAAACTTTTCAGTTATAAACTGTTCAAATGCAATTGGTAACTGAAAACTTTCTGTCCAATACAACTCACATATTGGACTCAATATCATTACTATTCTAATGGAAGACATTATGACAAACCTCCACTAAGTTACAAACCTGTAAAAAAGCTATAAGCTATTCAAAATTAAGTCAATTTTATTGATATAGCCATATTATACAAATCACTGATAAGCCTCAGGAGATTTTGCAATCTGTACAGCATATGACACCCTCTGACCTTTTTGACACTCACATCGGAGAAGGAAAAACTCCCCAAACAAACCCACTCCCAGGACGAACAGACGTCCAGTAGATATTGTGTGTACCGAATAGACCAACAAAACAAAATTCTAATATAGACACTCCATATGTATGCATAATACAGAATATGAACATATATATGAAAAAGATATATCCAGGAGGATGTCAAGCCGCTTCCAGGTGTCGACCTCCTCTCCTCCATGTAACTTAGAAAGAGGACAGGTTGCACAAACATAGACGATGCAGAATATTTAAATATCTTAAATATTGGTAATTGTGTGCTGTTGTAATGCTTATTGAATGTGTCACTGCACCACCCTGATTCCAGCTCTTGACAGAAATATAGATTGTCTATTTATTTTGGGGCAACAAATAATTAACACTTAAATAATATACAAACTTGTATATATTGATGCTAAAACCTTCTTTAAGACTTTTAACAAAATATAGTATTATATTCAGCAGTGCATTTGCACATATTTTTGTAAAGAACCGAATCAACTATTATCATATGACCTCATAACATTGTGCAAATACAAAAGTGTAAATGCAGTGATCATGCATAATGGCTTGTCACACTTGCTGAATGTGTGTGTGTGTGTGTGTGTGTGTGTATTCCACTCACTCACTACCTTGTTGTAGCTTTTAGCCCCTCAGCCTGTATTTGCACTCGCCTACAGAAACAACCTTGAAATGCGACAGATGTTCAAATTCACCTTGCTGAACTTCACAAATCAAAGCTAGACCACTAATAATGAGCTCTTGTCAGTTAGGAAAGAGGAGAGATTGTGGGGGTAAAATAAGAATACACACACACACGCACGCACACACACACACACACACACACACACACACACACACACACACACACACACACACACACACACACCACCACCAATCATTAACAGCTAAGCTAGGGTCACACTTTGCAGCTGCTCTTTCTGGATAAGATAAGAGTTTGACTGCTGAGAGTGTGTGTGTGTGTGTGTGTGTGTGTGTGTGTGTGTGTGTGTGTATGTGTGTGTGATCTTTTGTGTGTATTTATGTCTGCATCTTTGTCTGTATCTGTGCCTGAAAACACCTGTTCAAACAGAGCTTTAGAAATACGACAGAATAAATACATTTCACATATACAGTAACCAGCCATCTGTCTGTTATTGGGTTGTAAAAGACAGTGTTGTTAACATTTACTTTGATGACAGTAAAAATATAATCAATCAAAGAGCTTCATTGTATGTACTTTAGTTTAGTGATACATGCTGTGGGTCCTATTGTCATGTGAAGACATAATGTTTTCATGAGGTAGAGTATTATTTTTTCCCCCCCTTCGCCTCAGACCTGAAGCAGGGAGCAGGGATCCAATTGCCTATTGCAATTTTGGTGTCAGTGTTTTGCATCCACCTGGTTAACAGTGTACTTTTCGCAGTATACCTATGGCTTTTTTTTCATTGTTGAAGATGTATCCACATATACCTCTCATAACATGAGCCCCTTTATTACATTTGATCATACTGCCTTAAACCAGATACCTCTAATTGCACACAAACACAGACTTTTAATTCTCACCCGCATTTTTAATCTTCCTTTATAAATGTCTTCTCTTTCCGCTGATTAAATCCCTTTACGGCCACTAAAGAGGAAGGTATGTGGTCCACCTGCAATCTCTCATTTGAGTGGCAAGCTTTGTCAAAGTGTGATTGTACACACCAGATCCACTGGTTATCTTATGCGCGAATGACATCAATTGCAAAAATAACCAGTGAAGATAATCAGGAGTGTTAAAGATGGTGGGATCCTTGGGATGCATGGCAACACTCATTCAATCAGTTCCATTAAAAAATCCTGAGACAACAAAACAAAGCTTTTCTCCTTTCTTTGCATCACTGCCCCCCCCCCCATTCCCACCAATTCCAACAGCACAACACCAGCTGAGCAGAGGCAACCGCTGTACATGTCTACTTGTTTTTGAGGTTCTGACCAAGCTAGTGCCTGAAGCGTCATATTTTTAATTGCAATAGAGGTCGACCTGCTGTGGCTGTGATTAACAGCATGATTTAGTTGAGCAGAATCATAATTGGTAATATAAATGTGTTTTTTGTAATGGCTGTCAAGTAAACAGGCAAGCATTTCCCTTTTAATGTATATTTTCTAGTCAGTTTTTTCATTAAACAGTGTTATCATCTTTATCTTTCTTGCATTGTTTTCCTTTTTATCTTCTATTTTACTTCTGTCTGAATACAACCCATGTCTTCCAAAAAGTTGACTTGTTAAGGTCAACATCTTTTGTCATGGATCAGCTACTTCAAAGTTCTAGCAGGCTAAACTCTAACCAGGGTTTGTGACAGCCGGTCAATATACCGCTCCATCAATATTTAATATGGGAAGATTTTAAGTTTTCATGAAACTGACTGGATGTACTCTGAGTGGGTGGCTGACCATATGGTGTCAACGTTCTGAATAACAGATGACCTCAGATCAGATTTATCTTGAGAGGGAGACAGGGAGAGAAAAGAAAGAGAGATGGGGTGCTTTGGCAACACTGTTCATCTAATATTCATGCCAATAAAACAAGCTGAGCTAAACTGAAGCGAGAAGGAGGGAGAGCTGAGAGATGGAGAGAAGAGGCAGAGAGCAGAGACAGAGGAGTGACTGAGAGACGGGTGAGAAGAGAGAGTACAGGGGAAGATAGTGAGAGAGATCAGAGTCCCTCTCTGCTTCCTGCTATACCGCAGCCTGTATAAGAACAGAGAGATCGAGTTCCTTGCCAAAATTAAACTAACAGACCAAGAGTGTGACACACTCTCAGACCAAAACAAAATTCAATATTTCTTTGGAGAAAAACTGACATTGCTTTGGAAGCAACAAAATATATCTCAGCCTGAGGAAAAACTATGAAACTGGACTGAGCTGCTACAAAATGCGCCCCCTCCTTTTGATTTGATCTCTTCAATATAATAGTCCTCACCATCTTTACCTTTATCTGTTCATCTATTTCTCATCTTATTATTTAAATGATTCTATTTTTTAACGATTTGTTCAAACTAACTCTTTGTGCGTTGTTCAGTAATTTAGTGCAGTATAGTATAGTGTATGTGCAGTGTAGTGTATAATGACTAGTGTCTAGTAAAGCTAGTTTGAAATTGGGAGGGAGAGAGCAAGTAGTTAGTAAAGTGAAGTATGGGGGTGGGGGGATGTAGAGAGAGAGAGAGAGAGAGAGAGAGAGAGAGAGAGAGAGGACATACAAAGAGAGGGAGAAGAGAGGGGGGTGCACCCAAAAGAACACCTGTTGAGATTAGGGTTGGCACGCGACCCACTCCAACTCGCGTGGCAGCTGCACCTCACTGGAACAATGGCAGTAAAAGAGAGAGAGAGAGAGAGAGACAGAGAAAGCGAGAGAGGAAAGTTTGAATGCACTACTTATCCTTTCAGGTCATGCGTGTGTGTGTGTGTGTGTGTGTGTGTGTGTGTGTGTGTGTGTGTGTGTGTATCTGGGTGTGTGTGTGGCATACTAATGTGTGCACTAAGAGAGGGAGGGAGACACAGAGAGAAAGACAGAGAAGTATGGGCAGCCAAGAAAAAAAGACATGTGTATTCAAGTTAACTATGAAGCCAAAACTAGGTGAAAGGTCTTATTTATCTTTGGGTTGTGGAAAAGAATAGAACAGAATAGAGGACACCTGCTCAAGGTACTGAATATGGTGTTTGCTTAAAAAGTCCACCAGCTGTCACTCCAGGTGCACTGAGTTACTGAGAGTTTGTTGGAGGAGAGAAAAAAAACTAATAAAAAGAAGATGTACTATTTGGATGTCTTTCCTTTAAATGTGTACAATATCTTTTTAAACCTAAAAGGACGATTTAAAGGCTAAGTCCTGTCCAATCGAGGCATGCCCGCTTCTATACAGCATAGACTTATACGATATAACGTTTTCCTACAGTTGCTTATTAAAATGGCATTGAGGAGCAGTGTGAGTTTACGAGTTAACATTCTTATTTCCATTGCAGTTCTGCTCCATGAACACACAAATTGGAGCCCAATTACCCATTGCTTTACTTGGATGCACTGCAGATATGAGGCCATATTGAATATAATTGTACGCAGTGAAATGCATCCAGTAACACTGGTGACTATACTTTCATACTAATTTCCCAGTGGTGATCCAAGTCACCTCTGACTCTCCTTCCATATAGACACAGAACATCTGACCATCTATCTCATTCAACCCCCCCCAATTCATTTTCATGTGCAGAAACGTGCTCTCTTGGAAGTTCAAATCATTTCAGTGGTAACTGATTGCAAACGATGCTGATTTTTACCAACTCCATTGTGCTTCAATTCTATTTTCTAATTTTATTTCACTGTATGGTCTCCCTTACCACAGTCATTACATTCCTACTTTGCTCTAACAACACACACACACACGCGCGCGCGCGCGCACACACACACACACACACACACACACACACACACACACACACACACACACACACACACACACACACATGGAATCGCTTGGATGCCTCTCTATCGCACAGAGACATTATGTAATTCACCCCTGGTAACTGTTCTGGATGCTCGGTCTGAACTCTGTTACCTTTCCTAAATGTTCTGCAACACAGCCGAGCTGAGTCCTCTCTGGCTCTGCGACGCCATCTAGCGACCATCCGCAATGCAGCCTCTATCTACCGTGTGTCTGCTTGTATCCCTTCTCATCTCTCACTTTGTTTTGTTTTTTGGACTCGTGGCTGATTTAAAAGTGAAATAAATTAGTCATTATTTTGTTAAGGGAACTGCATGCGACCCGAAGAAGCAAAGTTCGACTGGTGTTTACTACATAATGGTGTTTGTTAATACTTATTATTTCCAAAAGCAAGACGTAGAAACAATAGACAGTATTGGCAATGATAATGATAACTCTTATAGTGTAAAGTTGGCATTTCAGGCTAAGAAATGTTTTGATTTTGCATGTCATCAAGACTGAGAAACAAAATTAAATAAAGTTTGATAGGCAATGCTGCTCATGATTGTGTTGTTTATTCTGTTCATTCTATATTTTATACAAAACTTCTATGTTGTTTGTTGTATATTGGACATAACTTTATCTGTGCGTAAAATGGATAATGTGTGCACAAATGCGCATTGCCGTACATTTTTCTATCACCCGCTCTCGTTTGTGTCACTCCACGGAAAACGGCACTCGATGTCGGTTTAGAGGTGTGCGGATGTGTCTGCTCGCAGAGACAACCTGCACACATCGCCGCCTGATTTTCTTCGCCTCCTTCTCTTTTCACTGTCTGGTGTGCTGGAGAGGGTTGGTTCGATGTGTGTTATGTGACAAAGGACCGCCCAACCCCGCCTCATAGAGAGAGAGCGAGGGAGAGAGAGAGAGAGAGAGAGAGAGAGAGAGAGAGAGAGAGAGAGAGAGAGAGAGAGAGAGAGAGAGAGAGAGAGAGAGAGAGAGCGCAGAGCATATACAGCTTGGTTTGGAGTCTTTTCTCACACCAGCTTAACGATCATGATGTGTCCAAGAGACATTTCCCTGTCTGTGAAGCGCTCAATAAGAGACGCTCAGCTGTTGAACATGGCGTTGTTTCACAATGTGTCGCTGAAGCAGGACCTCAGTCAGCGACCACCTGTAGGCAGACAATCACCAATTAAAAACAATCATCAATGGCAGCAATTAGTAAAGGTCAACTCTTTAATTTAAGTAAACATTATTATTATCATCACTATTATTATATCATCATTATACACATTATAGGTAGTGCATTTACATCAGCTGCATTGCGCTGGCAAGTGTTCTGGCTCCAGATTCTCTCTATTCAGTAATATAGGTGTGCACCATTCATAACACCAACACACAAAATGAGATAAGTGTTACATCCAGGGTGTATGTCTTTTATTCTGTATTACCCAGGCAACACAGTCGTACAAACTGTGCTCCGCATTAAAGTTTCCATATGGTAAAGCATACTTAGCTTCCTATATAGCTATATGTTAATGATACACACATGGGCTGGTGGTAGGAGGGTAAAAAAGGGGTTCCATAACATAAGCCAGTGTCTCTTTAAAAAAACTGAAGTTTCTTGTTGTATTCTGGAATGAGGTCAGACACGAGGCTCCTCATTGCACGCGCTGATTATTATTAGATTCCATTTTTGACCAATCAGCGGCGAGGGGGGCGTTGGTTTAGCGCAGAGGCAGGGTAGTGACAGCGTCCCATTGGTGGATTTTTATCGCCGTTGTATGTCTGGGAAGGGATAAATACCAGCAAGTGGGGCCGGGACTGGAGGGCTGCTTGAAACTCGACTGCAGGTTTGCAGATGGAAGGCGGACTGTGTAACTCTAGGTTCCTTTTTTTCCTCCCCAGCATGCATGGCTTTTGTTTCTAGGAGAGGGGACAGAGCTGATGCAGAGAAAAGCACTTACCTTACACACTGTAGGCTACTTGGGAGCCCTTTGTAAGTGCCCGAGCGCACAGTGTGGCACTCAGTCTGCGCTCAGCAGCTGCAAAGACTATGTTCAGTCACCACACGGCTGAATTGATTTTATAACACAGAAGGGAGAGACTGAGAGAGACAGATAACAGGGTACTCATTGGAGAGCGGGCTATACTGTCCGCGTTGTTATCACCTACAGAAACTGGAAATTAAACTTTTTTTTTTTTTTTTTTTTTACACATCTAGCCTTTTAAGGCTACACTGGACTGAACTGTTCGAGTTTACTGCACATCTCAGGAGTGAATTTTTCCTTTGCGCTTTTTTGACTCAGCTCAAACTGTGAAGAGGAGGAGAAAAGAGCTGAGTTTGCTTTAAAGTGAATCGGAGGACCAAGGAGAGAGAGAGAGAGAGAGAGGGAGAGAGACAGAGCAAGTACACTGCTCTCCCTCTGTGTGTATAACTAGGCAGCATGGTGCAGAAAATGAGCCACACAGAGAGCACCGCCGAGGCGCTGTCCTTTTTCGCCGGAGATTCCAGCTCCGATTCCGGGGCGTGCATGGATCTGGACCCGGCCGCCTCGCCTCTCTCCCCGGCTTCTTCGACCGCCGGGGACAAGCTGGGAGAGAACCCGGCATGGTGTAAAACGCCCAGCGGCCACATCAAGAGACCCATGAACGCGTTTATGGTGTGGTCGCAGATCGAGAGGAGGAAGATCATGGAGCAGTCCCCCGACATGCACAACGCAGAGATCTCCAAGAGGCTGGGGAAGCGGTGGAAGCTTCTCAGAGACAGCGACAAGATCCCCTTCATCAGAGAGGCGGAGCGGCTCAGGCTTAAGCACATGGCGGACTACCCCGACTACAAGTACCGGCCGAGGAAGAAGGTGAAATCAAGCGCCTCCAAGCCTGGTAGTAACGGGGACAAGGGAGAGAAACTCAACAGTAGCTCAAACAACACCAGCACTAAGACATCCTCATCTTCCAGGAAGAATGGATCCAAATCACCCAGCAGCAGCAAACTCCACAAATCACTTTTCGGGAGCAGCAGCAGTAGCACCAAAGCATCACCGTTTGCCTCTGAGCACACATCAGAGCACCACCACAACTCTCTCTACAAGTCGAAGTCTGTCTCCTCGGCAGCCAAGCAGATACCGGACGGCAAGAAGCCCAAGCGGGTGTACGTCTTCGGGAGCAGCGCGGCCAATTTGAGCGTTAGCCCCGCGTCCTCCGTTGTGGTCCCGGCCAGCCCGACGCTCAGCAGCTCGGCGGACTCCAGCGACCCGCTCAGCCTGTACGAGGACGCGGCCAGCGGCAGGGAGGAGGGGGCCGACTCCCCCGGCAGCAGCGGCAGCCTGGGCGGGTCTTCAGAGCGCAACGGCGGGCACACATACAGCAGTCGGCGGGCTTCCTCGCCGACTCCCTCCGGCTCCCACTCCTCCGCCTCGTCCCACTCGTCCGCCTCCTCTTCCTCGGAGGATGAAGAGTTTGAGGACGACTTGCTCGACATTAACCCGAGCCCCAGCTTTGATAGCATGTCGCTGGGCAGCTTTGGCTCCTCGGTGCTGGACAGAGACTTGGATTTGAACTTTGAGTCCGGCTCCGGTGGCTCCCACTTCGAGTTCCCCGACTACTGCACGCCCGAAGTCAGCGAAATGATCTCCGGGGACTGGCTGGAGTCCACCATCTCCAACTTGGTGTTCACATACTGAGTGAGCAAAATGCAAAATGCAAAAAAAGAAAACACGACAGGTAAATGTCCTGCGAGCTAACATACGACCACAAACAGAAACGGCAGTGCCTGGTAGAGTGGGCGTAATAGTTTGTGTTATAACTAGCCTACAACAGACTAGTAAAAACCCACTGAAACTAGTCCCGTCTCGTCCAAATAGGCAAGAGCTGCAAATCCGTGGGAAGCTAAACTTTAAAGCGAGTAACTCGCTTTGTGTGCTTTTCTGTGGATGCGTGGACTGGGGACTTGATTCAACCACATAAGTGGAGTGCAAACACGAGAAGGAGAGAAAATGATGGACTGGCTCGGTTTCCTGACAGTGAAACGCTCGGTCCCGAACTGTTTTTGAACTAAACAACTTAACTGTGATTGATTTGCACGTTATGCGGTCCGCCGTTCACTTAATCAATGTTGTTGCTGATTTAAAAAAAAAGGGACATTTCACAACTTTTTACCGACCGCCAAGTGAACTTCACCACTAAAAAGGTACAGAAATAGGACTGTCGTGCAACATTTTTTTTATTGTGGTGTGTCACCGAGAGGGATTTTTAATGGAACCGAGGTGGGTTGATGTTTTTTAAAAGTCGAATATTTTTCTCAAAAGCAAAAAACATGTTAAGCATGATAGCCTACTTTGTTCCTATCTTGTGCTGAGATTTTCTGTGAGACTGTCGAGCAGTTTAAAATTAGTATTAGGGTTATTTAAATGGATAGGTGGCGCTCGCTTTCGGTTCTTCTCTTTAAAAAAAAAAAAAAAAAAAAAAAAAAAGACATTGAAATAATCACCAGCTGTTGTAATTTTTCGAACTTCAGGATTCAAACGCAACTTCAAATCTGTGCTGAACTTTATACACGTGTTCTCTACTATTCAGGACCAAAATTCTTTGATTTCAGATGATAGCTATAGAGAAATCCTCACCGATTTTTTTTTTTTTTTTCTCCATCCTCTGAGCTTTGTTTTGTACATGTATTCAGATGCCATTTTATATGGGATGTTGTATTTATATACTGGGCCAAGCATTTTCGACTTGATCATTTTTTTATTTCTTGTATACATGATCTAGTCCTGTTTCTTTCTTACACGGTTGTTTGTCAGTATGTCTGTGTCTGTCACATTTCCTTCTCAGGCGAAGGGCTAGAGTTTTCAAAACGCAACTTTTGATTTCATTTTATATTTAAATGGACACACTTTTTGGACACTTAAAAGAGAGGAAACAGTTTGATTATTTTCTCAGTGTATTTTTGTACAAATCTATATAGAAAATGGGGGAGTCAACAATCGGTTTGTGTAGCCTGCTAATACAGCTGTATTGGATTTCCTAATGTTAATACCCCGGCAGGCTGGTTTTCATGCTGCCTTCAAGTGGTCATGGTAAGCTCGTACTTATGATTTTGTATCGCCTGTTCAGATGCTTTTGTAGAGACAGCCAGCAAAATAGACCTTCTATCACTGTGGTGCCTATTGTTTGTTTTAAGAAATTAAAGGCACCAAGGTATTTTTTACTTACGCGACCCAACCAGAGGAGATAATATTAATCAGGTGTGTTATTGGTGTTTTAATTCACAAATTTGGCAAACTTTCTTTAACTTTTACCAGCACATACTGACAAGACTTCTTTGATGTCCAGTCTCGAACATCCATAATTGTCAGTACAGGCATGATATACATAACCACGCAGTTAAAGGATGCAATTACGATTTTTCCGACAGCACTTGAAAGCAGCACCAGCCTTTGTATCTGCCTACCTTCTACGTTTACAGTGCCAGTCTGCAGGCTCCTTATAGATACAAGAATGCATTATTTCTAGAGGCTATTCCTGTGGACCATGTGGGTTTAACAGCATCACTATCTTAAGCAGCCACTTGGTTTCTTTTTTGCATTTCCCTTCAGATAACTTGCCTATGACAACAAATGAGGAGATTGTAGCTTTAAATTTGACATATTTCTTGATGTTTTCATTAATTGATGTCACATTTGCCAATCAACCTCCTGATTGAACAGGCTATCAATACAGCAAGCAAACAACAAGGATGATAACATCAAGCATATTCAAATTTCTGACTTGAGTTCCGCAACACCTACTTGTTCTGCGTTTCTCATTGTATTTGAATATATAATCTTTTGTACTTGTCAGCTAACTATTAGCTAATAATTGTTTTAGTATCTTTATGGCATGGTGAATAGCATTTGTATTTCAGATTCAGGTTATTAGCTGTTGTGTTTTTCAGAAAAAAAAGAAAAAATGAGGAAAAACGATGAAACGTGAACTCGATCTTTGTATATTTGACTGTATCATAAAGCAAAAAGATTGTGTGTTTATGTACGTTGTTGCTATCGAGGACAGGCACTGTCTAGAACTGCTATCTTTTACACATCCTTACTTACATTTAAGGTGGTCAGTTCAGGACTTTTTTTTTTATATATATATGAAAGCATTTTTAAATATATTGACTTTATTTTTCATCCATCCTGTGCAATATGCTGTGTAGAATTATCATTTATTGTCTCTAATCATGCCATAAACAAAGGAACCACCCTTTTTCTGAGACTCAGAGAAAGGGGGGAACTCATGCCAGCTAAATTGTGTCCATTCACTGCCTGTCAGATTGTTGATATAAACTTGTGTACAGAACTTTTTCAAGGAAGGAAATAAATATCAGCTGGAACTGAAACTCTACAACTCTTTCTTGATTCTTTTTATCTCTCTTTGACTCTTCCAAGACGATATAAAAGGATATAATTCAAAGCAAGAGCACCCAGGCCTATCAAAGCTATTAACTTAACACGGCACCTGCCTTTTTAAAACTTTACCATATGGATTAGTTCTAAAAAAGTGGTTACCATGGGCGGAGAGATACTGCATTTGAGAAATCCAAAATTGTTTGACAACATACTGCATCCCGAACAATAACCACCTACTTCTTTAGAGTGAAGCAAGCATTATTGTTGGGACTGCAGTGTGAAATGAAAATGAAAAGTTCACATTTTCTATCGGTCATTTGTTTATTTAAATGTATTTTGCAAACCTCTCCATCAATGGAAAAAGGGATTATGTTTCTCAAAGTTTCACATTAATTGACTAGCTATTGTCCATGTCTGCACATTCGCCTTAATACTGTTTTGTACACAACAATGTTTTCTACATTGAGTGTGAATGGCCCACAGATGGTCCACCAAGCTTTTGGAAAGCTTACAAAATATACACACACACACACACACACACACACACACACACACACACACACACACACACATACAGCATTTTTATTCCCAGTTACACTACAATAGGCAGGACTGATTTTCAGAGTTTTATAGCAGGCTCCCCCTCTCTATAGACTTAGTATGCATGGTCTTGATTCTGTAAAGCCTTTGGGAAGCTTACAACCGCACCCCGGAGGCAAGAAATAGATGCATTTATATAGACTCAGACAGAGGAAATCAATACGATTATTTTAACCCTATCGTGACACATTCGATAGGTTTTCATGTTAAGCCCCCATAAGGCTTAAGTCTACATCATGCATTCAAAATTAATCTTAGGGAGTGTTGATCTGAGACCTGGATGTCCCATACTGACGATTATATGGCCATAAAACATGACATAGTTTAGGACTGTACACAAATTGCAATCCCAACAACAGTGAGGCACATTCATTAACCCGTACCTGCAGGTTATCTTTTGGTTTGAGGATATGTATCTTCAAAAATACCAAACAAATGACCAAATTATTAATAACATTACTTTCACATGAATCTGTATAAGTGTACAACATAATCATGACTAACAATGGATGCATAGACAGATAGAGGTTTCCTCCTTGATATTTTACAAAAAAATATTACTGTTTAAAAGATGATACATTACATACACCTGCAGATATAGATGTCATCCTCTGGATAGTCAATACACATACTCGTCTTAAGCCTAGAACCCAACATGAAAGGCATCCTGACCAGATGGAGCTTCAGAGGAGAAGGCTACTATTAACAGATCTGTACATTGTACAGGTAGTGTATCCATTCACCTAGCGGCCACATTAAACACACTATGAAGTGATGAAGGTGAGCAGTTTTGCCACTATCCCATCACTAACAGCACTGTTCCATTACTAACGTGCTGCTTCTTGAGTGGCCAATTATGTTGCCTGCTTAGGTTTGTCTAATTGCCTAAAATGTATTCCTGCAGAAGAATAAAATGTTGCTTATTTACAACATTAATAACATCTGCACACATACCAGGGTCACTATAATAGGCCAAATGATAAGGAATAGCTGTAATAAAGGGCTGTTTATTGGAGAAAACACAATTATCATTTCAAAAGGTAAATCATCTTGGGCTTCATCCCAGGAAAACGGATTCTATTTTATTCCAGCCCGTTGTGCTGTATGCTGGCTGTCTGGTGTTCAGACAGTCATGATTTCCCTTCCCCCTCTCCCAGACAGACCCTTATCATGGGGGGAAGGGCTGGTTTAGCAGCAGTCAGCCAAGGGCCCTCCAGCATAGCTGACGAGCATGTCTGTCTGTCTACGGTATGTGTGTGTCTCTGTGTGTGTGTGTGTGTGTGTGTGTGTGTGTGTGTGTGTGTGTGTGTGTGTGTGTGTGTGTGTGGATGTGGATGTGGTTGAAATTCTATGCATAAAATTGAACCACATGACATGGGTATCCCTGTAGTAGGACCAGGCACTGTATGTCTACCTCACAAAGATAGATCTTTTTTTTTTATTGTTGTATAAAACAACAAGTACCATGTACCAATGTAGCATCAAGGAACCTTCCGCATGCAGTTTGAACCTCGCAGTACATACTTGTTATGTGGGACTTCTTAGAAGCAACACTTTAGCACTTCTATTCTATTGTATCGCACAATAGGTGTGTTAAATTACAGGTGCCATAGCTGTTACTGTATTTGACTATGTGGAGCCATTATGTGTGGCATAAACACCAGCGGTTGTTTCAGTTCATAGAGCTATGCGTTTTCTAATGTTGTAATTGGGTGCAAAATTAAATTAAGATAGCAAGACGTTAAGCTTGTGCTTTCATAAAAAATATGTTATGCTATATTATGTAATGTATGTAAGAAGCCAGTATCATTTGAATAAGCACCCTTGTGCATTCCAAATTAGTTTAATTGCTTGTGTGTAATGAGTAGGTAAGTAACAAGACGCTTAGTATGTATTTCATAAAAAATGCATTATCAGGTTAAAATCAGCATATACAATATTATGCACAGGACCTAGCCTCACGTCATGAGATCTGATTCACAGTAACAGGAAGACAGGAGAGGAGATAAGTACAAGAAACTAAACATGTCGCTATGTTATACAGTACGTTTAACATTTAGTAGAAGCAGCCATGCTGTTGTAGAGGAGTTACAGTGAGTGTGCACTTGTGCATTAATCCGTAAGTGATTTTATGAAGCTGCTACAGCTAAGCCCTTGTAACATCACACCAGTATGCAGATTTAAGCATTCATTCCGAGCTTAATTGGCTGTGTGTAACCACTGATTTTACAAAGAATGTAAACACTGTTAATATTGCTTTATTTTTTTTAACACCCTGATGATACATATGTATCATTCAAGGAGATAATATCTTTAGTGTGTGGAGGAATCTTGCAAATTTTTCTAAAAGCTCCAGCACTTCCCTGTGTGTGTGTGTGTGTGTGTGTGTGTGTGTGTGTGTGTGTGTGTGTTAAGCTCCTCTAAGCTGTATGTAGCCTGCTCAGTGTGCAGTCTCATGCCTGGCTCAGCTGACTCCGCAGTGGGAGATATGCAGGCAGCAGCCAGGGCAGAGCAGAACGGGCTGACTGCTGGAGTCAGTGGCCCAGTAAAACCACAGCAGGGAGGATAAGAGCTCCGCCGGAGGGGGGGTGGGAGAGGCATGACTGTATCTCTATGTCTGCCTGTCTGTGTAGGTAGCTGATCTACGCTCAGCCCAGAGGGGCTGGATGGTGGAGTGGATTAGGTGATGGTAGGGGTTTGACCATTTCTCCTGCCCTTTCATGCTTTAAAAAAAAAGAGTCAATCTATTTTTGTTGTTTTGGTACTGCATAACACCACGTGTTTTGTGTTTCTCTTGTTTTCAATTCACACAGCAGTTGCAATCCTTTTTCATTATTTATTTCTATCTGTCTGGCGTATGAATGGAGGACACAGTGGTGGTGTCTGTTCTCTTTAGTTTTCTCGTCTCCACCTGACTGGCACTGTCAATCTACCTGAGATGTTCCTGTAGGCTCGCATTCACTTCCAAACGGAAACCTCACCCAAACTGGAACTCACAGAGAAGTTTCTGTTTGTTTGTTTGTTTGTTTTTTTTCAAGACCCAGGTGGTTGTGGTTCCTGTGTGCCTTTCTACCGTGTTTCTGCCAAGAGATGAAAGAACCTGTTCGTCTGTTGTATGTGTGTGCAGTATAACAGGCAGGACCACATTTTGATCTGTCTGCTTATGTGTGTCTGTGTGTGTGTGTCTAATGACTGTTATTATTATGTTATTAGGTATTTGCATGCCTGTTGTGTGTCTGGTTGATTTATTTCTTAGAAGTGTCGACTGGCAGCGGTGAGACACAGTTATGACTTCCTCTCTAGTGTCCACTCTACTTTACTCCTTCTCTCTCCCCTGCCTCCCCTCCTAACACACACGGGCAAAACGCCACCACCACAGCCACCACTGACTCCATCACCAACAGCATCTTCTGTTACTTTTCTAATTTTGTGTTTCTATATACCTGGGAATGATCTTGCTTTAACGTAATCCACAGGGCTTTGTCTAAAAAAAACAAACACTGATGCATATGGAAGTAGTTTGACCACATGTGCGCAAAAACCTAAAGATTCCTGCTGTCCTCAGTTTAACATTAGGATGTAATCAAGTTTACCATTGCAATTAGCAGCAGGTGTTCATAATAGACTGGACTGATAATAAAACCGAGTAATAATTCAAATCTAGTTTCTAAAATGACCAAATTTGCATGCATATGGAATTAAACAATTAATCCTGTTATATAAGTAAAGAAGGGATGTACAATTAAGTAATTTGATAATGATAGTTTGATGCCAAACTATTACTGTAACATGTAAAATAAATAAAAGGAGAATCAACAAGATGAATGAGACATTTGCACACCTTTTTTGTTTGTTTGTCCCTTTCTTTGTTCCCCTGCTGCTGCCCAGACACAATGTCTCAGGTGGTGGATGCAGGACAGTTTTTGCTATGTGTAGGCTACACTTGACACTGAGAAAACAGACAAGAAACATAAGTATGAAGCAAAGAGTGTGACTGATTTACGTGTTACTTTAAGTGGACACTAAATGAAGAGAGTGAGAGAAAGAGAGTTCTCAAACTGGGGAAACCTGCAGGATGCTAGTGGGTGAGTATGGAAAAATAATGAATTCAATAAAATTAATTAAATAAAGATAAATACATATTTCATGGCAGAGAGACAGATACTTGACTGACTTAAAAAAAAATAAACTTAGTAAACAACTGATCAAGTGAAGTTGGTGGGTTTAAAAAAATAAATAAATCAAATCCGACACCAAACAATTTAACCACCGTGCTTGTTGTTAGTAATGAGACATATCCACCGGCCGTCCACACTGTTTTGTGCATACAGTTGTTTGACTTTGAGAGGGCGGGACTCTTTGGAGAGCGAAATGAACTAGGCGCGGCCAAAAGGAGCCCCATCCATCTATCACACGTGTAGACAAAGGGGGACTCCACAACACAAAGCTAGATGTGCCCTCTCAAACTTTTTCCACGACGCACGGACAGGCGCGCAGAGCAAAACGCCTCCAGGTGAGTTGCTTTTTGCTTTCACTTGCACCCGCGGTGTTATTTTCGAATTTATTTCCAGTTAAAAGTTGCTGATGTAGTTGGTGCGTCAGCGCTCAAACTTGAGCACAAAGCAGGAGAGAGAGGGAGAGAGACATAGAGAAGCAGTGGCAGCGGGGAGAGAGAGCGCGAGAGGAGCGGTCCCCTTTTCCTTTGTCTGATGCGGGGCGCTTTGAGGAGAGAACTTGAGGGGATGCTCAGGCACGCATCTTCATAACGCTCAATAATACTCAATATATAATGCTTAGAATTTATTGTCAGTGAGCTTTAGCGGAGATGAGATGGAGTTTGTGCTGCTGCCGTATTTGTGTCTCTTGGGGATGTTGCGACGCAGAAGACAAAGCAACTGCCTGTCAGAAGTTTGCGGAGAAAAGGACCTTTTACGCACGCTGGAAAACTGACAAAGTGACAAGTATTAGTTCATAAATAGTTTGTAACTAGTTTCCCCCCCACTCTGCAGTAGTTTTATGACAGTGGTGTTCGTGGTCTTGCGAAGTTGCCAGTGCACTGAGGGAATTCAGAACAATGCAATCAGGTGTAAAGTCTCTAAGAAACAAAACAGTGACAGAATTAAACCTGTTGCACGAATAAGGAACATGTTTGGAAGTAAAAAGATGAACACAAAATAGATTCGTCTCGAAAATCACTAAGTAACTTGTTATAGTTGATTGGAAACAGCGCAACAGGTATAAGTCGCTGCAGCTTCTTTGTTACAGTAAAGGCTCCTTTGTTCTCAGTCCATACAAAGAAAACCAGCAGAAAGGAGCGCAAATCCACAAGGAAGCAACTTTTTTTTAAAACGCTTGAAATGATTTTCACGAGATAAACAATATTTTGAATGTAGTTTTTTAACCTCCAAAGTGTAGAATAAGCTTGTGTTTTCCTTTTTATTTGAAATATATAAAACTCGCCGGAGCATGTCAAGATAAATAGGACTAGTTACTAACTACTCAAGCTTTATTTGAAACGTTCATCTTGATTTTTTATTAGGTGTCTAAAACACAACAGATGTAGTTTACATGGTTTTTTATTAAGTTTCTTCATCATGTAAAGGTGTGGCCAAACAACTTGTTTGACTTTGCTGCGTTCCATAGTAGCCCTACCCTCCCTAAAACTTTTTATTAGGCAACGTAAGACAATTTGCACTTACAGGATTCATTTGTTATATGAAACAAAATTAGTTTAGCGTTCTGCAAAACATTTGGTTTTGGATATGTTTGTTTTTTCAACTTTTTACAGCTCATACCAACTATTACACAGCACAGCCTGACCAAGTGTTACTTGGTTCAACATAATTTAACAAAGAATGTATCACTCACTTAACAGTTGTAAGAAATGAGCCAATTTGTTGTACTAACATGCTTTCCTTTTTTTCTCTTGATTCCTCTGGGATCTGTCCTTAGGTGGATTTTAACACCAGATTAACCAGCAAAGCGTTTTTCTCCAGTTGGAGGTTAAGGAAAGGAAAATATGTGGAAATCACACGGAAGATGTACAGAGTCACCTATCAAGCGGCTTTTAAGACGCAGAGGAGGATTAAGAGACTGTGCAGTTTTCTTTTGGAGAAGGTGAAGACTCATCTCATAAGGATTTAAACCTCAGGAACAGCAGTGCCAGGCAGGATGCATTTTAGGCACGCTTGGAAATCTGAAACTCATGGAGACACTTTAAGGATTATAAACAATATGTAGTGTGTCTCTCCACAAGACAGCATCCCAGCCCCAAGTCACTGGGAGAACAGGATATTGCATCTAGGATCCTCCTCGGCCCTCCGCATGGGTAGGTGATATTACTTTGTACTGGGATGTAGCACTTGTTCAAACCCTTGTTTGTAGGGCTGCCTTACTCAGTTGGAAACAAGCACCAGCAAACATCCCAAACACACACACACAGAACACCAACATGTATTCCCCAATTTCAGTAGAATTTTGATAAAGGCTGAATTGCCCTCATATGTGACTATGTATGTTATGCCTTTGTCATATTTTATACGGGAAAGTTGATTTAAGTGCAAGTAAAAATCAGGATGAATGCCTAAACAACCATCATATTATATCATTTCAGTCAGTAGCCATTGTTCGCCAGATATTAAGTCAATATAAGCAGTTTGGACAACAATCAGGATACAAATATAAATGTTTATACCACAGCCTGGGGGTTTGTAAATGGAAGCCACAATTGGACGGGTTGACTTTTCACACTTGCCGTATACACAGTTAGAGACACATTTGCCCTAGAGCGCCTCATGAACACTAGCCTGTTTACTGCACGCTATAGTGTAATTATTAGATAATTGAATGTTGACAGTTAATGATAGATCATATGCATATTTCTCACCACTACTACATTGACCTCTGTTTTTAATTTGACAAGATTGCATACATTTTCCTGATTGATCCAACGTATGCAATATCATTGTGTTTAAAGTTTCTGTTTCAACAGACTTGACTTAACCAGTGTGGTCTGTTTGGTTTAATTTGTTCATAATCACTTCTTCTGTGTCACATGACATCTGATGGATGGTACAGTTGTAGCTTGTCCAGTTGACCCTAGTCAAGAGACATGTTACCTCAAAGTCCTTTAGTTCACTGAGGGGACGGAACCAGGGAGAATGAGCTGTAGAATGAAGAAGTTGCATTTGTATTCGTGCCTGTTTTTATAAAGCAGTTAATTTAGGCAAACCTGTTAAATCTTGGAAAACAGTCATGAGAGATGCAGGCAGCTCTTTTAACCTGTGCTTGAACAATATGTGGGTGTGAGTGCAAGAGAGAGCGAGAGAGCAAGTCTCACTAATCAATGATGTCATTAAGAGCCAATGAGAGCGCACAGTGGTACTTGTCGGCATCCAAGCTCCGCCTCCGGCCTCTGTGCATGGCAGCCCACATGGTCCTGCAGCATCACATTGTCGCCATGCTGCAGAGAGAGGCAGCGATACAGAGATGTTGCCCTTGGCTGTGTGCTCTGATGTTACAGGAATCAAACATGTTCGCTCAAAAATAGCTTGTTTATCACTGGAAGCATATGCAAGGAACAACCTGAGGGGTGAAGAGGCATTTGTTTGTTTACGTTAATGATTAGTCAAAAAATACATTAGCAATAGAAACATTAGATTTGAATGAGAACGAGGAAACAACATCCAGACTGATGGCGTTATTATTTAAGTGGTAAGCTCAGCCAACTGATATTCTCTTTTTTATGTGCCAGTACATGAATGTAAGCATTTATAGGCTGAATTATAGAAAATTGACGATAAAAGATTACCTGAATTCAGCCCGAAACATCGGATTTATAGGGAAAAGAAGGTAAGGGTACCCGACAGTATCGGTGTTAGCTTTATGTCAATTTACCTGCACTTGTGAACAGGAGAGTTTTAAGATTCAGGGAAAACGGTTCACTGCTGCTCTTTTGGAACAGGCTCAGGTCGCAGTCTGTAAATGACTGGATCAGTGTGAATGTGGGTCATTAAACACTGTGACACACAGGTGGGACAGATGTAGGTCAGTGGCAGAGTATGAGGGCTGATGAGTCATGCAAACAAAGAAGAAGTAGGGCCAGAGGATGAGAGAGAGAGAGAGAGAGAGAGAGAGAGAGAGAGAGAGAGAGGGATGCTCAGTTGTTGACGTGTGGCAAGAGAGTTTATGCAGTGCATTTCATCTTGGCCAGCCATCAGACATGTTGAAATCATTCTTATCTTAATTTCTGCTTGAGTGACTCTTGCAGAAACACCTTTCTTGCTTCATTGTTGTAAATGTAATTGTGTATGCCATATGGAGTATAGAGTTGGATGATCATCTGCACTGTTAAGCGCATTTTATAGTTCAACTGTGAGCATGGTAGCTTTATATAAGAATAATATACTGTATGTGTTTAACTCTAGCTCTCGTTTAATGTGTAAATGCTCTGAAACTTAAGTCTTCTTATAACATTTGGAGCGCTACAACCATTCTGCCCTACTATTTAGCCTACCTATTCTGCTGTGGATTACAAGTGTGCAGATTCAGTCCAGTACCCAGTTAATGAACTTGTGGGTAAAACAGACTCATCAGGTTTAGCATAACTAATCATTGTGACAGGCCCAGCACTGAGCTCTTAATAGGCATTGCACGGTATGGTTTCTGCTACAATACAGTATGCTCCACTGTGTGTAGCTTAATTACATTGCTTATCTGTAATGCTATTATCAAGTACAGTGCAGTTTTCATAACATTTGCCATTTGGTGGATGCTTTATGAGAGAATGCATTTATTTTTTGCACGGACGTCCCAGTGGGAGTTGAGCTTCTAAACCTAATCCATTGAGTTACATGGGACAACATTTGCACAGCAATCTGTGGCATCTTCCAGCTCTGAAGACTCAATATCCCTCTAAGCTGGAATGCTCATTAAAATGGGCAATGGTTTCACACCATCTCTGTCTCAGCAGCATATGCACAACTGAATCTGCACCACCATAATCTCTCATCCCATCTGTATTTGCTATGACATTAATATTAAGTACTTCATTTTCTGGTAAAGTCTGATTAGGACCACAAAGCACATTACTGTGTTGGAGCAAAGTAGTACATTGACACCAACCCAGACATCAACGCATTCTAGTCCACGTTATTCTTTTCTAGTTATATTTCTGTAATGCATGACATCTTCGTGAGCTGGCCTGATGTTATGCAAAGTGCATTAGACTAGAATAGGCCTGCAACATTAGGCCTAGAATAACCAATCACTACCGTAAGCTTAATTATCTCAGACATCCTGTGGTCAGCCTCAGGAAAGCTATCACGTTTAGTTTTACCACTCATTGCATGTAGCTTGTGGGCATTACATGAAATCACTACAATACATGTATGCGTACACTGGTTAGATTTTCTGCTTCATCAAACAACAAAATTACAACTAATTCCAATTCAGGCCCAATCTGTTTTTGCAGCATTTGATACACATGAAACACTGTTGACCCATGACTGTACGTATTTACATTATGCTTTATTGAATTCATGCTATTTTTGCACTCCGACATATAATGTTTGATTACTGCACTGATGCATGGATCATCAAAGTGGAACAGCCACTCTAAGAGATTTGTATTTGTTATGTATGTGACAAAAAATAGATTGAATTGATGAAGATGAGTAACCCCAAAACGGCTTTAATAATAAGTTCATCTAATTTTCCTCACCAGCTCAATTTGTGTTGATGCTCCCTTTGTGCATACCAGCGACTCATACAGGACACTTCACTGTGGTTACAGTACAGTAAATTACAGTGCAGTAAAACATTAGGCCCACCATCGCTAATCGTGACGACAGTCCTAATTCTCCAAGCTACAGGCATTCTGTGGTCATCCTATTGCAAACTATCAGAGCTTAGTTTTAGCACTCTGTGTCTGTAGCCGCGAGATAAGTTAACGGGCTCTGCTGGCATGCTAATACATACCCGTACTGGGGGGGACAGGAATAAATTATTTCTTTATGACTGCGCACAAGGCAGAGCGTTTGAAGGAGGGGAGGAAGAGATAGAGAGGGAGCATAGGGACATGAAGCAAGGAAAAAGAGAGATGGGGTGAATGATGGGCGGCAAAGAAAGGAGGGAGAGAGAGAAAGCCAGGGAGGAGCATTGAGACGGAATGAGAGGGATAGGAAAGAGAGAGGAAAAGGATAAGATAAGAAGAAGACATATAGTAAGCTTTGTAGTGCTCTTTATATGTGTCCCTCTTCAGTTTATAGTAATTCTCTCACCATGACGAAAGGGGGGTAGTCATTTTATGTCTGACTGTGACTGAGTTTACAGAAAACATAGTCCTCCAGAGCTTCCTTATTCTTTACAGCCAATACGACTTGTAACTGAAATGTTTTTTTTATTTTTTTTGCAGGTAGATAACATTCGAAAGAGCTAAGCTCATACGCAACAAAAGGTTTGCTTTGGCAAATAATGGCTGTGCAGATTTATTTTACGGCTTTGACCTGAAAACCATTAAGCCTGTATCCACCATCGTATGACCTTTTGAGGGATTCTGTCCTCGTTTGAAAAATCCAAATCATGCAATGATAAATAGTTGGTGAATAATGTTTAATAATGGTGCAATGACTGAAATATAACAATAATTATTGTTATTGCTTTTAGTGCGAAAAGGCAATGTTTTTGTCATGTAGATTGCTATTTAGTTATTTTATGTTTGGGTTTAAATGTCAATGTCTTGTTTTGTGCCACATTGTGTGTTTTTCTGCCTGCTGCACATTTGCCCACTGGGATGTGAGTGAAGTCAAGACCGAACGGCAAACAATAGCATGACAAATCAGTCGGAAAACCCATAAAGGTATGCGCCAAATCAAAATTCACTGGATGGGAGCTCACATGGCGTGTTGCGCAGCAGGCCTAACTGCCCCTGAAGATATTGCTTTCTTCTCCTCCTAGCCCAGGTGTAGCTATAAGGACACAATTTCCAATAGGAGCTTTAGCCAGTTGTCTGTCTATTACAGGTCAACTTATTACCTCCATAAATGCACAGCATGTTGCTGTCTGGGGATGAACTGATAATCCCTCTAAAGACTGGGGTTTTATCAAAGGCTAAATCTGCTCCTTATAAAACGCACACACACACACACACACACACACACACACACACACACACACACACACACACACACACACACACACACACACACACACACAAGAACAGACATGCATCAGGAATATCCACATGGGAACACAGTCAGACCAACTACACACACACACACACACACACATGCACGCACACACGCACACGCACATGCACATACAGACACACACAGGAAGATAGACTTGCCTGGTAGACAGACAGTCACATGTGTAAAGACCAGGGTTTTTATCACAAACAAATCTGTTATTGTCTGGTTGTTAGGAGATTAAGAAGCAGTGATTTTATAGACACAGACACATACTTGTCATTAGAGGATGAACACTGGCTTGCATTCTGAAGGCACAGTGCAGTTAAGTGACACCAGTACAGCTTAATTTTAATACTGTGTATTGCTGTGGTTTAATACTGCGATAAACACTCAGGAAATCATTTTGGTGAAAGCTTTTATTTTATGGACTTATTTCTGTTTTTACATGGAACTTTCAATACATCTCCTTTCAATCACCGCCAGTCCATTATTGTGCTTCCTTTTTCTCAGATTTGTTTTGTTCACCCACAATGGCTGTATTTGTCCAGCTAGTTCACCAGCGATTACAGGGTCCTGAATAACAGTCTCTGTAAAAAGATTTCCAAACAACCTTTTGCAGTTTGGTTCATTTGTGGCAAATGGTCCATTTGATCAACTTTACTAAGAACATGGTTATGCCTGTGAGTCACGTGACTAACTGACTAACATGACAAAATGTCAACGTTCACTTTTAGTTTTCGCATGGGACACAAAGTGGTCTCCTGGACTAAAGTCCTGTGTTTGTCTTTTTTGTGTCTGTGTGTCTTGTGTGGGAGTACATGACCAGGTTATGTCACTGCTTTTCTCCATGCACAGTTATCCCTCTGACCTTTGCGTAGCAAGAACAAACCTGTTTGAGCAAGACTACGATATGTCAAGCCTCCCACAGTGGGAGGATTAGGATAGCTGCCCATGGCTCTTGGTTTGTTGTTTTTGGTTGACCCCCCGTGTCTGCCCCGCACTAAAACTTTTGGCTCCACGCTTTTCTTCTCCTCGGATGCAGGTGTGTGGGAGGTGGGGTTGCTGATGACGGTGCCTTGACTCTAGCATCACATAGGGGCTGCATCTGGCTGAATTATCTGCTGTAGTATCATGCCCACCACCTACATAGATGCTATGCTTTGGACTGTTATAGCAAGTGGGCGATGCTTCCATCATACCCCGACCAATGCTGGTATAGATGTTCATCTCCTTTGCTATGAGCTGGAAGCGGCATAGCTGTTGCATAGAATGAACTGTCCTTGGCCTTGAGCAAAGGGCAGCTTACCTTTGCTACCACACTTTTATACTATAGACATGTGCAATGTTTCTATTCTTACTCAGTGCTGTGCATTTTTCCAGGTTATGTATAATTTTGAGAAAGCAAGAGCTGAGATGAGACAAGACAGAAGGGGCTGCTTACACCCTCTTACTACTTGCAAACAAATCTAGAGTAATGTTGTGTCATCCTTTCTACATTTCTGGCAGACAGAACATAATGTTTCTCTGCTGTCAGACTCAGCAGTTAAAGGACAAGTGTGTAAGATAAGTGGCATCTAGCAACCAACTGAATACCCCTCCCTTTCCAAGCGTGCAGAGCTATGGTGGCCTTCAGGTAACGTAAAAACACAAAAAGCCCGCTTTAGAGCCAGTGTTTAGTTTGTCTGTATAACATGGTGGACTCAGAGAAGACGACCCGCTTGGTTTGTAGATGTAAACGGCTCATTCCAAGGTAAAGATGACGCCGTGGGTCTGGCGCCATTATCAGCGATAACCGCTGTACAGACAGTAATTAATTAAATCATTTTCACTTTGCACAACGGAAAAAAAGATCAAAGGAAAATATCAAATAATTCATAAGGGGATAAATGCACAAGAGAATGACTGAGAATCTACAGTGAGGTAAAGCCATAAAGGAATGCAATTAAAGAGCACAAACTCCAATCCTGCTGCCCTGGAAGTGTCCCTAGAAGGTCTTTCCCTCCTTTTTTAGATGATACAATACAATCCCATACTTTTGTCCTTACTTATTTCATGATATCAAGCATTTTGAATTCCTCTTCCTTCTAACAGCTTGGAGAAAGATAAATATAATACACGTGTTTAAAGTTGATATTGTATTGGCCTTGTATAATGCTAATCAGCGGTAATGTGGCTATTTGAGAGCTTAGAGCTATTTTCCTGGAGGTATTGCGATGAGCTGTAATCTTGTTTCGATAAAGCTGTCAGATTATGGTGAGGTGACATATCAGTGTTAAACAGAAAGCATTTTGACTTGAATACCTAAAGTACTGTCTTTGTGTGTGTTTATGGGATGCTGTGTGCTATATGCTTGCCACAGTTGGGGCAGTGATAGTCGAGCAAGGCAAAATATGATCTGTTGTCAAATCTTTTTCTTTTGTTTGCTGCGTAACACCATGTCAGGACTGTGTACTATGGTTGACTAGTACTGAATCAGATCTGTTTTGATGGAGATATATTTGAGTTTAGCTGGATATAGTGTGATACATCAGATTATATCCTGTATCACTAGCTGAGATATCAAACTTTAAACTGCCCCGGTCTCTGCTGCACCCCTTTTTGCATTCACACAAACAACTCTACATCCAGGAATATCTGTTTTTTTATACGAATATTACAGCGTGGGATGAAGATCTCTGCATCCTCTTGCTCATTGCTGTATCTGTCCCTTGGAAAGATAACTAATCACATGAAGACAGCCAGTAATGGCAGCCTGACAGCACCCAGAGCTGAACAACGTGTCTACTGGACCAGGATTTGTTTAAATATGTTTGTACATGCTGCTTTAAGGCACCAGTCTGTAACTCTAGTTTTGTAGTTTGTTTGTCTTCTGAGCTCTTGATACTGTATGTACACTGACCATCTGAATCGTTTTCCTTTCTTAGATGATCATTTTGCTGACTTCATGTTAATTCCAATGCTGTATGGTGGCGTAATAGCATACTGTAAAATGACTAAAAATGCATCTGCGATTACCACACTTTTCTTACAATAATCTGCATTAAAGATCTTTCTGTCCGGGAATCTTCCTGTATGGGTGTGCCATTTATAGCCATGTGATGGCTAATGTAAAATGTTGGGTTTCCTGGAGGCAGATTATGCATCAGACTATGAAAGCCTTCCCGTAAATATCTGCACTGACACGATTTTCCAGTCCAGTGCTAGGCATAATCTGAGTGCCTGGAAATGGGCTGAATAAGCCCAAGTAAATGCCCCGCTCTCAATAATGCAGTACAGTACTTCCATGGTGGATACAGCCTGTGTGCTGAATACGGCTGCATACAGGCCCAGTTTCTTATAAAACATGGCACAACACTTTGTACAAGGTCAAAAAATCTTTGTACATTTTTTTATTCAGATTGAGGCATTTTATAAACAATATAAAAGCTCTAGATGAGAATAAAAGATGACATATTAATATAAGTATTTTCATATGAGGTCAGTGTGTAATCTCTGGTGGGAATGTTGCTGAATAAGGCCAAGTCATGCCCTGCTCTGATTATTATGCATCTAATTACTATGCGTCAGCCGTTAGCCATTCTGTGTTGCCAGCGCCAGCGCACAAGGTCAAATTCGTGGTACTTGTAAATGTCCTTGCTTTATAAAATTAGATTTTGACTCAAACTGTGTGCACTGTACAGTATGTGTGCGTGTGACTCGCTGACAATCTTGGACACTGAATTTGTCGCACACACACACACGCAAGCCCAGCCCACACACAGTGTTTGGTGTAGCCTGCGGCGATGTTCACAACACCTCAACATTACGCCACGGCTCTTACTAAGACTAACCAAGCAGTGCTGAATCACAGTGGACACAAATTTCTTTCAGACAAGGTCAAGGCGTCATCTTCAGTGGAGAAATGAGTTGAGTAAGCATGAGTCATGCTTTCAATTATGCATTAGCCTGTTAGCCTGCACTCTCTGACGAACAGGCAGTGTAAGCTTTCAGATAGCTATCAGAGGGTAGACTTGCAAGTGACCCTGTAATCTGTGGGCATGTTACAGTATACTTGGAATCCAGAAATTGTCGAGTTAACCATTCAAAAATGAAACACTCCCTAAACATGTACTGTTGTCTTAATCATAACTAATCAGTACTTAAATGGACACTTCTCATGTAACTAGTGTTACTGCTGGAGCTGTCTTACATTCAGGCTAATAACTCGTTAGCAGGACCAATTTGCTCTCTCTCTAAATTGAAGTGGCCCCATGTAAACACCTTAATTGGCCTAGAGGGAATTAAGAATGTTCACATGCAACTTAATTGTCCAATAATATGACTCATTTACTTTTATTCTAAATTACCTGCCTTCACATCACTACCTCTGGCAGCCTAGAGGAAATTGACTGGCCTCGTTTTGGCTAAAATTAAAGTCAGATTAATTTGAATATTCTTTCACAAAGTTAATCCCTGTGCACCAGTAAGACTACTTTGCAGTTGGGTTGGGTAGATAATCCACTTCCAGCCTCGACAGTATGCATTTGTGTGGGTGTGCAAGTGTTTAATGTGCATCAGTGATTCTGTGTTCATTTGTGAGCCTCTCTTTTTCCTGCTGTTTGTTTGTTTGTTATCTCTGTTGTTGTTTGTATTCAGATAGAAAGAGACCGCTTTATCAGCTACTAAGCACGCTCTCTGATGTCCTCAGCTGTGTGTGGTAATGAGAGCTGCTGACACAGTGAACTGCGGCCACTCAGACACAAAGATATTCAGTATGAAACACCTTCTCTCCAACGCTCTCTCCCCCCATTTTACTCCCTGTCTTACTATCTGTTTGTCATATGTGTCATCTTTCTTTTCCCCTTCCTCTCTGCCTCTTTATCTCTTTCTCCCGACTTAATTTCGTCTGATTTTCTCTATCACACACACGCACAGTGAGATGTTGTTGTGCCACAGTAGACAGTGAGAGCACTGAGCCAGCCTCCTCCTCGGTTCACCGGCAGTTCACTCGGCTCCACACTGACAGAAATGATGCTAGACAGAAATGCAAATTTGACAATGACAGCAACCATGCCAGCTACAAATGTTAACATTACTCCTCAAAACTTCAGGTACCAATTTGCATTCACTTGAAAGGGTAACTCCAGACTTTTAGACAAGGGTCTTTGTTATTCTTGTCTCCGAGGAGAACTCTGTATCTTAGTGTGGTGGACTGATAATATGCTGTCATTTTGTGCTGACTCATCTGTCCCAGGAGCATCTAAATGATCTAAAAATATAACCAGACCTTGTGAAAGCAAAGAAATGTATAAAAAATACTGCACTAAGTGGCATCATTATTTTTTCAAAAATAATAGTGCATTCTGGGACACACAGTCTCAGCATAACTTAGAGCAGTCCCTTTCTAATGTCCTTGTGAGAACTCGGTTAATCCAACAAAGTTGACTGTTTGCGGCAGCCTTTTTTTACAGTGTGGACGGCTGGTCATCTGACAGGCTAGTTTACAGCCTGTTTCACAGTCTCAGAGTGTGGAGGAAAGACAAGTTGTCCTTGTCATGTGGAGTATTTCTTTTGTCTTTTGGACTGTGCCCTTACAAGCATGTAAGAATCCCTGCTGAGTTATGCACTCTCTATCAGTCAGTGTGCATGTCTCTCTCATCATCTCAAGCTCTCACTCACACACCCTACTCACGCTACCTCCTCTGTCACTTTTTCTATCCCCTCTAGTTACACTTTGACTTTCTTCCCTCCTGCCTCTCTCACTCTTTGTTTCATGCTGGTATGCATGGCTGTCTTTCAGCATTTGCACTTTAAGTTTCCTTGCGCCAATGTGGTCCGCCTGTCACAGTTGGGATGCCTGTCTGTCTTTTTCTCTCATCCTCACTTTATATCTTGATCTCTGGCTGCCTTTCTGGCTGGCTGAGTGTCTGCTTCTATTTCTCTCTCGCTGTAGGTGTCTGGCAGTGTGTCTCTGTCTGCCTCTTCCTCCCACTCTATACCTCTCTCTGTCTGTTTGAGCATAAATGTCTACTTACCAGTAATGTTTTTTTTTCAATTCCTGTTTCTTTCTGTTTCCTTAGCTCGACACTATAGTTTTTCAGGTACATACTTTTTTTAGCAGGTGTGCACTGCGTTCGTCACTACCTGACTGAGTCACATGTCGTTCAGCTGTGTTCACCTGATCTCTGTGAGAGTTTGCTGCTTCAGAAGGTTCCACTCCTCAGATTACCTCCTTCTTGCATTGGAAAAATGCTGATTTATTACTTTTTTTTTGTTTTGGGCTACCTTGTTTAACTGCACCGGTAATGCCATAGGAAGAATAAACCAGGATTACAGAGTTGGAAAGGGTACTTTAAAGGGAAACACCAGCTAAATTAAGAATTCCAATATGTTATTTTCATGGCCTAGCAACGTTAAATCAATATTTGTGAACAAGGCTGGTGTCTCTCAAGACCATAGGAATAACATGTATGCATTTTGAAAATGGGCTTAGCTCCCCTTTCCATGTTAGGTAGTCCATAGCAGATTGTAATTTTGAACATGTCATTTTCAAAGTGGCAACTTTCTGACTTTAACCAGGCTCTGTTCACACAAATTTGTCCTGCTGTTATATGACACTTAGTAAAATATACTTGTCCTCAACATGCAGCTTACTTAACTGCCTCTCACACGGACCGCACCTGATCAGTTGATATGAAGGAAAGAGCAGATGGACCTAGTGCGTTGTTGCTTTGCCTTTTGTGTATGCCAGCTTGTTTGTGTCCCTTGGTGTCCATGTGGTCATGCCCATGTGTGCAATGTATCTGCCTGTGCATCTGTGCCATTATATGTCTGTTTATCTACATGTCTGTGTTTTTCTCTGCTTGACGCATGTGTGTACAGTAAGCGCTAGCCTCGACATGTGTATGCACACATAATTGTGCCGTTTCACCCATACTGTACTGTTGAGCTGCTGAGTGTGTCTGTGTTTAAATCAGGTTTGCCAGTCAACACATCGAAGTTGTTGACATGGAATTTCCTATCAAGTGTCCAAACCATTGGAGCCATTGTCTCAATCTGGGGAGCCATAAAACTCAATTTCCCATGGAGGCGTGATCGGTGGTGGTGGGGTGGGGGTTATTTTGAAGTCCAAATGTTCTTATCTCATGCACTATTAAGCGAGGCAGTGGGGTGTGTGGGTAACGTGGTTTAGAGTCCGTCTGTCACAGCCTCAGGGTATGTTGCTCGGAGTGCACACACAGACACACTTGCAGACACACAGACACATTTACACACATGAACGTACGCATATGCATAAACACACATAAAGACAGAATGTAACACACACACACACACACACACACACACACACACACACACACACACACACACACACCTCTTTCTCTCATTCCCTCATTTACAGACACAAATATGCACACTGCCTCAGGGCTCTGTAGCTCCAGTCCTATACGGCCTTGTCGCAGGTCAGAGGGGTCGACTGAGACTCTCACTTCATTAATCACATCTGGGGAGCTAGCCACTGTTTTATGTACGCGTTTCCATATGCATTTACCCTTTATTCAACTTTGACTTGAGGGTAACGTATGGACCTAAAGCTGGCTTTTAATTATTTAATTTGATCTAGGCACTGATGTAATTGAGAGAATAGTACATATGTATGGACATTTGTTACCTAATACGTGACTGAGTTCAGTGAGATTTAGTTACATTTAGATTTCATTCATAATCCAACAGGATTTTGTTATGAATTGATTTTGTGTAGCAGTAATTTCACACAAACTTTTTGTTTTTACTGTTTTCCTTTTGTGTCTATTTTCATAAGGTAGCAGAGCTTCACAAATAAATTGAATCACACAGTTTATTTGTGTGTGTGTGTGTGTGTGTTTGTGTGTGTGTGTGTGTGTGTGTGTGTGTTTGTGTGTGTGTTTGTGTGTGTGTGGGTACACCTGACTGACACTGTGCTGGGGGCAGAAAGGGACAGGACTCAGTGTTAATTGTATCAGGTCAGTTGATCTGTGTGTCTCTTTGAGTCCTCGCTGACATGCTGGATCAAGCTCATCGGTCATTCAGAGAAAAAGAGAGCAGCAGATCAGACTGATCCCTGATGCTTAAAGCAGCTACTCATTTTGGTGAAATATATTTTGACTTTTCAGCACGCAAATACCCATGAAAGCCCCAAAGCACTTAATCTTCTGTCTCTTCACCCTCAGGGAGATTTGTGTTTTCTGTCACTTTTCATTTTATTATTTGTGTAACACAAATTAACAACAACAATTGAAAGCTTACTATTTGTTTTGTTTTTTACAAACTATGACATTCCACTTTCACCAGGGCTCTGATCATATCCATATTTCAAATGACTTCAATGTAAGTTGGTAGTAAATGAAAACACAGTTTGACAAATGCTTTTCTGAGCTTAACTGCCATCATTTATGTAACACAATGGCATGGGTATCTACAATACCAATATCCCTAAATCAGTCACATGATCTGGGCTATGCATGATCTGATTAAAGAAATAGACTATGGTGTAACGGAATTAACATAGTGTTAATAGTGAGTGCCCTTACAAACCCATGCTGTCATCACCCACCTTAAGCCTGAGAGAGATACCTGAGAGAGGCTTTGGCAGAGCAGTGCTGAGGTGTTATCAAAATGCCTGCAGTGAAACTGATGTCACACTGTGTTTATTGTGCGTGTGTTTTGCCCTTGACTGTTGGCCCTCCTACATGCTCGGAAATAGTAGACGTTTTGCTGGTACGCGTGCATGTGTGTGTGTGTGTGTGTGTATGTGTGTATGTGTGTGAGAATGAGGGAGAGGTTGGATCATTGTACTAAAAGTTAAAGATTAGCATCAGTGAGTTTACAAAAATACACTCCTCTGTCTCTCGAATTCTCTGACTTTCATGCACACACATGGTGCAGAATGTCAGTTGGACAGCAGGCACCAAACTAACACCTCTCAGTTGTTCACTGTAGTTGGCCAACATCAGGTGTTTCTCCCACAAGGTGGCTGTTGTGTGTTTGTGTGTGTGTGTGTGTGTGTGTGTGTGTGTGTGTGTGTGGGGGGGGGGGGGGGGAGAGAGCGAGAGAGAGAGAGAGAGAGAGTATTTGTGTCTCTTTGTGTGAATGCCAGGAGAAGGGATGTTTGATGTGTGTGTGCATATGTGAGTGTGGCAGTGGGTGAGGGGTGTATTTGTGTCAGCACGATCAACATGGAAGCAGAGGAGAAAGGAAGTGAAGGATGTCTGAGCATATGTGACTGTGCTGTATGTCTGTGTGTGTGTGTGTGTGTGTGTGTGTGTGTGTGTGTGTGTATGCGCAAGGGTCTTTTCCATGTGGACATTTTTTATCTAAACACAATGCTAACTGTGTGTTACAGAGAGGTTAGATTGACACTGTATTAGTGGCCCCCTTGTGGTCAACACTATACAACAATTCATCCACTTGGCAAGAATATATGCAGCTGAAATGTTGTGTTACCTGCGGAGTCATTCATCGGTTATCAAGCATGCTCTGAGTGGATTCTCTATCCTGCTGGCTTCAGTCTGAGCTCATTCAAAAACTCTGGACTTTACCCAACTAAGCCTCAAACCGTAGAATCCATTCTTCTATTTTGTTTCCAGGTTATCCAGGACTGTGTTTTTTGGACCCTCACACAAAACTCTCGCGCACACTTCATGCTTTCGCTGATCAAGTAACGCAGAGAATGACAGACTGTGTGTGAAGTGCTAAGTGAGCAGAAGACTCTACGACAGCCTCTTACAGCGTTCGCCAACAGCATGTTGCCTTGGCAGGAGAACTGTCCTTTTTGCACAGCAAGTGGTACCACTGATCAAATGGGTTTGTGTGTCTGCGTCTGTGTATGTGTGAGTGAGACCAGTGTAGTTCCTGCTAAGTATTTCTCAGTTCGTTCTGCACAAGGAGTTGAGTCTGAGGCCCTGCTCTGATGATGACAGATTAAGTGTGGTATTCTTGCATTTGTGTGTCATCACCGCTGTCTCTCTGTATTCACGCATGTTAGCATGAGTGTGTTGCGTCCTGCTGATCACGACAAGTTAACGGCGACATTAGAGAGGCTACAAAGAGAGTTTGTATTGAGATTTGTAATCAGAGTTCTATTTAAACTCATCTGTCAGGTACCGAGGAGCATGGGTATCTTTGTATACACACACACACACACAAACGCAAACACACATTGACAAATTCCCATTACTCAAATAGCGTGAGGAGGTGAGCAAAATCTTCTGACAGACCAGTGAACTCTAAAGTGGGTTTATCAACAAAGCACTTTGAGGAGGAGGAGGAGGAAGAGGAGGAGGGAGGTGAACAGTTGAAAGTAGGAATAGGGGTCTCTCTCTATTTTGGAAGTTTACCTGAGAGTGAGCTTAGGATCAAGGCCCAGCTGGATGACTCTCAGCTGACCCAATTCCAGAGAAAATGATAGAAAACAGATACATTTCAAATTTGGGGAAGTTCTAATCAAAGACCTCAGTAAGAGGTAGAGAGAGAGAGTAAGAGAGAGAGAGAGAGAGAGAGAGAGAGAGAGAGAGAGAGAGGTAGAGAGAGAGAGAGAGAGAGAGAGAGAGAGAGAGAGAGAGAGAGAGAGAGAGGGAGGTTGGGTTGAGAAAGAGGGGGTGGAAGGGAGTGTCAGTGAGTTGATGAATCTGAGGGACTTTTAATCTCTGTCTGAATATTAGTACATTTTTTGGATCCTCCTCTTACTGTTACCTCATTATACTTTCCAGAAAATCCAAAATGACAGAATTATAGAATTATAATTATTCATAGAATTATGAAAACAGACTTGTGCCATGCAAACTTTGAGTCATCAGAATCACACTATGTGTTGTCAAATTCCATCAACAACAACTAAAAGAATGAACACAGTTGTGTTTTAGTCAAGACGTTGCAAGACCTCATAGTCACAGCGGTAAGACAAGGAACCAACATGGCTGCCTGTAAAAGAACATGCTGCACGTGAGTTATGCCCAGCTCTCACGGTGGCTTTAATTAACCACCTTCCAGCCTCATCACAATTTTGTAATACTATCCCAAGCTACTTTGATATGACCTGACAAGCCAGACTGTTCAATTAATTAAGCCCCAAAGTTGCAATCACAGCCAAATTTTCAAGGATGTCCCGAGGCTGCTTATAACATGGATTTTTTTTTTTTACCACAGTCTTCTAAATTTGGATGAGCAGGCCTAATTAGAGGTTGGGTTTGGTTGCATAGCGTTGGCTGCACCACTGAGTTTTTATCCAACCTTAAAGCACACCAGAGGGTCATCTTGGTGTCTCAGCAGAATTGAGTGCATATCACCAGTGTTGATGTTTTTCCTGCCACTCTTCATTTCATGCCATGAAAATATCATAACGTGTTTAAGGAAAGCAACCTTGCTGGCATAATTTTGAGACAAAGAGAGAAAGCTAGTGTGCAGTTCCCTCTTTTTAGCAAAAAAAACACTACGCGTTCATTGATTTTGATTCTTATTCAACCATAACTTTATTTAAATTGTAAATGCAGAAACAAGAGTGCAGTAGTCAGATTTTTACTAGTGCAGATTTGGCAATACCGCAGCAGAGGCTTAATGTGCACATTTATCCTTCAAAAAACACATGTATAAAATACCCTAAGAATGATGTCTACATGCCTATAAGCATCATTATGTGATGCTCTCTCGGGATGTTACTTTTCACTTACAAAGAATCTGCATTGCCAGAAGCAAAGAGCCTGAAGTTGAGCCCATTAAATGGATCTGAGTTTTCCTCAGGCCTCTTTTCAGTCCAGCAGGGTTTTATGAGGGTATATTTCACTGACTCACTGGCAGAGCTGAGCGGGGAAATCCTTCTCTTCACGGTCTAGTTGGGATGACTGATGCAAATATGCTGCTGCTGAGTCCAGACACTGACACCATCATCACACTGACCCAGTGAGAGAGAGGGAGAGAGAGAGAGAGAGCGAGGGAGAGAGGGAGAGAGAGCGATGTTCCATCTCATTTGTGACTTATAATTATTTTTGTAAACTGTTTTGAAGTAGTTTCCAAGACCGTTAAAGCTTTGAGCCACGCAGCCCTATGATGTGGGAAGGAAGAAGAGATATATTTCAGGACATTTGTTTGGACATGCAAGAAAGAAAGAGAGCGGCTTCAGATCATTTCTGAGTTATATTGTGTGTTTTCTGTGCAACCACACATGGATTTTCCCCTTGCTGTACTTTCCTAGACGACACACGCTGTAGCTGTTAGCATGCAAGTTCTGCGCTGGGCATCTTTTTGCCATTAAAGCAATATTTTGGTTTATTGTAATTCTTATTTCTCTCTCTCATTTGTTTTTAAGTGTTTGAATCATGCGCGTGGGGACATATTTTCAGTATAAGGGGCTGCCCTGGACATGTGCATGTGCGTGATGCATGCATAGCCGTGAATGATTATAATTAACAATTTTGCGTGGAAATAATGCTATAACAGGATATTGCATTCATATAAATATCTTTCAAAGGATCAAAGAGTCACATGACCCTCTCTCTCACCTATGTAGGGTTAGGACTCTACTGTTCTTGTTTGTATTCCATGTGAGTGGTGCTGGCCTTACTGCTCGTTAACCTTTCTTAATACGACCTGCATGTATTAATAACACTCAGCAGGAAAGGTCAATCGATGTATGTGTGCATGTGTGTGTTTGTGTAATTGTTTGTCGCAGGGAATGCTTATGCAACCTATAAGTGGCAGGGTTGAGATGGTATATGGGCTTGTCAGTGAACTGGTGAGGGTAAATTGAATTTGCTCTTAATAATTAACCAGGACTGATGGTTTGATGTTGTGGTGTGCTTATGTGTCCTGGGCTGCAGGGGAAAAATCTTGCTAATGATATGCAATCAAATGCATTGTGTGTCATAATATGTGTCCTGGCTCTATGCGGTACAGTCACCGTTTGATTAAAATAGCCCCGCTCAGCCATTTTATTACAAGTGAAAAAACAAAACAGCGTTCTGAGCCGCTGGTCATTCATTACATAGTTGTTGTTTTTTTAATTCAGTTATGATTTTAACAAGATTACAACACCTTCATTTGCACAGAATAACCCTGCCCACAGATTTACACACTGTATAGGGATGAATTGTGTAATTGAATTCAGTTTGACCTTAAGGGACACTATAATTAATGTAAATGTGTATATCTGACCAGGTTAAGGGGTTTGAATCGATGGTCCCATTGAGATGTTGCATGCTGAGTCCAGGTTGACCTTTTTAGTGTGACAACGCTTGGAAATGTGGCTCTAAAAAACAGACCAAATACAAACTAATAGCACTTCTCATGTTGAAGATATAACGGCTTTATATTGAGACAGTAAAAAATAAGACAGTACAAAATAATTATACGAGATGATGGCTTCAACATCAAAATGATCTTTTTTACATTTAGATACAACACTTAGTGAGGTGTTCAGGTGCTGGTAGGTGCATGTCTTAAATTTGGACAAAGACATCAATCCGTTACCACCTGCTTCTCTTCAAGCTAAGCTAAGATGATTGCCTCCAGGCTTCATACTTAAGGCACAGACATGATAGTGGTATTTATCTTCTCATCTAAATCTCAGCAAAACAGTGAGTAAGCGTATTTACCAAAATGTCAAACTATTTCCTTTAAAAAAATGACTCACATTGAAATTTCATTGGGAAGGGATCACTTCACAATATGAAAGAACATTTACAGTTACTTTGGTTACTTTGGGCACCCATGGAAAAAAAAAATCCTATTATTTCAGAGCAAACATATAAATGCACAGCATTACTCCCTGTAGTGAAAAAAAAGTGAAAAAAAAGTGTTTTTATGGTATAAAAACACTTTGAAAATGATATACATTTGTGTATTTATTTGTGTATTTATGCTGTGTAGACTCGCACTGCCTAAGTAAATCTGTACTTACAAACATTTCATATACCGAGCTTGTGAGGCCGTTCCCTGGTGTGAGTTTGGTGATGGGGAGTCAAAACACACCTGATGCCAGTCCTTGTATATCCAGTGAAGCATGACTGTCCGCTATGAAAACTAGAGGAGGTACTACAAAGAGCACAGTGAGTTACATGATAACAAATTGTGTCATACAAGCATCAGTCAAAACTGCTGCTTGCATTTTAAAATATTCACAGTTGCACCAAAATGAATAAATAATTGAAAGGGCATTCTTACATGTGGTGTGTGGGCTTTCTATGTCTGTGTTGTCGTTGAAAGATCTCAGTGTTCACCAAAATATGTTGTGAAATCTCAAAAATACATATTCGTGCCCTTCATTTTGTGTTTCTTTTTCAGGTCAGCCAACTTTTTGCCACAAAGCAGATATAAAAAGAAATATGATGAATAATAAACCATCTTCCTTCAGTTGTATTGATTATCAGCCAGAGCAAGATGAAAAAACAGTAAACAGAGCTGGAGTTCAAGACACTACACAAACGGTGTATTTGACTGTCAGCCTGCACATGGTTGACTGCCAGGTGAATGTGAATGATTCACACAACCACAGCCTCACCCTCGAGGCAAAAGCAGCACCCAAAAACTCCTACTTTCTTGCAGGTTAGAATATACCTATTAACCAGCCAACCAGTTTGTTGTGCAGATCAGTGACTTTGGCATGTCAGAGCTTAGCAACAGGCACGCAAAGTTCAGCTTTCATTTAATTGCAACCCACCAAAGACCCAATTTTGGGTCCCAACCCATGATTTAGGAAAACAGCCGACACAACCCACTGCAGATGAACATTTCATGTTTTCTCGCTGTGTGATTTCCAATCTGACTGAGGCCTGATAACGGCAACGTTGCTGTAACTCATTCCCTTAGATCCCCTGCCTCAGACTCTGCTAATCAGATTTCTCTGGTTGGGTTATTTATCATCGCCAGCTCTGACTGTGAGTGATGCTTGGCTAATGGGTTTAGCATTCAAATCTGCTGGCGTGATGCGACGGAATCCCAACAAGGGTTGTCATTCCTGTGGCGGCAGCAGCTTCAGAGTGGCGTAAATAAGAGGGAAATGATATTGGTGAAATATGTATTCATGGCATGGTGGATTTTACATTTGGTTAGATTTGTATTGATTTTAAAAGGTGTCAAAATGCAAAGGAGGCAGAGAGGCAGAAATCCAGGAAGAAAGAATGAAAGAAAGTGGGGAAGAAAGTTGAATATTTGTGCTTGAAATGTGATAAAACTTACGAAGATTAAGTTGTCCATCCATGCATCCATCCACCAATAAACCACTCATTTTTTTGCCTGCTCATTACTTTTCAGAGGTGACAGGACAAAGAAGAATATCACGAGACACTCAAATGAGAGCCAGGAAATGAACAAATAAACTAAACAATGCAAACTATAAAACAGAGAAGCTCTTTGACAGTGTGGTGCAGCATGCACACCAATGAGGCCATGTGGTGTTGAATGACAGTTATGGTTATAACAATAATTATAAGTCACAAAGCAACAGATGTGGGTAACTCTGTCTTCTGTCTTTTTTCACGTCTGCACCTGCGCCGTGTGGTAACATCATGCGGTATCTGGTCATCAGATAGGGCCTCGTGCCTTATTGTTTTATACAATCTGCAGTGATGACAGAACTGTAAATTATAAGACAGCTGTTAGTCAGCCTCCATCTATTTTGTTATTTGGTTCTGTGATATGTGGTTTAGTGTCAGGAATGTTTCTAATGTTTGATCTAAGGCCATAAATTAACTGAGAGCACAGATAACGAGACAGTGTGCACGGGTGTGTGTCTGCGTGTGTCAGCCTCTTCAGTCTTCACTGCCCCGCCACCTGTTCCATGTAAATAGCTCCTTATGTGTGGAGGAAAGGCTTTATGTGGCTCATGGGAAACATCCTGGACACCCTTATCCCCTCATTGGTCATTATACCCCAGTTACAAATACTGACATCACTGGAAGGAAGCTATTATTATTTTTTTAAACAGTGAATTTATTGTTTAAACTGAAATAAGGTAATTGTGATGATGAGGGATACTGTGAACATTTTTAGTATTCCATTTCAACCTTCAACACAACGTCTATCTAAAGCTCCTAGATTTTAGACTACTGATCAATCTTATCCATTTTGGCATCATCCAAGACAAGTCTGGACATGTCACTTGACCTTGTTCAACACACACACACACACACACACACACACACACACACACACACACACACACACACACACACACACACACGGCACCAGTTGACCAGGATTGCACATCCCCATTAATAGTTTTTAAAAAACTGGTGTTACAAGTAAGTCACAGCACGTCTCCATGACCTGACTGTAAAGCGGAGCAACCCGCTAATCAGGTAGATTTTGACAAGGTGTGAATCACTTTTGTGTGGTGTGTGTGGTCCAGGCATGTCACAGTTGATGTTATGTTATGATATTGTGACAAACCAACAGGATGTGCGTGTCTAGTACTGGTTAGAAAGTTAAAGTGACGTGACTTGTGTTTCACAATCTATTTAAAAACAGAATAACCCTGGTTATATTTACGGATCATAATAGATTAGCATGCGTCCAAACAGTCTCCCTCCTTTTACCTCTACACTCCTAGGAATTTTATATTGTATTTTTTAAACCCTTTCTCCAGCCTTATCTTTTTTTTACTTGCAGTGTCTACTTTGCTGGATCAGATGCTTTCTCCCTCTCTTTCACCCTTAAATCTATCACACTTACTCAGCTGCCGACATTGTTTTATCTCACTAGGATTTAATTTCATTAAAGAATCAGACATCATTCTTCAGAATGTCTCTGTTCTCTTTATATTAATCATAACAACCATTGATGATTATCATATCACTCTGTTAAATAACTACCATACATTACTTATCCATATAGAATGTCCTATTAATTTTTCCAATTCAAGAAAAGCTTAAATGGCATTTCATTTTCACAGTGTAGACATTGTGATCCTCCTTCACATTGATTGACAAGCCCTTGTGTTCACATATCATTTTGAATTAGTGTCTGTTTTTGTTTGTTCGTGTGTGTTTCTACGTTATGTGTCTCAGCATGACTTCAAGTCTCCCACTTAGCTTCGCAATTACCTTTTTTCAAGCTATGACTGGTAATTGGAGTACTGGAAAATCACTGTTGCAAACATGCACGCACACAGGCACACAAACACAGTTGTGTTTTCATTACTTTTGGGGAAATTACATTGACTGACATTAATTTCCTAAAGACTAATCCTAACCCAAACCATAACCACCTCTTGCTTAAACCTAACCCTAACCCTAACCTTAACCTAAACTTAACCTCAACCTGTCCTCACAATGTGAAAGCCTCGGTTTCATGGTCCACGTAGAAGGGCGGTGTCTGATGGTGTCGTGTCACTTTTGCCGTGCAGACATTATGCGGCAAGCATAAATCAAATTTTTGTCCCCACAAGACAGGTAAACTACACACACATTGGAACTGTCTTGCACAAAGCGATCAAGACTCTTAAGTGTTCTTAATTATGAAGTTAAAGCTCATTTGTATTAATCTTTTACGTTTTTTTGTTTATCATTTGCTGAAACTGATCCTTTGTGTATAAAGTGACACTTTGACAGCCCTGTTTGTTCTGCTGTCAACAAATTGTGCAAATACATTAAAGAGCAATTGAGAAACATCATTGTTCATGCAGACGCACAGGGGGAATGCTAAATGAGTGGGATGAAGATGTTAATTGAATGAATTTGATAATGCATTTTAATAATGAATTTTATCAAATGCATACCCCTGCAAACATTTGTGTGGGATATCAAATATTTGGATGGACCAACATTTTTGTGGATGTCTGCCTGCGGAAATATGTTTGACCAACAAAATCCTTTGTTTTGATTGATGGCACATGTCCAGGCCATAGCTAGCTTGCTGCCAATATGGGGAAACGTTTTATCAATTTGGGTTCAACCATTATTGTATGACATTATATAATGCAATGGGATTTTGTTAGGACACACAGACACAGAGGAAAAAGAAAGAACTAATACAATCGTAGCCTTGGGTTTGCTTCACAGGTTGGTATATCTGAGAGTCAATGAAACAGGTTGGAAATTAGAGGTAGGTTAAATAAAAGTGAAATCTCTCTCTCTCCTCTCTTTCTGTCGGTCTAGCTTTCTTTTTCTGTTTCCTATCTCTTTCTCCGCTGTAGTTCACTTCCATCTCTTGCTCCCTTTGTGACTGATTTCCTCTCTCATCAAATGCCTGTCTTACTTTAGAGAAGCTCTTGAATGAAAAAAAAAACTTCAAGAAATAAATGAACACGCTGAGTGATTATCACCTGCAATCTGTCAGCAATGCAACATAGCTAAACTGAGATTTATTTATATCAAAATGTCACAAGTTCTTACTTTAATATAGATTTTGACAGACTCGTGGATGAGCATTCATCTACTCATTTCACAGTGCAGAGTGACAGAAACGGGGACAGTGTGGGGAGACAGAAAGAGGAATATCAACTGACAAAAGTTATAAAACTCAAATTCATTCAATTAGAATGTCAGAGAATGTCACTTTAATACAATTTCTGACAGATAAAAAACTCCCATGCGCATGAAAAAAAAGAAGAAATAAGCAAAAAAGAGAGTTGCAAGACAGACATTCATGAATTGCCACAATTATTACTTTAGACGTGTATTTTGGTTTGGTCAACCAGTCCCTATGGTGAAGCCTTATCTTCTTTAATGTCTCTCTTGTTAGTCTCTCAACTTCAGGGTTGTGTATGTGCCTGTGTGTGTGTGTGTGTGTGTGTGTGTGAGTGAGAGAGAGAGAGAGAGAGAGAGAGAGAGAGAGGAGGAGAAGGAGAGGAGGAGAAGACACAAAGACAAACCGTGTGATTGTGGCCATGGTTGAGGCCATTCCTCTATGCGTGTGTGTGTGTGTGTGTGTGTGTGTGTGTGTGTGTGTGTGTGTGTGTGTGTGTTATTTTGTGACAAGAAAGCCACAGATTATTGCACATGAAATGTTATTCATACAAAGCAGCTCTGGCGTGACTATCCCCCTGCTACAGAACTCAACAGCCTATTGGAGAAACACAACAGAACAAATCTCAGTGAAAATAAAAGTCTGCAAATCTCATAAGGGAGATTCTCTCTCAAACCTCTCTTCATTTCTGATTTGATTTTTTTTTTCGAGGGAGATGTTTGCTGTAGTTGACAATGAAAGAAAGGGTCTACATATATGTGTGTGGAGACGGGTTACAGTGCAGTGTGACTGAAACTCATGAATGGAAAAAAGACCATTGAGTGGATGAATGTTTATATTGATTATGCTCTAAAACTTTAATCGTTTAACTGTTAAAATAACCTGCAGATTAGATTAGTCGTAATATAAATTCCCATTAGTTTTGCTAGTTTGCTAGTTAATTATTTGACAGATCATGTAAGGTGTTACATTTGTTGTTCTAAACATGTGAGTATAGGAGGCTGGGAATATAGTTAGCACGAGCAGCGATAGCTAGACATCCGACAAAGGGCGAAAAGGAAATCAAATAAAAAAACAACAACATTACATTAATGGAGCTAAGTACAACTGAATGCTGAACAAGACAGATTTTTAGGCAAACAAAATGTTACACTTAACTTTCATGAACTGAAAACACGCTGTGAGAGGGTCAAAGTTGTGAGACAAAAACGCGGACGACTCCCAGGTGGCACAACAACCTCTCAATAACAAAGTAGCCATGCCCTTTTGCTTCAAGTGGCTGCAAAAATATAACTGGGTTAATCATGACAAGGATTCTGTTGCATATTTTTCCTGCTTTAACTGTTCGCGTGTCCTGTGATTTAATATAATGATGATTCAACATTCTCGTGTGGCACCACAACCCATTATTGTGAGCAATTAAGTTTTCTACTGGAGACAAAAGTTGTGATTAATAAACTGATTTAAATGCTGCAATACACAGGACTTGACTTCACTTTTTTTCTTGATTGTTGGAAGGAATTCCCAAAGTGCAGGGAATATTGGAGATATTAACAGCTGTGATTTCATTGCAGTGAGGAAACTCCCACAAACAATCAGTTCTCAGTTCATCACAATTCATTTCTCTTCCCTCCCTCTCCTTCATTTGTGTTTCTTTCATTCACTCCCTCTCTGCGTGTCTCTTGCATCCCTTTCTTCACTCAGTGTTAGAGTTATCCTCACGTCTTGGCTCGTATTGTTTTCTGCTTCTATCCACTTGTCTGTGTCTAAGCTGGATCTTGTTGTTTTTTTCCTCACTTTGTTTTTCTCTTCTTCTCCTCTTTTTCCTAGTTGTGCTCTGTGATTTCTACCCTCTGCTGTTCTGGTTTTGTCTGTTTAATCTCTGTGATCTCTATGTGAGTTGTTTATAACTCCTAAATGTGCTACCTCCCTACACTGACTCATTTTCCCTGAGTAACAGTGCAGAGAGAAATGTATTCATTTTCACGGTGCTCCGGCACACTTATCTTTTATTTCCCTCCAGATTATTTTTTTATGGCAGTTCAGCTTTGTAAGATGTTATATAGTGAGAAGTAAGGTAGAATGGGAAACAGTTTCCTCTGTATTCTCCCTGTGGTAATGTTTTAATGCTGTGGTTTCATGTCTTTTACTGTTTTCTCCTATTTTGAGTTTTACTGCCATGCTGAAAGTGTTCTTAGATTTTATATTCAAACAAAAACAATCACTTATTTTCTGTATGGTAAATTGAATAATACGTATTTTATTGGTTAGCTCTTAGCTGCAGTAAAAAATGTAAAGAAAAACCTTGCATGGCTCATTGCTCGGATGAAATTCTGGTAATACATTGGTGCAATAACAAAGGCTAAAACTGTGCAAGACATTTTCTTTTTAATAAATAAGATTTGAATGTAATTTTTCCTTTTAGCAAAGTCCTTGAACAGTAGCTAAAGAAGTGGCGGTTGCTAAGCAACATGCGAGTTGGGTTGGCATGTTCATATAAAAAACGTCTAATGTGGTTATATCTGTGTTTGTACATTTTAAACCAGCAGTCAATCAAAACTATACAGTCAACAAACTGTTTTACAGCCGTGTGCATTTCCATAGTGGAGTTTACAGTTGTTGAGGTGGTGCCTCAGTCTTGCTAAAATGAATAAAGCACAAGAATGGGAACAATCCATTTGAAGTCCCATAATTGCATGCATGGATATGAAAAGGATTTTTCAAATTCAGATTTACTTGAGAGGCATTAGAAATGTGCTCTGTGGCTGTCCTCCATTTCTCGATGCATACAAGAGAAACATCTTTACTGTACAGAAATGAGCCATAATTCAGTCTAACACTATAGCCTTGTACTTGAAAAAATAGAAGACAGCTGAAAGAATGGCCTCTGTTGTCTGCCTTTGACGCTTATGATGCCTTCGACTTTTTAACCCCAACTTCCATTGGATGAAAGAGTCCCCCTCGCTGTCTGTCTCCTTTTCCCATTCGCTCCCCTCTGTCTGTCATACACGCCACCCCCCCACCTCTCTTTCTCTGTCTCATTACCCCCCCACACACACACATATACACACTCACACAATGCCTTTCCCTTCTCTCTCAGTGCCTACGGTCATTTTCAGTTGGTGATTGAACTGACTGTGGAGCTTGTGTATGTGTTTGAAACAGGAGTAGTGGGAAAGAGAGAAAGATCCGGTGAAGAGGACAAGGCAATAGAGAGCAACAGGATGAGAGAGGGGAATGAGAGAGCCATGGGGAGAGAGACAGATGCGAGGGCGAAAGAGAGGGAGAATTGTACAGCTAGATATTGCCTTGATGTTGATACTGCCCCACTGACCTTCCATCCACCTGGTATCTCTTCCTTCCTCTGTGCCTCTGGTCTGCCTCTCAGTCTCACTGAACTTCTTCCTCTATGAAGTCTATGTTAGAATGATCAGAACCAATTAGAAGCCGTAATCTCTCTCTCTCTGAATATATCAATGTTTCTCTCTATGCCTCAGCTGTCGAGCATCCCCCCCTTTCGTCTCCTTGTATTCCTCTCTACCACCATGTAATTTGAGAGGGAACACAGTGAAAAAATCCCCCAGTAGTCTGACCCACCGATGAACCTTTGCTTTCTTTGACAGATCGCTGCAACATGAGCCTTTCATATCATCGTCAAAAAAAGGGTCTCTCTCCTCCTTTTTTTTTAAGTGTGTCGTGTCTTTCACCGCAAATGGAAAAAGATCAAGTCCAGTGCCATTAACGTGCGTGATATGTGTGCCTTGTGTGTGTTTGTCCACTTTGGTGCCATTGATGTATATGATCATTTGTGTGTCTGTATAGGGCCCATTTGTGAGATAAGGTTAGCTATAGCAGAGATAAGAGGAGCGCAGAAAGAGGATCCGTTTTGGCCAGACGTCGCGAGAGGTGTCGCAGACAGTTATAATGATTCATTTGGTCACACTTTAAACACCACTTACTGAGAAAGTACACCCTGAAACACACCATGCGCTCCCAACGACCTATGTGTTAGAGTCAGCCTTTTTGATTGAGAGCGATTAGCCATGCTACCAAAAAAATACAAAAAATAATTTGATCACATAAAACCTTAATCAACTCAATCCTCTGAATTGTTGGCAACTTGTATACAAATTTCTTTTTACATTTCTGCTCGCAGGCACAAACATGCACTAAAATAATGCATAGCCGGCCCGGCTGTGTCAACAAAGCAAAGAGATCAACGGACTACAACACACAGAGGAGTGACTTCATTCTCTGCTCAGGTAGACATTACTCCACTATATCTTTACTTGACAAAGAGTTTGCTGCTATAGTAATGCTCTCAATGTTAAATACAGTTAATTTAAAAGTTCTTATGTTTAGAAATACTTTGAGAGTACAGTGACTATTAAGATGTGGTTTCAAGGTGGATCTGGGAAATGTTAAATGAACTCACCCGATACCAAACTTACCAATTGTCTATCATAAGTATTTTCTTTTCACATTACGGTGAATTACCTGGTTATCAAAAATGTTTTTTAATCATAATTACTATCACTTGGTATGAGATGCGGCAAAAGGACAAATTGGAGCATTTCTATTATTGCAATGATAAGGCCCATTATAAATCCTTGTCAGGCCAGTGTGAACATAACAGTCCTTTTGTTTTGGACAAAATGAAAGGTTATGGCGATTGAGAGCGAAATTAAAGGTTATAAATGAAATTGAGTATTTCCCGCATGGGGGCATTTAGGAGATTGAGATTGTAATCATTACTGTTGTGCCTGACAAAGAGTAAAATGGGTACGGGGTCCATTGTGTAAAGGTAATGAAAAAGTAAGGACTTGACATTGCAAAGGTTAGACTTATGGCAAGAGTGAAGGAAAGGAAGGAAGTGTGTGTGTGCGTGTGTGTGTGTGTGTGTGTGTGTGTGTGTGTGTGTGTGTGTGTGTGGGGGGGGGGGGTACAGATAGATGGATGGGATGAATGGAGGCGGAGGGGGAGGAGATGATAGAGAAGGGGAAAATGGGGGAAGATAAGAGAGACCTGGAGGTTGAGAGGGGACTGACTGGCAGCAAGAAAAAGCTGGCCAGGTTGATTTGAGAGGTTTCAGGAAGGTCAGTCATTTGACACAGTTGGCTGCACTGTGCCAACCCTGACCGCTTGGTCCTGCTCGCTCTCTTTCTGTACCTCCATCTGTCTCCATGCAAAGTAATGTCTGTCCAGATGAAGTTCTGGCAAGATGCCCAACACACTCTTTCTCCCTTTTCTTTCTGTCATCTTCCCCTCCACTCCTCTGACTGCATCCTTCCGTCTTCTCTCTGACTCTTATGGCAAAACAACACGACAGTGAAAAATAATAAAAGGTAGGCTCAGAAATACACAAGTGATACATTTGCATGGGTATTAATGAAAGTAAAATGACCCAGCAGAACAAGTCAACTACAGCATCTGAGTGATAAAGACATATTTTCTGTGCATCTCATTGCATATAGTCGTCTCTGTCATTGTTATATAGTAGCAAACTCCCTATCTTCTACTGGGGGAATATGTTTTCCTGGTTGGTTCCTGCTTCTATTATTTTTGCAATGTGTGCAGCGTAAAAGGCAATTTAGCTCTGTGAATTCAGTGTGTCCTGTCTGGGGAACAGGTGTCTCTGTCGGGGTCGACCCATTTCCACTGACAGTCTGTTTGAATATTTTTCAGTTTATGTTCAATCACAGTGTTCAGGTATTCTGCCACTGTGAACTGCTTGTGTAAAGATGATTTATCTCTTGATTCCAATTTCTTTGATTTGTTTTGTTTTTTCTGTTACAATGAGCTGCAAGAATTGACTGAGGAGATCTTCCTCACTGCTCTTTTCCTGGCAACAAAGAGCCTTGTAATGAAAGACTTGGGTGACTGGCGGTAATATCAATTGAAGGTTTTTTTTTATTAAATGCTGTATATTGTTTTTTTTAAAGGTGGCTCGTTTTATTTCCAAAATAAAATTTCAAAATTGCGGACTTATTAAAAATGCTGTTTTTTTTTATCCTTTAGGGTCTTAACTCGTGTTATTGGGTTCTTATTGGGTGCCTGATTATGTTTATGTTTTGAACCTCCTCTAGTTTGTTACAGGTGGTTCAAATAGGGCTTTGTGTGATAAAGTGATAAATCCCTATCCATCTTAACTAGGTGCTCTGAAGACTTTTAGCAGAGGATTTTCCAGTGATTCCACCAGGAGCTTGCTTGTATGGATTCTGCACTCAAACTCAGCTATTTGCAGGTATTGGATTGTCTCTGCTTGTCTTACAGTATTGGAGGTGTGCTAATTTATCGGCTGGATTTTTTGGTTAGTTTCATAGGATACAGCCTACAGCAGAGATGTTAACTTATCAAACACAAGCGTACCCAATACCAGTAATAATTGCTGCAGTAAATTCAGGTGTGTTCTCTGCATACCTAATAACCCATCACTCATTTACACCTGGGCTTTTCCTGCAATGACATGTCTGCCCTGACTGTGTTTTTGGGATATCTTTGGAGAGTGAATACATCTATGAAGAGATAGAAAAGAACAAAGATAAAGGAGACATCAGTAAGACAGGAGCAATAAATAGGAAGCAAAAGGAGAAAAAAAAAACAAAGGTGAAAGTTAGTTCAACCCTGAAATAACAGTTTAGAGTGTTTGTCCATTTCTTGGACAGGAGGCAAAAAATACAGTAGACAGGAAGAGGAAAGTTAACTGTTTAATGAGATGTAACAGCACTTGTTTCCTATGTCAGAGTAGGCCTACACAATGCTAAAATCTTTAAAGTTTTTAGAGTTCATGACCCTTTGTCCTTTTTATGGGTCAAAAGGACATGGATGTATTTATGTGTGTGTATTTTGATGTTTCTAGTGAATTGCACATTGACATGCACTGAACCCTTAACCCCTTGCAATGCAAATCCTTGGCTCAGGACCTGCATTGCTTGGCAGGCGACTCAGGAAACAGCAATGGTGTGTGTGTGTGTGTGTGTGTGTGTGTGTGTGTAATTGCTAGGTGTGAGTAGTTTATGTTGGTTTGGTTTGAGATTGTTTTTTTGCCTTTAAAAAAATAACAAGAACAAGCAGCAAAGCAAGGCCACATTCAAAATATTACAATATACATCCTAATTTGCACACTGCATGAAGGAGATACTCTTTATAAACTCTTGGCTTTTGCCTAAACTGATATGGCTCTGCACTGTATACAATTCAAAGCTAGCATAAAAAAAAAATTGCTTCTTTTTTAATGTGATCACTGCACTACATCTGGATCGCTTATGTTCCCCTTATCCTGGCCCGCACGCTCATTAAAACATGTCAGTATTTGTCATGTGGAGAATCATTTTGAGTGGTTTCATTTTGGGATCCAACACCATGGCTTGGAAAACCTGTCTTTGTTTATCTTCCACACATTAAAGGAGTTCTGTCGTTTTTTGAAGCAGGTAATCTGTTATTTGTAATAGATTACATTCTGAGAGTAATCTTCCCAGCCTCTTTCACACTATAAATGCTTTTATGAGCCTCAGGCCTTGTACAGTATAAGTCTTTCATGTATAAGGCTTTCAGCTGTGTGTTAGCTCTGCCAATAAGACATGCTGTTTAAGACTTGGCAGCTAGTCTGCAGCCTCCACAGTAAATGATTTGCAGCTGACTGTAACGCACAGTGGCTTTCAAACTTTTTAAAATGATTTTTGTTGCAGCCAAAACAGATTTTGCGAGGTAAAGTAACTGACCTCCACTCTGGGTGCGTGTCAGCCACCCTGTCCCATGTCTATGACTTTGGAGTTTGAGCAAGCCTTACTAAATAAATCCAAAACAATTAAAGGAGCCATTTAGCCCCCTAAGCCACCTTTAAAACTGTATGACCTATTGTTAGAGAGGAAGATAAGTGTGTGAGCGCTAGTGTGTGTTTATCAGCAGCGGTGGAACCTGCCGTTCCTTTCTACCTGACATAGGGTAACCACATAGGCTCCCAGACACACACACACCTTGTGTGTTAACAAGATAAGCCTGCTGTGCTTGTTCTCTGTAAAATCGACAACCAATATATATCAGGAAGGGAAGTTATAACAAAGATAATAAAGAATAAAGGAAAGAGAGAGAGAGAGAGAGAGAGAGAGAGAGAGAGAGAGAGAGAGAGAGATGGAGGTGAGGGCTGCATTTTAATTATTTACAGCTGGGCAACGCTCTCTCCCCCCCCCCCCCCCCCCCCCTCTCTCTCTCTCTCTCTCTCCCTACCCACCCTATAATCCAGAGTTAGGTTATAAACACAGTTAAAGTTTCCATCTATCTCTCTCAACCTGGGTGGCCAAACTGTGTGTTTGTGCATGTCTGTCTGCATGTGTGTGTTTGACTATATGTCATTTTTTTTTTTTGTTTGGGTATTTGCATCTCTTCTAGATGTGTAGTTTTGTGGCCACACTGTGACCTCACATGACCCAGATTGTGTTTATTCCACCGTTCATGACTCAAACAAAATACATCGGAGAATAATACTTTCTGTAATGTGAACTCTTGACTACTCCCGCTGGCTCGTCCCACCACAGAGAAAAGTAGTTTAGGTGTCTTTGGCAGAAAAAAATACACTGCTGATACCTCATGTGCAGTTCAACAGCCAAGAAAACACTCACATCACTAGAAATTGCAGGGTGAATAACACATAAATCTAATGGAATAAAAATACAGGGAGGGGGTGCAAACAAAAACACATTATAGTGTGATGTATCTCTGTTATCTTTATGTTATCACAGTTTTCACACCTGCAGTACAGACTTTAAGAAAGAGTAGTTCTGTATTGGAAGGGCTCATAAATTCACAGACTTGCATTCACATTGTCACACGAAGATCAGCAGTTTGTAGGGCTTTTAAATAAGTCTCATGTTTGATGTGTTGTAGCAGTTGTAATATGATGCTTTATTGATCCCTTTACTCATATTCTGTTTTTATTGAGGTCAAAGGTCAAGCTTAACCACAGAACAGCACCACTGCAGTCGGGACAGGCAGAGGGTGTCACAATATAACACAATGTTGACTCCAACCAGCAACCCAGAAGGCTTCACTGCTGCATTCTTGAGCTCATTGCATTTGTCTTTCTTAGTAGTTGTTTTGTTTCTTTTAGTGGACATCTTTTTGTTGGGGCCTTTAAGTTACTGTGTAACCCAGCAATAAATAGCCTTTGCTAACAATTTTGCAAAATATACTTTAGTTTGTCGGAATGACAGCTCCCAGTGTCAGCTGGGCTACTGTATGCATAGCCGCTCAGTTGTTGGAGTAAGAAGCTTTGGTATTTGTATAAACCAGAGCTCTGTAAAACAGTGGGGCTGCAAAGGTTTATGGCGTCTCCAGATTACCAGCTCTTGCTCAGTTTAAAAGAGAAAAAAAACTAAAACTAAAAACAAACCAGTCATAATTGCAAACGTGTTGTTGAAATCAGCCTATAAGATCAAGATATAGGAAACCAACCTTAAATATGAACATTTTGAAAGCTGTGTTGCAGATCCTGAGAGTTGATCTGTGCATAGGCCGATTTGATCTGTTTTACATGATTTACTACATAATCTTTACATGAATAAAGTAGTTAAAGCTGTGGGAGTCAGTTTAACCGGACAGAGTCGAAGAGGGAGGCAACAGTATGGTATGAGAAGTTGCTGACACCACTCTTTAGCTGTTGAGTTATAGAGAGCCTCTATATGATCTGTGGGTGGCCTAAAATGCTTTTGAGAGAGACAGGAGGGTAGTTTGAGCTTGTTCTGAGGAAAGTGAAACCAGCCAATCCTCTCAAGTCTTACATCAACATCAGAATGTTATTGATGTGCTCTATTTTAAGGTGAGAGCTTTGAGAGTCTCTCTCTCTCTCTCTCTCTCTCTCTCTCTCTCTCTCTCTCTCTCTCTCTCTCTCTCTCTCTCTCTCTTTCTTTCTGTACTGTATATATTTCTCTTACTCCCTCTCTCCCTCCGTGTCTTTGATGCATGGAGCATTCCTCTCACTGCACAACTATGTGAAAAAAAATAAGCTGGCGTGGTTAACTTTCCCTAAAGTTAATGATTTAGAAGAGGTGTTGGCAGACTAAATTATCACCTTCTGAAAGGACCCATTGAGATCACATATCTGAACCACACATATCTGCAGCAAAGCTCAACTCAGCCACGAAAGATGGAGACTAGCCCCACCCAAATCAAAAAACTGTTCAAAATTGTAATGAACCATGGCTGTTTAGCGCTTTGTCAACCGAAACCTGAAAAAAAACACCCTCAAAAGCTCTGGGAATATTTGATTAAATATGGGTCATGGGCCATTTTGAGCCCTGGAACACACTGAAGGGAAATCAGCCTGCATAAGTGTTTTAGGCTGTTTTGCTCTGAGTAACAAATTGTATTTGATCAACTATGCCTGAATGATAAAAGCTGAAGTAAAGCAGAGACACCTTTTTTTTTAACTGACAAATTGCTGAAAGACTCTCTTTAAGGTGTCACTTCCTTAAGCACTTTTTTTCTGCTCGGTTGAATTCAGGTATATACAGGTTAACCATGCAAACTTTAAATCACTTAACTGATGTATTAGATGGTTCGACTTCTGAGGCTTTTCCGCACATTCACCTCTTTTGCCAATCCTTCCGTATGAAAATCATGAGATGAAAAACCCCCGAGATGAAAGAGCAGAAAGTGAGCCAGTGTAATATGACAGCTAAATTGACGGCATTGGACGGACTAAGCTGACTGTTCTGAAGGTCTAATGAAAGGTTTCTTTGAGAGGCCATGTCAGCAAGTGAATGGAGGTGAAATATGCTGCCCCCCCCCCCCCCCCCCCCCCCCCCCGCCCTCTCTCTCTCTCTCTCCCCACCTGTCTTCTGCTCTCCTATCCCCCCTCTCTACCTCTTTCTCTAGGTTGAAAAGAAAGCCTGTCTCTGCTTTGATAGGCAGTTATTAGTGGCTCCAATGGTGGTCTGAGGCCTGGGTGTACTTGACTAAGGTTCACAAACACTCATCAAAGCTCATATCTATACCATGCAGTGTTACTCTCGAGGAAATGTAATAATAGCTGAGGTAACATACTACTTATGTATACATATGTATCCACTAAATTGCAATTATTTTATTGTGAGTGAAGGTCTTTCCTTCCATCAAGGACAATGGACATTTTAGCCTTTCTTCTTTGATCTACATATGTTTCAATCTTTATGTCAGTCAGTCTGTGTGTGTCTGTGCGTGTGTGTGTGTGTGTGTGTGTGTGTGTGTGTGTGTGTCATGCTGCTAACAGAGGGAGTTATTCCACTACATATTTCAGCTACCTTTGATGGTCCTTCTTGATTTATAGCAACATTAAAAGGCTGTTGCCGGCGTTTGCATTTTTATTTTATGTTTCCTCTTCCTTGCATGAAGAGATCCTATATGACTTATTAGTGCGACAGATTCTGCAGAGGACAGTGTTTTGGTGTGTGTATGTGTGTGCGGAGGGGCGGGTGGGTGTGTTGGGGGCGGATCAGTTAGACTGCAGTCTGTGCTGCATGCATTTCAATGACTAGATATCAAATCTCAAATCATACTTTTCATGGAAAGTTGAACAAGAAAAATTTAAATTTGCTTTTTTTGGTGCAGACTTAAGAAAATGCATGGAAAGCAAAATGTATGCAATTCTAATTTACTCAGATGCATTTTGATACTACTGGACACATTGGGCAGACCATAGCAAATTAAATTAACTCACCTGCATACACATAAATAACTACCTTTTTTGTTTATTCTAAATTTACCGTGAAGAGAAAACACATCTGCAATGCATCACTGGTTTGATTGAGTTTGACAATAATGTCAAACAGGCAATATGTCAAATTGCATTCTTGTCCAAGGACACATGCTTTTACGTGATCTTTGTTTTTTCAAAATGTCTAAATGAACACTACTGTACACTGTTCAAACTGCAGGTTAAGACAAAAATGGAATCTGACACCACCTTGCATTGGGCCCCTGGGCGAGTGAGAGACAATATGTTGTTCTAATATGCTAATTTTGCATTAAGGATTCAGTGAAAATGAGCGGGTGAGATGATCACACCATTAAAAGTTAGCATTAGCAATGTAGTATGTTAATCAGGCCAGATGGGACCATTCTGTTTGTGTAAATTAACTCAGTAGACTTCTCTGTTGTTAGGCCTGGAAATATAAGCTTTGACAGGCCTTTGACAATGTTTTCATTAGAAATACACTGAAATATTGGCTGAAAGATTTATGTTGAAGTATGTAACTTTAAAAAGAAACCTATGGACAATATTTAATGAAATATTAAAATAAACATAATAATAATATTTGAATTGTTCAACGTGATTAACTGCATTAAAAAAACTGAATAGCGTTATCTAAAATGTATTTATTACTTTGAAACTGAATTCCAATAAACTTGAAACTATTAATATATATATATATATATATATATATATATATATATATATTAATGTAATGACATTTTATACACTAAACTAGTGAACACGTCAAGCACAGGACTTTACCAGCTGCCTGTGGTTAGGTTTATGCAACAAATGCACTTCGGTTATGCTAAGTCAACAAAAAATAAAAGCCTTCCAATCAGGATGTGCCCACCTGAATATGTGCGGACCCCACAGTATAAGATGCAGTTCTACCAGCTGCTAAGCTATTGTACACCCTCTCCAGCGAGCGGCGTAGGCGTGGCAGAGGCCCCTTGATTGAGGGCTCTGCCTGTGTTTATAGAACTAAGGTTACAATATTGAAAACTTGGTTCTAACTCACACAGGCTCTGCCGTCCACTGGATTCTATGGGTGCAGCCCGATGAATGTACGCCCTGCCGTGACATAACATCAACCTAACCACACAGATCCTGAGCAACTATTCGTAGGGGGCCCAGCCAACCCAGGTAGTATGTAACTGAACTGGGTAGAGCCGTGGTCTAACTCCAAGCTACCAGGAAGAACGCCAGGCTTTGAAGCTTTTTTAAGATTTTTAAATTTTACATAGTGGCCAAACGGTTTATTTACGGATTATTTAAATATATATATCGTCATATTTCACGTAGAGTATATTTTCTTTGTGCTGTTATTGTGATTTAAACCACACATTTTAATTTGGGAATTAACATTTTCTATTATTCTATTCTAGTAGAAAATGGACCATATAACACTTTTTTTTTCTTTTAGCAGTGGTGATCATTTCTAATCATTTCATGGAGAAATGCAGGAAAAACAACTGTCTGCACTATAAACTAACTGTTGGCTAACAGCAAACTCCCCCTGAATACTGTCATCATCCTAACAACACTGAACAAACTGTCTCTCAAAGAATCTAGTATCCCTCTTTAGCCAAAATCAGTATTAGTTTTCCACCACTGTCCCTGGGCATGTTCTGGCTCTCTGGCTCTACAATCCAGGGCATATTCTAAGATCCTTAACCCAGCAGCAAGCTTTGTTTTGGGGTTTTAGTCCAGCTCTGCTCTTGGGAGGTCCAACAGCTCATCCAAACCCCCTCCAGTCATTTTTGGCGTGAAGGATTTTTATTTTCAATCACGCTGTCCCAATCCCCAGGACAATTAGAGGTCATTGAGGAGCAGTTTATAGAAAGTGCAGAGCTACAGAATGTTGTTTTGGAAAGTTGTAATGCTCCCTTGTGTGAGTGAATAGGCTTGGAACACCAACATTAAAAGAAAAAAAGACGTGTACAATACAGAAACAGAAATAGGTTGCTTATCTTTTAATAATTTTTACTTTCCGGAAAATCTTGTTTATCTAAATCCCCCAGGAGTCGAGGTTGTCCAAGAAAATTAAATGTTCTGCTTAGACATTCATTGAAATTCCTCACAGGTCTTATTCAAACTCTTCTTTCTATTGCTTGTGCTCATTATCAATCCACAAGTAACATCAAAGATCTGAGGCTTTGACACACATAGGTTGAACAATATCCCACAGTGCTGAAAAATCGTTACGACCCGTAGCATTAATACTTGCAATGTGGGCTGTTTTTTTAGTTATTTTAGAGAAAACAGCAAATTGTCGGTCTTAATGTGTTAAAATCCATCTTCTAAAGCCATGAAGATTCGAGACTACAGTCTCTACTGCACTAGAGATACAAGGCAACTGGTGCAACAGATTCCTCACATTCTTTCTGTGTAAGAAAATTTGGCCTACATTTTTATATTGCATTTTTGTGTAGTACCAGAAAAAGAAGAAACAGACCATGAATCTGACATTATCCAAATCAAATCAGCCAATGTTGCTTCACAGCCATTTACCAAATCTATTAAGCACTGGACTTTGAAGGGTTTAAAATAACCTTGGTGCACTCAGCCACCTTTCATTTGTACATGTGACTCTTGCAGCCAAACTAAACAGTGCTCTCTCTCTCTCTCTCTCTCTCTCTCTCTCTCTCTCTCTCTCGCTCTCTCGCTCTCTCTCTCTCTCTCTCTCATTATCTTGTCAGCATGAGATCATTGTTTCATCCATGCCCAATGATGTCATTTCCTTCATAAACAAGTTCAACTTCCTCTCATGGGTCAGCTGAGCTTATCCTGTGAGTGCCCACGTGGGACTTTGGTTCATTTCAGCTAAACTCTGTATTAGTTTTCAGTCATTTCGCACAGCTGCATGAAACTATATTTACTCTGCACAATACTGTGTTTAGTTCTACAGTGCTTGACACAGAATACGAATAGGCTAGCATGCAGCAGAACCCCAAAAGACCAGTTTGGTGAGTCAGACGTTATCCCTGTATGTATGTTGAAACTACTTTAGTTTCCCTGACTCACAGCACAGATTAACTGAGTGAAAGCATCCGACTTTTCACCAGGTTGTTGGTGGAGTAGTGTTTGTACAGCAGTGTGGAACCACAACCTACACTGATGTCAAACAACTCTCAGGCACTACAGCATTTGGAATTGAACAGCTTCACTCTGACCATTTAAAAGGCCCAGCACTCCCGTACATTTATTCAAGTGCAGCTTGTCCTTCTGTAAATCAGCAAGGTAAAAGGAATGCTAATGAAATTATTCTTTTTTTTTCTTATTGAGTGAGGCACAGCTGTAGCCTGCCTGGAACAACATGGGCAGGGTTACTGCATTCAGCCAAGGTAATCACAATCTAGATGAGCTTTAAAGCTGATGGTTGCCGGTAGGGAAAAAGGGACCTGTTTTTCTTTGCCAAACCCCCTCCTCTCTGTTTCTCAGGGAAGGTTGATATGGGTTAGGAGTTTAAAAACTGCTACACACCCATGTGTTTTAACAGTTCTCCACCACATGTGTTATCAGCTGAGCCATGGATGTGGGAAAGCCCCGCAGGCAGAATGACATCATGCCTTCTGTAAAACTAGATATAGTTTAACCCACAAGGGTGTAACTTGAAAATGTAGGAGATGGGGAAGATTGTTGGAAACAACCGAAACCAGTGGAAACAAACAAAGATACAAATGCCTGTTAAAATGTAACTCTTAGTGGGCTTTTTGGTGCAGCTTTTAGAAGCTAAACGACACCAAAGCAGAGGCGGTAGCTGCAATTTCTGAATCAGACTGCATGCTAGATTTGAATTCCAGTAAGAGCGTTGCATCTCTCAGCCTCCCAACAATAGTATCCTTTAAAATATGACAGCAATGTTGACACTCTGGCCTGTATTGATGTGTTTTACTACGGCCTGGCTAAAGAAATTGATTTATAGCTTCAAATTGATTTTTGCGTGCTTGCCCTTTAAAAGCTTTGGCATAGTCAGCCGTTTAATGTCGAAAGGTTTTGAACAGTTAAAGCTTCTCTGCATATGTTATCAGTTTAGCCATAATGAGCAAGAAGCCCAGTGGCAGAGTGACATCATTTATAGTTTAGCACTAGCACACAGGGGTGGAACTGGAAAATAGCAGGGAATCTTTGGAAATAAGTGAAATAAAAAAACACGATACGTTATACAGTCACATTTGAAACTTGAGCATGTTGAAGCAATTGCTTTTGATGGTAATACAAACAGTGAGTGCACACTGTGTCTCATAAGTTTTGCTGAGAATGGCAATGCAGGATGGACTGCTACTAAGCACTGGAGCCTACAGTTTAAACACCTAATAAACATGTTGGCTCTTTTCAGAAAAACACCAGTAATTTCATTAGATCAGCCTAATCATTTGTGGTCCTTTCATCATGTCAACTCATGATTGAGAGCGACATAATTGCTTTGCTCAGCTTTTCGAAGAAGGAAATCCTTGTTGTGAAAATCAAAAGAGGACTACATTGAGTAAATGGATAACACAATATAAAACATATACATCATGGCAGAAATGGCAAAGATTATGTAATATTGCAGAAAGGGTTAGTACATTTTTATTCTTATTAAAGTATAACATTTGAACATTTGAACATTGTGAACATTCAAAGTAGGCTTAATTTACCCACCAATTCATGGTCCATTCATGATATTAATATTAATAGATACATTACTGAGGACATTAGGAGTAGTGCCTCCACCACTCAACAAGAGTGTTTTGATAAACAGAGGTAAATCAGCTGAAGTCATACAAGCACTGTTTTTTCTGCAGCACTACCAAGAGAGAAGTAGTGAACTGCTCATGTTGTTAAAAGGGGGCTTTAGGGAAGATTACATCGTCATTGTCATCACCACCATGACCACTGCACTGACCAGCACCAGCACCATCATCATCATCATCATCTACACTGCTCTAACCACCATCATCATTATCATCGTCTTCCAGAGCTCAGCACACAAGCATAATAACTCCAACATTTAGGGCCCCATTGGAAAAATGACATCATTATTTCCCCCCTCTATAACTCTCCAGGGTACAACTGACTGAGCTGGAGAGGAGGGATGTAGTTTTGTAAATGATGTGATGTGTTGGCATCTTTGCAGGGATTGTCAGCTGCTTTGCTGTCTACATCTCACAGAAACGGCCCTGTAGGAAAGTTGACATCATCCTCATGCTGCAGAACAATAACTGGCATCCCTAATCCGCTGACATAAAATTGACATATGTCTGGAAGAGGGGAGATATATGACAACAATGGAAGTCGTTGGCCCTTCTGCAGGAAATTGTCAGCTGTTTGGCGTTCTGGAAATAAATGGAGGGGATTGAAGTGTTTTAGCAGAGCAGTAGACTTGCCAGAGACACAGTCCATGAACTGTGACTGCAAGGGTTCAAACCTTCCTTGTGAAATGCTGTCACACATCTCTCTTCGATGTTCAAAGTGTATCTGCACTGTAATGTCTAAAATCAGTTTAATAACCCTCTGGAGGGTGACTTCAGTCTGCCCTTGGGTTAAATGACATAATTCCCAGACACTGTGAAAAATGTGTAAAACCTGAAACTGATATAAAAATGGGGAATCAAGAAGGTTGAAAGCATCTGAAAAATATCCTAACCACCGAGAGCTTAAGGTTAAAAACCTAAAACCCATCAAGTTTGGGTCCAAACACAGAGTGCTATAGCTCCTCCACCCTACAAATGGTTTTGATTTTAGGAAGCTAATTAGGGAAACTTGGAAGCAGGGATTAATCTGCCAAAGTGATTGAGGGAATCATTCAGCTGTGTTTAACTAAAACCAAAAGTGCTACAGGCAAAATGAGTTAAATCCTATTGGCAAGGGTAATGCTAACTGACTTAAATAGTTGTGTGTAAAACTCTTCTGGTGGATTAACACTCTGAAAGTGACAGCATGGTGGAAAATGATGACCACAGCGCTAGAAAGGTGTGTGTTTGTTATCTGTCAGCAGTTTCCTAAGGAGAGAGAGGGTGTGTGTGTGTATTTGTGGAAGATGATACAAAATAAAACCATAAAATGCCAAATGCTCAAAATGCCAGAGACACAATCGTGCACGCACCTACACACACAACTCTAGCAAAGTGGTGAGTTTTCACAGAGAGCTGACACCTACAGTATGTGATGTCATCTTGCTTAAATCTAGCTCTAGCAATATGCATCACATGTCCCTGTGGGGTGAATGGACTGTGTACACCACTGTTTACCTTTGCCTGTCACTTTAATTGATTTTATAATAGCGATTTTAATCAGAAAATACAACATGCATCTGAGTCATATATACAGCATACACTACAACATAATAAACATGTCAGTGTGTGATTTTCCGTTGCTCATGGGTATTGGAGTATATTTAAACCACTCACAAACACACACACTGTATTAGGTTAATTGCTCATGTTCACGTTCTTCCTTACTCCAGTTCTTCTAATGACCACTAGATGTCGACTCCAGGACAACTGTTCCCATATGGAAGGGGCTGAGAGGGATCCCCACTTCTGCCTCGATTCACAGAGTCAAATTAAGTTTTTAGATAAGATAACAGACTCAAAAGCTAATATTACTTCAAATGTTTGTCTTGAGGGAGATTTGGAAACATAGCTATGATAACATATTCGGGCATAAAGAGAGGTATTATTGGAAGCCTAATTTAAAAGGAGTCTCAGCTTATCTCTCTTGGCTGTGCTGTTTTATGCTTACTAGTCACTCCAACCAGGACCTATGTCAATAAACTATTATCATATTATTTATTTTACTAACTCTGTGGTACTGGATCAAAATGCTGGTTTTATTCAAAGACTGAATCATACCGGTTAGCTTAATGGGTTAGTATATTTGAGAAAGTGCCCCGTTCTTGATCCCCAAGTTCAGATCATTAGGATCTGCTGGATGGTCTCCATGGAGTTAACAGTTCATAGGATGATGTCTTTGCTATTTATCGTGTTCATTATATTCCTGGCCAGCTTTTTATACACCACCCAACAGCATAACAATACAGTTGATACAATCGGGGCAGTTGTGGACAGCTATCTAGATCCTCTGTCTGAATGTGCTACGTCTCTTTCAGGCGAACAAAACTGGGTGGCCACATTTAGTCATCTAATTCATTTGAATCAACATTTCATAAACATACTGTATGGCCCAGTACAACGTATTGTTTCACAGGGTCGTCTGGTGGGTTCTCACATGATCAGGAAGAGGGATGAGTAAACCCTTTTATTGCTGAGACCACTGGATATTGCTAACGCCCATACAAGGGCCTGTGGGCATTACAAATCTGAATCACTGATATAAAACGAATCACTCAGAGCAGGGGGCGATAGTAATGAGAGTGGTTAGGCATTCCCATACAAGTAGGACACAACATACTGTGAGGTTGACTCAGTCCTCTAAGGGGTGATGGTGTCACTGTCTGAATAATGAAAATCTGCAGCTTCAATTGTGCTGTATACCTTACACTCTCTTTAGATGTGTCCTAAGGCACAATGCAGCTTGGTCTCTGACTCATGTGAGTCACGCTGATGTCTATAGAAGAAACATTGTGTATTGTGTTTGAATCAATGAGGAGTCTGCCAGCTGAATCATTTGGGTTATACAAACCACGTGACTCATTTGCTAAGGTCCATAAATCAACTTCCTCGTATCAGATCCGAAAACATGATCTGTGAAACTAGGTGTGGTGCTTTGAGTTCTGGCTGTCGCATAGGGATGTGAAGGTATTATATGACAGCAGATTCCCTTTGAGAAGCTGAGAAATTGACCATAAGTAATGACAAACATGGGGCTACCTTTGACATCGATGTAACAATATGCTTATGGTCCATATCTCTGTTTGGATCTGCTTTGGTTTTAGTTGTTTTAATGTTCAGGAAGAGTGTTTTAATTTGACTTCAGCATGTGACCACCTGGCCTCAATGTCATCAAAATGTCACCTGAAGCTCTCACCTAATCATTTTATGAATCCCTCCTTTTTGAACCACGCACACATGCACCCACACACACACACATACTGTCGAGCTTGTCTTCCTTCCTGCGGAATGACAATGCTTCCTTGTTTATGCAGCAACCATAAAAACACAATCAGCCACAAGTCAACACTGACTGACTCCAAACAAGCTGGATTACTGCTCTAATTGAGCTTTAATAAGCCCTTATTAAACGGCCGCAGGCCTCGTTAGGCAGTTCATTAAGTCATTTCATCCTTTTATTCCTTCATTAAGTCTCTTTTCTTCTCTCTTTTCATCTCAGGAATTGTGGGAGTGGTGAGGTCTGGGAGATCACAACCTTAATTCTCTCCAAGACAGACGGTTTAATTAACACTGGAGGAATCCTCACTGGCTCCAGACCTCTACACTAGGAATGTACAGGGGAATTGGAGTGCCAAGGTAAGGCACTAAGCTAATGTGTTTTTACTGGCAATATACACTAATAACCTTTTAAATTACAGCTACCGTGTTCCTTGCATTTATGATGTAATTAGATGTTGATACTGAATGCATGAAAAATGGATACAAATTATGAATACATATGTAATTTAGCAGCGTTTGAGAGAAATGCCTGATAATGAACACTGGTTTAATTAAATGTGAGCAAATTTCTTTTTTTCCCACCAGACCCCAACATGAGGAATAAGTAGTAAAGTAAATGTATAAATACATTGCAAAGTAGACAGACACTGTACATACCGGACTGGGAGAAAACAACTATTCAAAGTTACTGACAGAAGGGAAATTGCAACAGACAGTTACGTCTGTTGGTACTTCCTCTTCATTATGCATACAACTGTGTTTCCCACAGTTGACACTGACATTTATTCTCAAAAAGTTCAAAATGATACCGTCACAGCACTCGTGAACACATGTAGGTTGTTTACGAGTCGAAACAAGAAATGTAGACCTATGAATTTCATAAACCTACAAAACCAAGTCTGACTGTGAACGTCAAGATGATGAAACACTGATTATTTGTTTTAAGTTAAGGTAATGCTATAAGTCTCTAAATGTTCAAGCTGTATTCTGTTTTAGGCCTCACTTTGGTGGCATTTTGCCAATCTGCTTCTTTGGTTTGTACCTTGCAATGAACCTTCTCCTCATTATGTCCCACCGCAGCATGCCCTTTAAACAGAAAGTAGATCGCTTTCAGGGTTTCATACATTTTGAAATTCAACTTCATGAGGACATAGTTGTCATGCATTTTATGACAAATATTTATTGTATTTATTTATTGTGGTTGAGTAAGCAGAGAGCAACCAGATGCACACACACACACACACACACACACACACACATACACACACACACACACACACACACACACACACACACACACACACACACACACACACACACACACACAAACATCCACACATCATCCAAACCTGTTTTAAAGATTAGAATCTAAAACACTAAAACTGTCCCTTTGAAGAGTGCAAAGCAAATTGTTCCCCCTAAAGCTGAAAAGTTAAAGATTACAGTTAGTAACATCTGCATGTTTTTGTGTCTGCTGGTGTGGGGGGGGATTTCCAATTCTGTGTGGAATATTCAATGAACTCTGCACGCACATACCTTTTTCCCTTTTCACATGCCAATAAACACCTGAGCCATTGTTTGCTGTTAGCAATGAAGAAAGTTATACACCTGGGAATCTTAAGAGAAACAACATTGCATAAGGATCAGTATTAACTTAAATTGTATGAACATGGATAGTTCTATTTTAAAAAAGGTAAAAAACCACCCAAACAAACAAAGATGACAGTAATATATATAAATAAATAAATGAATAATAAAATAGTAATAAAATACTGAACCAGTAACACAAGGAGACTGGGCCACATTTAGCCATCTATTTCGTCTGAAGGAGGTGTGTATGTGTGATAGAGTGAGAGAAAAATAGAGATTGTATGTGTGTGTGTGTGTGTGTGTCTGTGTATGTGTGTGGATGTGAGTCTTTGCATGTTTATTAACGGTTTGGATCCTACTGAGGAGACAGATGTTCATGGCAGAGGTATGCAGAGATGAGATAGTGTCCAAATTAATCCACTTGTGACTTACTTGTGTGTGTGTGTGTGTGTGTGTGTGTGTGTGTGTGTGTGTGTGTGTGTTTGCGTGTGTGAGGGGGAATACTCTTCCCCATGGAAGTCAGAAAAACTGTCCTTCACCTTTCTGTGTTGTTTTCACAACATTGTGTGTGTGTGTATGCTGTATGTTAACATGCTTTAGTGCAGACAGCTAAGACTTCCACCTTCAGCCATGAAGTGATTGAGTTTTCTGAAGCTTCAGCAGATGTCCAAACCTCAGGATTCACCCCGTCTCTTTCTATCTTTTGTTTTTCTCCCTGTCTTTGTTGTTTTGGATTTCTTGAGCTCCTGTTTCTGTTGTTCTGTTTGTCCTCTTTGCCACTTTGTGTCAGTCATTTATATATACACATTCAACAGGCATAGACAGTACACTACATTCATATACAAACACACACATACAGTATCGCTGACAGTTGATGTTGACTGATGATGCAGAAAAATATTCACTCACTCAGAAACACAAGGAAGTGCTGGTTTGAGTGTTATGTAAAATTATAGCTCATGTATTCAAAGACACACACACACACACACACACACACACACACACACTTGTCAACTGATTAGTTACACAATTAGAACCATAAGTTCCATAAAAAAGCAGAAGCTGCCAACTGTTTGTACTTTTGCGAAGGGAGAAATGAAACTTGTGAAGTCAGTTGAAGCCATATATGAGTTAAGATATTATACGGTTTGCTGCCTTGTCTGAAAAACACATCCAGCATGATCCAGCACACATATACAAAACTCAGAGCTACCTATCGTTATGTGTCATGTGTTATTTTTAAAAAGCGCACAATCTGTCATTATTTTAAGGTGAGGTGGGACGTGTTCACCCTAATCAACAATGTTTCCAGTTCTTACAACAGTGGTTGGACAGTCCATCTCTGATACTTAAAATGCTGATTCGTAAAAATAAAGAATTGGACATTACATAACTAAATTGGGTACTCTCCAGTTTAATATAATTTAGTCATGTCTAAATATGGACATTACGGGGAGACACTTTAGACAAATGCTGAACCCACAAGATCACCTTTGTCTGCTGAGCAGGCCAACCCTTAGCTGTGTGTTCTAATTGTCTGTAATTGTAGCTGTAGTCTACTCAATGAAAGCAATCAAAGGCACTCAATTACAAGACATTGGTCAGCAGCCCTAGGGGCAGAACTTCAGATCAGGGGACATACACATGCATGTGCATAAATACACAAATGGTCACACACACACACACACACACACACACACACACACACACACACACACACACACACACACACACATATACACACACATATACACACATATACATACAGGCAGTTACCCACACATTTCCTGTGTGTTTCATGTCAGACGATCTTTTCTTCTTTCTCTTCTGTTTGGAGAGGAAGTGCGAGTCTAATGACTTTTCCTTTGCGTCACAAACACTGCATGTGGGAGGCAGACAGCCGCACTGCACATATGTGCAAGTGAGAACCTTTATGCATGCATGTATGGGTTTGCGAAGAGCTTGATAGATGCAGGTCGTGTTCTGAAATTGTTAGAGGCTTCATGTATCTTCAGGAGTTTGTATTTTTGAGAAAATTCACATTTGTGTTTGTTTGTGCCTGTGAAAGAAAGTCTTTTTTTTTCATTTTTCGTCTGCTTCTGAAAAATAAGTTTGTCTCAGAGGAATTGTACACACCGTGTACATTTGATGTCACCTTGTTGCGCTTGTGGGACACTTCTGTTTGTGCACGTAATGAGGCGTGACCATATAGTAGTGTTTGAGCTTTACTTTTGTATGTGCCTCTTGCTCAGTTTTGTAAACACCGCTACCACTGAGACTTCACACACTTTGTAGAACTCACTGTTTTTCCTCTGCCACTCACACTCTCTATATCGATCCTAATCCATATTTTATTTCTTATGAGAATTACTGTGGACCGAGCTGAAATCTCAGTAATTATTTGTTGTAGTAATGTATCCTATATGTATGAGGGTTGCTACCAATGCACCTCATAAACCGCATCATTTTAATGCTTTGAAGGAGAATTCTACTCCAAAATCAACAATGAGCTGTCAAAAAAGTCAGCTTGTTTACATAAAAGTTTTAAAAGTTTTAGAAACATTTTAAGGGTTTGGGTTTGTATCTCTTAAGGATGAAGGAAGTGATGCAAAGAAAATAACATACTGTGCCCAGTTCAAATTCCTTCACTCTACATTCATAGAATGGATAATAAATAATAATTTAAATTTTAAGAAAATAGAAACAACAATTGTTCTGTTTAATGTGATATTTATGCTACACCACGTCCTCCAAACTGCAGTAATGGTTAAAGACATTCTGTGTATATTTGGCTATGGAACCCATGAAAGTATTGTGATTACATAATTTACCTTTGGTTTTGATTTAACTTATGATGGCATGTCAGTCAACATTACTAAACTCTCAATGTAAACATAACACTGATGAGTAAACTCCTAAATAATGAGGTTCACTGATGCAGGGCTCCCCATGACTAAATATTCAGGCAACCAAAACTGTCTCTGTTCTGTCCCATTTTGGGTTGCAATATTTCAAGCACATCTCCAAAACTGGCTCCACATCTCCAAAAGTGTGAATAAATCTTCATGGGAGTGAAACAAGGTTAGCTAATCCAGCAATGCTTGGTTCCCCATACAGTTGTGAGTTTGCACAGTTCATCTGGGGCCACAGAGGAGTGTTCTGCACAAAACAAGTACCCATTCAAAGACCAAGGTTGATGTTTAGCTATAAGCAAGGGACTGTTGAAACATTATTTTAAAAACAGCCGTTTGATTGGATCCAAGGCCTTTGCTGAACTCTTCTTCCAAACTCATCACTCCCCTTTTCTACCTTTGCACTCTGGTGCCAACTCCATCATTTCCCTTACTATGTCTTATGCTTATGGACACCCACTCTCCTTCTCCTTCCTTTTCTTTCTCCCTCCCTACTTGCCTTTTTATCACTCCATCCTCCTCTTTTTTTTTGTCATTCCCAAACCTTGAATCTCAAATCTTTTTGTTCTCTTCCATGTGCATTTACTCACTGCCTTCACATCCCTCTGTCTTTCTGTATCTCTCTCTCCCTTTCAAATTGTGTTTTATTTCCATCTTAAATTATGCTTCATTGGCTTTAGGAAGAAAATTATGTTGACACTAAGTAATAGAAGAAGAAAAGCTATCACCTTAATCACCCTGTGTACTGTCATTCTCCAACCAACACAAATTGAGAAAATGACTAATAATTACAATATACCTCAATCATGAATGTAAAAAACGACATTTGATAGTGACAACGTAGTATAAAGACCCAAATGACTGTGGGTGGCAGGGAAAGTGGACCAGACAAACTAACACAGGACTTTCAACCAGGAGACCAGGGTCCGTGTACCAGAAGTGTTGTTGAGTTATTTTTCAAGTTACACAGTTTTTTGAACTTATGTTACACTGCTTGCATTTTACTTAGTTTACGTGGTTATTTTAAGCCCAACTGTAATGTATTTCCAAAACGTAAGCAAGTGTTTTTGTTGAATTCACAAGTGAACCCCGCGTTTACTGCGACCGTAGTGGAGCGCCATAGCTTGACACCCTGGGCTACCCAGTCCTCGAGAAAGTGGCCCTTCCAAAGGCCAAAGGGGTCTGACCGAGCATCAGCATGTGATGACTGTGATGTTATCTCTGTATATGCAGTTCATCAGTAATTCTTAGATGTATTCTCAATCAACATTACGTGATTTTGTTGTATGTTGTGTGTAATTCCAGCTGATGGGCAATGTATTGGTTTTTGAATATTGACTCATTTTAGCTCTTTGAGTTGCATTAATGTTACCAAATTTCTTCACAGCAGTTTAATGGAGAGGATGACTGGAGTTTTGCCTCTTTGCGAGGAACATGTAAAGTGAGTTTGTTTTATCCTGCTCTCCTCCGCTCTATCTTTGCTACTGTCTTCAGCTCCCTTCAAACCCCTTCTCCTCCAGCTCCACATCATGAGCAGTGAGACTACTGTTGCAGTTGAGTTCAGTTCAGTTGAGGTCAGACAGACAGTGTGCTGCCCCGGGGAGATACAGGCTGGCTACCAACCAGATAAGTTGGAAGGCGATGTCCTGGTATTTCCCCTCTCTCTCTCTCTCTCTCTCTCTCTCTCTCCCTCTCTCTCTCTCTCTCTCTCATGTCTGAGAGCTTGTTGCTCCCACTGAACGTTGAAAGCTCAGACGAGCTCCTCGGAAACCAAATCTGACCGTTAGAGCAAATAATAATCATAATAAATTAAGTACATTCTGTCTCTCATTTCCCTATCACTTTCTCAGCCTCCCTCACCATCTCATCTCCATGTGCACGCGCACACACACAGTCTCACACACAGATTTAAATGATTTATTCATGTCAGCATAAATTACAGCAATAATCTCTGGTGTACCATAAGAGAATCAGATACTGGTGCAGTTGGTGTTTTAGCATTGATGTGTTGTGGTGCCTCCATGCCAGCTAATTTTGATCGGTGTGTTTGTTTAAACTCACTTGGCTTTCCCTAACAAGTTTGATCTGAGTAAACAAGGAGCCAGCCAAATAACTGTGGAGTGAGAGGGAAAGACACAGGGTCAGAGAGTGTGTGAAGCAGTGAGACAGGCAGAAAGGCAGAGGCAACCACTTACTCAGGCTAAACCCTGAAGTCATGGACAGGAAGCTGATATTTTCCCAGACTTACTTTACTCTTTTTTTTGGAGTCTGATCCGACAATTGTAGCTTCCTCTGAGGGGCTAATAATACAACAGAGCCATTGTGCCATGCGTCGTTTCCCTTCGCCTGGTTTAGCAAGAGAGAAGGCGTCTGCATGAAATCTTTCCACTCCCAGTGTGGTTGGGTGGAGCTTTTATTGCCATCAGATTGGATTGTCACACCACATCGTACTAATGCACTATTATAGTCTGGCTCAGATGAATATGAATACACAGATACACAGTGCTCTAGAGAGTAGCCTCAATAGGCTCTAAATTCCCTATGTCCATCTTGTACTGGTGTTTTAGTTTTTTCTTAGCTGTGCAGAAAGTGTGAATTATGGGCGAATAATTGCAGTTTTCTATTGACTTTATATGCAATCGTGCTGCCTAAAACATTTGCTTCCTTGGATTTCTGTCAATTCTGCCAATCTGATTGGATTCATGTTGCACTATTGTTTCTAATATAACTTGTTTCAAGAATGTGTAGGATAAACCAGTGTTGTTATTTCACCCAAATGCAGCTGCAAGGCGATTTGGAGTCCATGGGTCCTACGAGACCCAAATTAAATGTTGCAGATATACATTAACTCTCATGTAGGTGGGACTGTGTGGTTATCATCATCATCATCATCATCATCATTATCATCATCTTTGAATGAGTTTTGTATGACATCTTTATTGCTATTGCTATACTTCTATTATTAATGGGCCTACCATGCATTGTCTTCCTGAAACTGTATGCATCCAAATTTGATAAGCTAACTACTTTGGGTATTGTATAGATGGTTTCCTTCTGATAACAGTACAACTAACAATGCTGATCTGAAATCTGATAGTTAACATCTGGTTTTGTTTTTATTGCGATTGCAAACGACTTTGAGAAATAACAATGATTTGTATCAACTTTTAGTTCTCATTGCCTTAGGCAGGTGCAAGTTGTGTTTTAAAGGTTGCTTAGTAAACAGGCGAGTAACTGCATTAGCATTTCTTTAGATTAAAAACATCCATAGTGCTTTATGTCTTATTTGTCCTGTGGGACGGGGCCGAGTTTTATTAGAAACTGTGTTGTGAGCAGGTGTGGCATTGAAAATAGTCCCACACAGAGTTGAAGGCTGAATGTGAGATGAAATTACTTGTTAGATGGATGGCTTTTGTAGTGTTCTTGACACAGCCTTATAAAAAATATAAGTGATCTTGCAAATGAAATATTAACCCTAGCATTGCTTTCCTATTCACTTCGTACCTATGTTACACCTGCATTGCATCGAACGTGTGGGCTTTTATACAGTATAATGTTTTGTTGAATTTTTAAACACACAAACCCTCACTTATTATTCACCTTTCCTAGACACACAAATGATCAATGGTGGGTTGGGAGATGAGATGATAATATAAAATCACAAGGAAAGCATTACTCTTGCATGCGTAGTGAGAAAGGAGTCGTTTTTATGACCCAGACAGTGCAACATTAATAAGACAAATCACCGTGTATCCCAGCTTACCCTTGATCATCCCCACAGGCAAAGCAAAGCATGTCTGGTCAGGTTGACCAGTTTGTCTGTCTCTGTTTGTGTGTGTCTGGGTGTGTGTGACTGTAGCCTTGCATGCATCCCTATCTGTTCATCTGGCTTCTGGCCTGTCATGCTGTTTGTCTCCATGTTTGGATAACCATGCATCTATCATTTTATCAGTAAGTCTATCAATTGGTGTGTGTATGTGTGTGTCCATGGGTGAAATGACCACTAAGTTTCCCGCTGTGTCGACCACATGCTCCACTCCATTCTCCTCAGCTCGGGTCCTCCTTTTTAACCCACCTGGCCGCTCTACCTTGACCACCCATGTTGTTCGGTCTGGCCTGGCTTTTTGTGTTGCCCTGAGCGATCACATTAGTCTGACTTTTTCATCCTCGGGGCTCCATGTGGGGTCCCTGCAGGTGAAAATGGTACTCCATGAAAACAATTCCTACTGGGAGGACTAAACAAATGCAAAGTGGCATACAGGACATATTCATACAAATGCATTTTGCTACTCTCAATTGCAAATGCATATTCCATACTAGGCAAGGCAAGGCAAGTTTATTTGTATAGCACATTTCAACAACAAGGCAATTCAAAGTGCTTCACATGAAACCATTAAAAGCATCAAAACATAATGCAAAAGAAAAGGAGATTTAAAAACAATTGTTTATCACAATTACTAGTGACTCAACCAGTACAAAAATGTACTATCTCTGTGTCAGCAGATAACAATCTTGGAACCACAGAACAACCATAGATTTCCACCTTAACTGAATAAATAAGGCAGTGAGCAACACTTACACTCAAATTACTACATGACAAATAAGTCCATTCTGACTATTAACCACTAACCCGGTCATTGCCATCAGAATCTACAGCAAAATTCTCTATCCTCTCCCTCCACCTGATCTCAACTCTTTTCTCTCTCACCTCACAGCCAAATTCTCCAGCAGTCAGAGACAATAATGGTCTAATCTGTCTTGGTCAGAGCTTGTGAGCACAAATACCTGACCAGTGGGCCCTGTGGTTAGTGGAAGTCTAGGGGAAGTGCATGTCTCTCTGTGTATAACCTTACCTGTCTCAGTGCATGACGTGGTTTTTTTATGTGAACATGTGCGAGGTTGTGTGAGGATTTGTCTGTGTGTGTGTGTCTGTGTGTGTGTGTGTGTGTGTGTGTGTGTGTGTGTGTGTGTGTGTGTGTGTGTGTGTGTGTGTGTGTTTTTTCCGCTTAGGTCTTTTTGCTTATCTCTTCTTATTATGGCGCTAATTACCAGGGTGTGGACTTAAAAGGACAGAGGTTTTTAGTCCAGACACAGGGGGTTGGATTGGTGTGTTCCAGTCTAGACTAATCTGGATGATTAGGTGCGCCACAGTGACATAGAGTGAAAAACAGAGGATTTGGCAGGGGGATTGTTTTTGTTTTACATGCTTCATTCCTGTTTAACAGTTTACAAAGGATGCCAGGAAAAGACTAAGCAGTTTTGCAAAAATATCAAGACAAAAATTGGAATCTGATCCAGTTACATTCCAAGGTCCCTCTTTTTCGCTGATCAAATGATTCTCTTTCAGTGTGCTCGTGATTTCTTGAAGGTATATTACAGATATCAACTTCATCCAAAACAATTGAAATAAGTGCTTGCACCTCCTTGCCCTGCTGTAAACATTCACTTGTGCCCTCTTTAAACTTTCTTCCAGTCTCTATTTAAGGGGCAGACACTAGTAAAACTACGCAGCTGTCTGCCCTCTCTCTTTCTCTCTGTAAACCAAGCCAGCTGTCTGCCCTCCACCTCTGACCTTGTTTTGATGAATACTGTTGTCTCTGTGTGTGTGTGTGTGTGTGTGTGTGTGTGTGTTTGAGTGCACACATACGTATGTGCGTGTGTGCATACATGTCAATGGGCTTTCAGTGCGACCCTTGACCTTTTGTGACTGACAGGCTAAATCTAGCCACCCTGCCTCTTGCTCTTGTTCTCGTCTCCTTTTCTCCCCTCTGTTTCCTGACTGATAGCCTGTCAGTGAGACAAGCACTCAGGCTCGGACATTATGTGTGTGTGAGGGTGGACTGGGGGTTGGGGTCACTGGGGGTTGTGTGCCAGTGAGACAGGGAGGGAAAAAGAGCACGTTCAAGTGTGTGTGTTTTTATATAGGTGAAGGTGTGTGCACAAGCTAAGGGGGTTGCAGAGGAAGACACTGTCCAGACATTTCAAAAATAACAACCCATATAGTCGTGAAGTTGTGTGTTTGATTGTGTATGTGTGTGTGTGTGTGTGTGTGTGTGTGTGTTTGTCGTCGCAAAGAGTATCTGGTAATTATTTAGTCAGGCTTTGACCTTTGACCCTGTCCTTTGACCTCCCACATCCTGTTCAACTGGAGAGAAGATGGACACACATTCATACATATGCACACACCCACACACACTCTGGGGTTTAAGGGGGTTTGTGTTTGTGTGGGCTGGGAGTAAATTCAGAGGTTTAGCGATTTCAAATGAGTGAGTATTTTAGGGTAGAAAAACACGACTGGACTATCAAGGAATGTGCACAAAATTGATCAAACATGCCTCAGAGATACTGTTAACACACACATTAAGTAGGAGAAGTAGAGAAAGGAGGTAGTTGTTATTGAAAGTTTTTGGACAAGTACTGGCAATACCATTACCATTTATTGATTATTGCATTCATCAGGGTTTTGTCCATTCAACAAAAATACCCCAAATTAAAAAAAAAAAAAAAGATTGCCTTGGAAACCAAGTTTTTTTCCTACCATTACAATAAAGGAGAAGAAAAGCAGCAGGAGTTCGCTCTGGGCTCTTTCCCTGCTGGATTACATTACTTCGTTCTTTTGTGATAACATCTACTGAGAGCCTCATATTAGCCCTCATTATGCCTGTCTAAGCTTTGTGTATTTGTGTGTGTATGTCTATCTGCACTGGGTAATAGCACCAGTGTATGATGTATCCAGTTTGTTTTATGTTGTATAACCATATGCTGTATGTCCATTTGTGGTATGTCAAATATATGTACAGCATGTGTAAGAGAAGGAGACTAAACAATTGTTTCTTTTCTCATCTCTTAGATACATTGTCTATCCTCAGGACCCCTGGCTGCGCAGCTATAGCCACTGATGATTAAGCAACAATGCAGACAAAAATCAAGGTATGGTGGCTTCCCATTTTTAAGGTTACTACCGCAGTGCCTGTTTGAACGGGCCGGTCACTTGGCCTCCGTTATTGCTGCTTTCTCGGGAACCGCTCATCCAAACAACTTTACGCTCAACACTGAACTTCCTTGGGTCCTAAACTATACACCTGCCATAGCTGCATGCCCTAGCCATGTTGATGGAGAGCGAGCTGTACCCAACATGCAGTGAAACAGTTAGTAGGGGTCCCCTTTCAATACACTACACAGTGTGCACATAACGCAGTGTTAATAAATGTGTCCCATACACCTCAAGTGATCGCACTTGACACTGCACGTCCTTGGGTGCTCAGCAATTCATCCGCCAAGTGGGATGTTGATCAGATGAAAGGTTGTCGAGAAAAATCAAAGGATGGACAGACATAAAGACAGAAAGACACCCACACACATTTGAGTTTGATGGTTGGATAGTAATTTGATTATATGATAAATGTGGTTATGTTTTTGCTTTAATCAGACTTGGAATATAGTAAATACACTAGTTATAAGTGTCGTGGTTGCATTGCCGTAACCATATCTCAGCACTGCAAATATCCCAGCAGTGATAGCAGCAAATATCCTCAAGAGATGCATCAAAACAAAACATAAAGAAGAGAATGTATAGTCGCATGATGACATTTATTTCACCAGTCTTCCCAAGGTATCAAACATTAAAACACACACAATAAAACAGTGCAGCAGTATAGAAAACAAAGTAAAAACAATAAAAATACTGCAGTGAAGTGGAATTCAATAAAATCACTTGAAAGCGCAGACTCAATTATGTTGAGGCTTGACTTTAGCTGGAGGGGAAAACTTTGTTTTTAACTGCTGGGGCTGGGTGAATGGGTTGACTTGGTGCTTGGGTGATATATTTGTCTGGGCAGTGTGTGCGAGAGTGTGTTAGTGCGAGTGCGCGGGTGTGTTTGTGTGTGAATGTTAACGGATGTCTGTGTATGTAAGCCACACAGACCCTATCCTTAATTCAAGGGTGAATTTGGACTTCCTCCCCTTTCAAGTCTTCTTGTCAACACAGACTGACACGAGACGTTTCTAAATGAGTCATCTCTCTTTCTCACTCCTTCTTCCTTACTGAGATGTTTGTTGTTCTTATAATATCCTTCTATTGTAAACAGCTAATTTAGCAGCTACAGCATATTTCAACTGTTATTTGCCCTATAAATGATGTGATAGCATTTTTTAAATGATTCTGACGGCCTGCCTTTTGGTTTGTGGAAATAAATAAACATGGCGGTGCAGTTTATGTGTTGATTTTATGTGTTTAATGCCGGTGTCCCCTGGCTGGATCTTTGAGGGTAAACGGTTGGGCATGCATTTCTCTCTGTCACACGGTCTTTTATGATACTACCAAAAGTGAGAGATATTAAAAATCCTACCCATAAGGGGCTCTAATATAATTATGGCAACTGTAAGTCTTAAATTAGTGTTATATTACCCTTTAGGTTTTTGTTTCGTAACCTCTTCTCTCTCAGGGCAATTTCCGTTGTCACTTTACCTATGAAAGAAAACTGCAGTACATCTTTATATCGAATATAGTGTTGACCGCCCACATGGGATGTTCTCTAAGTTCCCAAAGGTGTTAGTTGTCAAGCCTTCAGCTGTGTGCTTGTTCAATGTCACCCCACACCAGACCTGACCCTGGTGGCTTTTCACCTTTTGAAGGGTGAACTTTAACCTTCAGAGAAATGACCTTTGATCTTAACAGGTCCTAATAGTGTGGAGAGGACTGCTGGTGACAGGAGACAGATGGAAACGCACATACATGTAAATGCAGATACACACATGGGCTAGTGCGCAGACATGAGACACTCTAATAGAGTGGAAAGCTTTGCTCTGCAGGCCTGAGGAGTGACAGGAGAGCCATGGGGACACACACAGACGGGGCTCGGCTTACACAGGAAACTGCTGAGACATGCAGGTCATGTCTGTTTCCATGTTTACGGACCAAGCAGTCGTAGAAAGGCAGACCAGCACATACGCATTCACTGCGTAATCAAATTCTGTTTTGTGTGCTGTTGGACAAAGTTTTGGCTAAGACAGCATTGTTTGTTTGACAAAATGCTAGCTGGTTTTGTCTACCGAGGACTACAGGTCAGCCTGACTTTGTTTTATTACTGTTGTTTGAGAAGATGTATGCAAGTGTGCAGAAACTCTCAAGAACATGCATGAATACTGCACATGCATACACCTCACCTACAGTAATTGAGTTTTCTGAAGGTTAAACTGGACACAAACTAATCTGTTTTGGCCTCCAAGGGCAATCCTCTCCTGAAATAATGAGCTTCGTAGTTTACCCTTTACTAAACCTCCCCAGTAGACCACAGATGGCCTTTCAATTACCAAGCTAAAACATGCAGAATGGCAATGCATGGCATTATCAATGGACATGCAACAGGGACCACCTCCTCTGCAAGCAGGCGAGCACACACGCCCACAGTCACACGCACACAATCACACTCACACACACACACACACACACACACACACACACACACACACACACACACACACAATTGCAGACATGCTCAGACACATGCTGACAAATACACAAGCATATGGTGTATGTACACACTTGCATGTGTGGACACGCACACATAGAGCCAGATTACTTTGCCTATGTGCTTAGCAAGCAATCTTTGTTGGGGTCACCACTCCTCACCCCTGCAGTGCACCAATCTATAAAGCCAGCCCTCTGGGACACAGTCAAGCCAAAGTGTTTGTAGAGTGATCTGAAGTTAGTTTCTGAGCTGCTGCAGCTGCTGCTGCTGACTGGTCTACCTTCTACCAGAGGTTTCAGATTGAAGATAAATGGAGTATGCAGCAAAAGAAGAGAGACTGTGAGGTTTTTGATTCTATCAACTCATCCATGTGACATCAGGTCATTTTCTCTCTGATTTGCCCTGATAACTCTTCATCACTCACCGTGTTACATTAGACAGGTCATTAGGAATATCCAAAGTAAGACAACAGACCTTTTAGAAGTATTTCCGCAATAATACAATACAGTATAACATTGTGTACTTTTTTATGATCAAAATGTTCTCACTTTCAAGTCATATGTCCATTTAAATGTTGAAATGAACAAATCCTCACTCCTGTAACATTTTCTATGGAATCGATCAGCATTACTTTACCATATGGTTTTAAACTTTTGAGATGCCAATCACCTGCTGTCACTCAACAAAGTGCATGCTAAACAGTTGCTGCTAATTGTGGGCGAGTTGACCAACAGCTTAATTTATCATGAGCTATTATGAAGATAACATATGTGCACTTGTTTATACCATATTTTTATAGAATATATGCTGATAGATGGAAAAACAAATCATGATGGGGAACCTCTGTAGTCTTTACATCAGTGTGACAGCTAAATGTTACTTTTGGATGCTTTTAGTGTGAAATGTTTGCCTGAATGTGTATTTTTTCAAATATGCTCATTCTCTGACATGATGAGATGAGACAGTTGTGAAAAGATATATGTATGCAAGTCCTACTGTTTAGGAATATATAATTCTCTATTGATATGCTAAAAAGACATTTGGGATTGGGGTTTTAAAGGCAGATATCCAACAGGGAGTTGTGGGCTAGCAGAGGGTAGCTGCATAATCAGCTCCACCATCAGCTAACTGATGTTCTGCATACTAGAGATGGGATTTCTGGGTCAGTGTGTGCATGTGTCTGTGTGTGTGTGTGTGTGTGTGTGTGTGTGTGTGTGGCGGTAGTGGTGGGGGTTTGTCCTTTTATCTGCATGTATGTGTGCATGTCTGCATGTGTCCTTTCTGCATGTGTATGCATGTGTGCAGTCTATGTCTGTATGCTAATCTGTGTGTTTATGTGTGTGTGTCAGGGGCTGCGACCTCTTTCCCCACAGGGAGGACAGTCCCTGTCTCATTAGGGAAGAGAGACTGAGTGAGACAGACAGATAGACGGACAGATGGGAAGGAAGAGAACAAACAAAAACACAGAAGATGGGGGGAAAGAAACACAGGGAGCAGCAGTGGAAAGCAGGCATAGAATGTATTGGGGGTCAAAGGTCAGTTATCCATTACCCCAATGAGCAGAAAGGGCCATGGCAAAGGAGGTCATGAAGTTTTCTTATTCACACACACGCACGCACGAACACACACACACACACACACACACACACACACACACACACACACACACACACACACACACACACACACACACACACACACATCTCCCACTTCCCTCCATGTGATATATGTCACAATCCAAGCTTGACTCTAGTTTAATTGAATCAAGAGGCAGTGTGTGGGTGTTTGAGGTTCAGGAAACAGGGGCAGAAGGGGTGTGGGGGTGGATGGCAAAACTATGTGTGCTTATATAGACAGAAAATTAGATTGTTTGGTTCCAAGTGTGTATAAATGCACCCAGGGTTCTGTCTGTATGTGTGTGTGTGGTGGCACGCATGTGTGTCGGTGTCTGTGTCTGATTACTCAGATCTTAAGAGTCTTCATCCAGCCTGTTTGGCTATATTGACACAGAAGGCAGGTCAACATTTCTTTTAAGTTAGAATAAGGGTATGATATCTGTTTTTCATCAGACAGAGCAAGGTTTATGTAAGAACAGAGAGAAAGAGGAGGAAGGGGGTCTGAGGAAATCAAAGGACAAAATGTAGCTCTGGTTATTGTACACACCTATCATATTCAAGTCATTAAAGGATATTGGAATCACACTTTGTGGGAGAAAGAAAAAAGGACTGGGGGTGAGAGAGAGGCAGAGGTTGAGTGATGGGAGAAATGCTGAGTGAACGTCATGATAATCCCAGAAAAAAAGAATTGCACTGAAGTACAAAGCAACCACAACTGAAGCCCTAAACCTCAAGGAAGCCCACCACCTTATGATTACAGAGCCATGCGGTTTATCTGGCAGGAGGTTCTTATATTTATTATAGTCATACTCTAAACTCCTCCTGTGTTCATCTTATGAAATTTAGGCTAACACATGCCTAAAAGATCAGGTTCTTTAACATTTGTGACTTTTCCCGAAAACTCACACTTTGTAGTGTCCCAGTGTACACACTGTCACAAAGCTCTACTCGTATTGCTGAGCTAGAGACATTTACACTGCCGACTTGAATGCAGATACCATGCCGTTAGATCACTGCAAATGTTTTTCATGTTCGTGTATTGCCTTTAAGAAAGTGAGAGATTAAGGACGAGAGAAAGATCGATGGATATAGAGAGAAGAAAATGCGGAGAAACAGCCGAAGGGAAACAGAGCGTTGGAGCGAGAAACAGACAGGGAGCACAGACCGGGATGGAGTGAGAGTCAGAGACGGAAAAAAGAGAGGGAGAGAATTAAAGTAACCACAACAGAAGCCCAAAGCCCACTAAGTCCCCTTCTCCTTATGATGGTGGGGTGTGGTGTTGGGGATCTGGCACAACTTCCTACAGTACAGCCCCTCTCTAAACATCTCATACACCCAGTCAGAGACAAAGTCACAGCTGACCACATCACAACGTTTGTGCATATGTGTGTGTTTGCTCGCAGGCTCACAGAAAACATACGCTGCCTGAGCATGTCAGCGGTGTCTCTTGATCTCATCTGTCTTTTATTGCCTAATCCCTGTCTCTCTCCTCATTCCTCCCTTACTCCTTACAGTGTGTACCCCCCATATCTGTCCCTCTTCTTCTCCCCTCACCCCCAACACCCCTCTCCACTTTTTTCCTTAAGGTTTTGAATATAACCTTAGCGGCTCCGGCAACAGATGATCTTTTCCATTCATGCCAATAAAGGCTGTGCCTTTTCCTACCCTCGCACACATCTGTCTTTGTCTCTGGGTTTGATATGGGCCTTTGCTCATTGAAACTTTCAAAGTGTTCCTGTTTGCCATAGATGAGTTTCAGCCAACCCACCATATGGGTCATTCATGCACTCTCCCAATGGGTTGAGAGTGAGACGACGGTTTGCTCATAAATGTTTCATTCTGGTTTACATAACAGTGGCTCAGCTCTTTGGTAGCACACATTGAATGTATGATTACAAAATGCTGTCTGTTCCTTCTCGTCCTCGTCTTACTCTGTGTCTGTCAGTCAGTCAGTTTCTCATACGTTCTCTGTCCTTTTAAATTGGCGTCTCCTTCGCTTTCTGTCTCATTTTTTTTTAAATAACATGCAATCAAAACATATCATCATCACACTGCACCCTCTATCATTTTTTTTTTCATTTCAACCTGCCTTATTGGCATGACAGTTTACATTTGCGTTTATGGAGGGAAATAGTAGATAAAGGAACAGAAAGACACTTAGCATAACAAAATATGATAATTGTAAAAAAATAATTATGTTCTCTATAATAAATAAAGATGACTAGAGTAATATCAAATCGTACAAATCTGCATCAAAGTAAACATAATGACATACACTGAAGAATATCTTCAAAAAAGTAATACATGTTTATTCTAGTGCATACATGTACACACAGTCCTAAATCAGATTAAATATTTGGGAGGAATGTTGAATAACAGTTATGATACATTTCAATAGGTAGAAATTGTTTAGCTTGAGATGGAAATGGATGACTAAGAATTTCTAGACACATTTTAGGCTTTGCGAAAATGTACTTTAGGCACAGTTCAAGCATGCTGTACTGCTCACAATAACAATATTTTATTCTTATTGTTTTTGGAATGTGTATCAGAAATACTGTATGTTTTCTTTCCCCAACCTGTTATATTGTGGCATAAGTAAAACTTGCAGACTGTTGTGTCAACTTTTCTTACCATGCTCTTCTGCTATTGTTTATGCATTCCTCTATATGAGGGAAGGCTTCATTTTGCTTTTAGCAAATATGCTTCTAAGTTTTTGCCTACGACTACTAAAGTAGGTATCAATTTTGTCCTCCTCGGGCAGAAGCTTCCTTGTGTGAGTTTGTCCGATATTCAGATACAGTAAACATCTCAATCAACTTATTAAGTTCAAACTTTCAACTTTCCTGCCTCTAAGGGCAGGATATATATATATATATATATATATATATATATATATATATGTACATGAAAGCACAATTCCATTCAATTTGTGTGCAGAATCTGCCTGTAATTAGCATCTGATTCATGAAGGCAGCAGATAATTACACAATCAGTGACTGGTGCTGCCTTCTAGGCACATTCTGTGAGGGAAGCAGGATCAACTTTGTGAAACATTTCTAGGGAACACTGCATGTGTGTCAGATAAAGGCATTCTATACCCACCCACTTTTTGGTGGTCTAATCAAATGCAAAGGGTTCTATTTAAATCCCTCTTGTTACTGTACACAGCTCAAATATTCTGTCACCGGGTAATACATCACAGTGCAGAAGCTAAAGACGCTCTAATTTCCGCATCACTGGGACTTTAATACCTGTTCAAATTAACACATCAAATAATTTCCATGTCTCAGTCAATGCAATCCCCACTGTCTCTATTGACAGACATGCATCCAAACACAATCCACTGTCACATATTGCAAAGGCACAATAGATAGGACAGTGGGAGTGAGTGAGTGCTCCATCAGCTGTGCTCCAACCGCAGCTCCAAAAGCTGCCATTACATTTTAGCTGCGGTGCTAAGTGAGGACACCACGATGTATGAGTCAGGTCCTCTCCGCTGTTGAGCCGAGTCCCTCTCACCACCCATAAACGTGAAAATAGTTAATGTGTTTCCATGCTGGTTCGAATGCCTATTTCTAGATCAGTCGTGGTCCAACCTCAGTTCCTTCTCCATTATACGTAGCCACCACTACTGTGTGTGTCAGGGTCTTTTAGCCACATATAAACATGGAGCTGAGCAGACAGTCACTCATAAATGTCAGCGTAGGTCTCCACCTTTTGGCATACACGTTTTAGCAGGGGCCTAGCATGCCACTGAATATAGTTTGGCTCTTATCATTCAAACATATTAGGACCCCTTAATTTTCTCTCTGTCGTGTCATCTCACATCTCACATCTCTCTGACTTACTCAGTGTTTGCAGTGGTGATAAGTGTGAGTCAGGCCTTCTGGCATGTTTTGTTGAGATTTTCTCTCTCTCACTCTCCGTCAGGTCCTGTCGACATTTAGTGGACTGTGAAGCTGACAGACGATGCCCATGAATGATGAATGATGACTGGAGGTCTGTCTGGTGCCAACGGAATGCATAATACAGCATAGATACGATTCCAGTCTTCCTCATCAGACACATGGTGCAGTTACTGTATCATATCATTGGCAGATCTGCTATGGGCAGAAAAGTACAACCACTTAAAGTGGAAAGACACCAAATGCCAAAAAAATCAACCACCAGTGCCTGGGCGTCCTTTATTGACAAAGTGAAAGATGAGCTCAAAGACCCTTTACGATCACTGTTATGTAAAAATGTAATTGTTTTTATATTATGGTCTGGGTGAATACCTGATTCTGACTGGCTGCAGGGTGTCCATTAATTCCCGATGATGGACATCTACTAAGTTGTTCTGATCTGTTCACCATTCTAAAAAAATAAAAAATAATATATATGTATATCCTTCAATCAGAGGACCGGCGGTTCGATCCCCGGCTCCACTAGTCCTTGTCCTTGGGCAAGACACTTAACCCCAAATTGCTCCCGCAGGCTGTTCCTGGGGTGTATAAATGTTAGATAGTTCTGATGACCATGCAAGTGGAACCTTGCATGGTAGCTCCAGGCATCAGTGTATGAATGGGTGTGAATGGGTGAATGATGACATGTAGTGTAAAAGCGCTTTGAGTGGTCAGAAGACTAGAAATACGCTATACAGGAACAGTCTATTTACCTAATTTTTTTTAAGGCCAGTCTAGATAAAGCAGCAGGCTAAAAGTGAATTTGACCCCTCCTTAACCAGCTGAACAATATGTGCAGAACTTTTCCAACCATCATCACATCGCAGGTTTCAATATAGATTATTAATAGTATATCTTTTTTTAGAAGGACATTTTTGACCTTTGACAGAAGGTGTGGGAGTGCATCTTTTCCTGCATACAGTATGTCTGTGTACATTGTTTGGAGTGGGTGGCCACAGACACGTACATCTTATGGACATATTTATACGCCTGCATGTGTATCTGATTGTGTGGGCTTAGTTCTACCCAGGGGTGTACAGGTTTGTTTCTGTGCCTGTTTCTGCATGCATGCATGTGCTGCAGATGCCTGTACTGTAGATGTCTGTGTTCCAGTATAGAAGCATTTGCAGTTATGCCAGTGTGTATGTGTGTGTGTGTGTGTGTGTGTGTGTGTATGTGTGTGTGTGTGTGTGTGTGTGTGTGTGTGTGTGTGTGTGTGTGTGTGTGTGTGTGTGTGTGAGAGATATGTGTGTGTGTGTGTGTGTGTGTGTGTGTGCGTTCCTACTGTAGTATGTAGGTCACCAATATATTCCTGATGAGGTCTAGTCCTCTGGAGAACTCTACAGATATGAGGGCCTAAATTAGACACTATTATCTGTGTGTGCGTGTGTGTGTGTGTGTGTGTGTGTGTGTGTGTGTGTGTGTGTGTGTAACCGTGTGAGAGAGTGAACTAGACACCATTATCAGACAAGAGCCTCACAGGCATGCAATTTCAATTTTGTGCACATGCATGCTTTTACATGTAAAGAGCAGTATCATGAGTGTGTTTGTCCGTCTATGTGCGTAGGTGTTAAATTGCATGCTATTTCCAACATAATGTATTTGTGTATGTGTGTGTGAAAATGACACACTGGTATCATCTGACAGGCTGCCTGTTACCACTGACCTGGGACAGTAAACCTCAACCCTCAGTTTTAACGACCGTTGGCTCAGAGAGCCTGTCCATATTGCTGATGCCGAGCCAAACTGCTAATAAGCCTCAAGCACCACTCCAAAAGAACTAGGTGGCCATTGGCAAAGCAGTGGCCGCGTGTTAAGGTGTTGCCAACTGAGGAAACACATATAACATCCATAAGGGTTGTGTTTGTAGCATGAGGGATGGAAAAAAGGGATTTCATGTGTAAAAAAATGTGATAAATTCAGTTTTTCTTGTTTGAAATAAATTTAAAATAGGTTTTTGGAAGAACGTTCATGCATTGCTTCTTTTATTAAGCACGTTTGTATGGCTAAAGAACCAAGGGCAATGACAATGAGGTTTCTTTTAAGCATACAGAATTCCGCATTCTGAGTCACTTCCTCAATAAAAATAGTTGCTGATCTACGACAGTTTGTTGAAACATCATATGTAATTCCCCTTCATTTCAGGATGTCTACGTTTCCAGCTGGCCTACTGTTGGTAAGTCACAGGGACAATACCACATGCAGACAATCTGTCAAACCAATTTTTGAATTTTGCCAGAGCTCAGCCCAAAAGTTACACTGAACCTGAGAGAGATAAAATAGGAGTGAGAATGTCTACCTTTGAAAAGCTTCATGCTTTGACCAAATCATATGCTGTCACTCCTAAGCTTTAGAAGGCCTGCACTTTTCATCAAAGCTCTTGATGGCTACCTTTCACAGTACTGTCGAATACACCCTCAAAAGCTTCCCTCCCTCCTTTCCTCCCGTCCCCTCCCAAATCTCTTTCTTCTTCCCTCCAATGTCTGCTACCCCTCTTCCCTGCCTCTCCTTCCCCCTCCCTCGATCCTTCCATTCCCCTTGTCCTTAATCCCTCCATCCCTCCCTCCTCAATCAAATCCTCAAATCCCTCCAGGTTTTTTTTCTGTCTCTGTGCATGTGTGACTTCAGTACTGTCAAGGTAGATGAAACATGAGGAATTCAGATTCATCACAGTCATAACCTGCCATGATAATAATCCACTACTATTCTTCCCATGTGGCGGTAGGCCGATGTTACTGGCCTTTTCGGGATTTATTTGCATATTTGTTTCCCCTTTGTTTCTTTTGATGAATTATTTACTGCGGAATGAAATGACAGCAGAGATCACTGATGATTGCTGTCGCGGGTGGATGGGTGCCTTTCTCCTCTTTGTAATTATTCCCTTTTTTCCTGATTTTCAATCAAGTTTTTCCACTCATGTTCCCCCGGTGACAACAGACGAGAAGTCTAAAAACACACACACACACACATACATTTTAGCATTTCCAGTGGAACCTCTCCACTGTCTAGCGGGAACGCAACTTCCTTTGTTGTTGTAGTGATTACAGAGTAGGAAACAGCAGGAAAAAAAGAGGAGAGAAGGGAGAGAGTAGAGATCAAATGAGAAAAAAAATACTGTAAACACAAATGTGCTGGGAGGGCCACTTCCCACACACAGGACAAATGAGTGAAAACTCACTCACATATAAATCCTGCTTTACATCATCTGACCAAAGGAGAGACTTCGTTAGCATAAGATGAACTACTACTACTACTACTAATTGAACAGGAGTGTTTGTGATCCTTTGGAGTCAAGTTTGAACACAAAGTCAAAATGAGCCTCCAGGAGCTTAAGGTGGGATCGTGTACATATTTGCACACAAAACATTTTCTTCAGAGTTGTAATCACAGTGAGTTGTGTTCACATAGGTGATGTGATTGTAGACCTCAGAAATTGTATCTACCAGGGTACACACACTCTCACACACACACACCCACACACCACACTGCCACACTGTCCCGGTATTGCCCTATCCAGAAATAACAATGCATAATTCATTTCCCGAAGTCTCGTCTGCAGACAAAAGTCAGCGTTTGCATATATTATTTATTGAAAACAGCTCACATGATGAATCCTTTAACAAACAGAGCTTCCAGTAAGCACTGTACCTATTTCTTCTTCTCTTGCTGTTTGTGTTTTGGCATGGATTTAAGTGGGCTCATTAGCAAAGATGAGGATGTAAGGAGAGGAGAGGAATGGCAGGGGAGAGAGACGGTGAGAAAGGGGGAGTGAGAGAAGAAATGAGGCCAAAGGATAAAGGAATCATTTTTGTAAAGGTATGAATTAATGAGAGGCTTGTGCATCACAAGCTAATTAATTTAACAATGAAATGCTTTAGGGACTAAATTCTAACTTTCAGGACTTCATCTCATTTATAGAGTAAAAGTTTACTATTGCTATCCAGTGACTTAACTGCATTGCAAAACCTGGAGGTGTCATTGTATAATAATCTAATCCTTTCTTGTGCTTGATGCAGTGCTACTACAGCCTAAAAATCCTGCAGAATTAGCACAAGAAAAGTGCCTAGCACACGTACAGACACGCACACTGTCACAGTTACACTTGTTTTGCGGACAGTTTGCCTTGAGAATGGGAGGCAATTTATTGTAGAGTGAAAGGAGCATTTGCCATCCTATGCTAATGCAGTCATCACTTATCCAGAGAACTTGCATTTTCTTCCCTGCTTCTACTCCACCCCTTCACCATCCATCAATCATCCAAGGCATGAGGTATTATCTTTGCGGAACATTTTATATTCAGTCTCCCCTTAGATGGGTGGACGCACACCCATACACACATGCAGTCATTTTTGCTAAATCAAAAAAAAAAAGAAGATATATCAAATCTGGTCTAGCAAAGGCTGAATAATTGATGTGTTATGTTAAAAAAGGAATGAAATAATCATACCCTGTAGGATGTTGGAGGAACATCAAACCCAGTGTTGGAGCTTGGCAGACTGGGCTGAGCAGGGTAGGGGCCGTATGTCTTTGGGACGGCTGCCCTGTGAAATAATTATGAATAGCAAAGAGTTAAAGGATTAGGAGATTTTTGTTCTGCACTGTACCTGACACTTTGTGCATGCCCACCCATGCTTTTTTACAGCATGACCAAGGTACATCTATCCTGCATTAATACAGCAGGATTTTCCAAAAAAACGTTTGGTTTGTTGGGCAGGGAAACATTCCAGCAGGCCTGCAAAAATGTATAAATGACTGCAGTAGAAAAAGGCACACTGTTCACAAGAAGTGCTGATCTAATAGGAAGATATTGGTGCCAATCTGTAAGCATCTCAGGGGTGCAGCAACAGCTTAGCCAGCAAGTTGGACTTCAGTAACAGCAAATTGTTCCATTTCCAAATCAAAAACTCATCTGATTTTGCTTGCCACGGTTACATTACTTAAAGACATTAATATAATGTTTGAAACAGATGTGAGTTTAATAAAAGTATGACATTCCAATTAAATATAAACAACTTTAATTGAATTTACTCATCGTAAGATTTCTTTTTTTAATTTTTACTTCACCATTTACCAAATAGTCGAACAATAACATTTTTGTACCCATTTTTGTATCTGCTGAAAAAAAAGACCACTCCAGACTAATGAGTATGCATAGTGTTCAGTTCTGACCACACATATTCGACTTGGGGGATGGTTTATAATAAACTATCAACACTCAGCTTCACTGTGCTATAAGCTCATGGTGATGAAATGGAATAATATCTGCCTGTTTGCTACCGTAGACTAGTGGGCCTCGTTTTCATGGCTATAAAAGTCAGCCATGAATATATAAACTGTACATCTCTTAGAACCCCCCCCCCCCCCCCCCCCCCCCCCCCCCCCCCCCCCCACACACACACACACACACACACACACACACACACACACACACACCACTATGCATCAGTGCTTCAAATGAAGATAAACTGTTTTTTATGTTTAGGACCACCTTTTAAGATTGTCCCCATTTGGGATGCAACAACAGTGTATGATGAATACATTCATTCCAAGCTCCAGTGAGAGCTGTGCAGCCGTGCATCTCTGACCGATACCTTTTTATGATTGTATGAAGCCTGTACAGTATAGATTTTCCCATACAGCAACAGAGGGATATAAATGTTTATTATTATTACTGTTTCAGTTTCCCATTCGCCATCTGCCTTTTTTTTGCCCACCAGTTCCAATTTGCGTTTAACGAATGATCTCAGGGAATGAGATGTGGTGGGGTCAAGAGGTGCATTTACTCTCTTTTACTCTGCGGGGGTTGGAATTAGGATTTTATAGATAGTTAGGGGTACTGTGCATACAAATAACGGACACCGTGTGACCAACATGATGAGCTGCTGGAGAGAGGGTGAGGAGGGAGGGTGATTGACTAAAAAAGTGTCCTGTAAACTCAAGGAGTCAGACTAGAGAGGCTTATTTAGGGTGATGACCCCAAATCCAAACTTGGAATGAGTGTGTTACTCTGTGGGGAACAAAGAGACAACATTTGAAATAACTTGTCTGCATCCGTCAAAGATAAACACATGAAATATGGTCAGCGTGCATCAAGCTCTTATAAATTCAGAGCAGATGTGTAAACCTCTGAGTGGATGGTTATAGGGTTAGAAAACTGGCAAATGGTGGCATATCTTCTTTGGTCCCTCTTTTGCTTTACTCCTTAAAACTCTGCTTTCCCTCCCGTATCTGAGGCCTCTGACTTAGTGTTCTACTCTGGGGGGCTTATTTTATTAATTCACTGTTTCCTCTGTTACAGCCCCCCGTCTATATAGTCCACATTGCGAGAAGACCACCTCACAGGGATTTTCCCCTTCACCAGGTAACCACAAAGGAAGAAAAGAAGCACATTATCCACATGTACAACATACCCCCCCCAACACACACACACACACACACACACGCACGCAATGCTGACCACCAGCACAGCAAGAAACACGCGCACACACACACACCATATTATCTTCATGAGGTGTTATACATCAGTGACCACCAACACAGGGTCTCAGTGTTCTCTAATCCACAATCAGGCTGAATAAGGCGCTCCATGCAATGGGGGGATTACACTGTCGGATTAATGGGACTTTTAATTTGAGTCATTGTGAGTGCCCATGACAATACGAATAGGTGCAGGAAAGAATACCATTGCCTCTATATGATATTGTTAAATGTGTTACAACTGCACATTTCATCTACTGCATTCACAGCTGTGACACAGACACACACGCACACACACACACTGTGAAAATGAGCATACAGAAGCTTCAGAAGACTCACTGCTATTACTAGAAAAACTACTGTAGCTGTTGGCACAGCCACCACTACATCATCAGGTTTACTACAAGTACATTTACTCTTTTTACTTTTACCACTATAAGACTTGGAAAAGTGTTGTAATGTAAAGTCACAGATCTGCCATACATTTTAATTGGAGAGAAAGTCTTTTGGTAAGTCCTTCTTACCCTCCAATATGAAACAGAAACTGAATTACTTCTCCTGTACCATCTTTACGAATACAGTGTGACGTTAAATGCAAGTAAATGTGTGTTCATAACTGATTGATGGATGAAAGAAGGCAAAAGGCACCTGATAGAAACTTTGCACTTGTAAGCCCCTCAAATACCCAGTATGCAGCATGGCTTGATGTTGATGCCCAAGCCCTTATACTACTTAGTAACTGCTACGAATATACAATGATTCATCCTTTAATCAGCTTTAGTTTAGTTAGCTCAGCAAATACTGAATAGTAATATATAGCACATGTTAGCACATAGTTTGATGCACGCTACCTAAATAGGTCCAAGATGGAGAGAGGAAGAGAGAAAGGAAAAGAAGAGGCCAACAGTCAGGCAGAAACAAAGCGAGAGAGAACGGCCCAAAGAACTTGAAGAAAGCTTGGTGAATGGACGGGTCCAGGGAGGGAGTGGAAAAGAGAGCTGTTTAGTCTTTACCATTTCGAAAGGCAACAATAGAAGCACAGATTTAAGCATAACCATGGGTAAACAAAGGCAGGCTTAGAGAACAGCAGCGCATTTTTATTTTTCGTCTCTTTCTTTTCTCTTTTTTTTCCTCTTTTGTGCATTCTACCCAAAACCCGACAGCTGCTCTGATTACAAAAGAATTGTATGCTAATTAAATAAATTTGGATTCATTATATTTTGCACAAGGTCAGTATGGTGCATGATGATTTCATCTTCCAGGGAAAGAGAATACAACAACCAAACCCTAGAATCTTAGTGGTTGTTGAGCTATTTTGCTTATTAAAACCACAGCGTTGAACTTGCCCTTTAAAACTAGTTTTTCTGAAACTGCTGGTTGGAATATGAATCAATTCCTTTCCTTAAAAAAAACAGAAACTCAACAGATGTTGAGAGGAAGCTGAACATTGATCGTTTTTACCTCTTGGGGAATTATTTGAATTCTATCATTGATATAAATTGACAAGACCGGTGTCATTCTAATTCTGGCTCTACTTCAACCTCATTTTAACCAAATTCCACATCCACGCTTACATATGTTCTCTTGATGCCAACCAAATGGATCAAAAACTTGAACAGCCACACTTTATGTGATGCCTCGCCTTTTAAATTTAATTTACTGTCTTGGGAAGTTTGGTTCTAAACAAAGCATCTGCTGAGTTACTGCTTCAAAGGCGCACTTTTGAATAACGACTTCCATAAATGTAATTATTGCTCAACACAAACAAACATAAGAAATGAAAACGGAGGTAAAAATAAGGTAAATATTATAGGGTTAGGCTTTTGAATACTTGTTTTCCCTTTTCTTGACACCCCACTGACTTGTATGGCCTACATTATTTATTTTGTTTTGTTTTTTTCTTATTAGGCCTTGTGTACGGTAACCTGCCTCGCAGAAAGCGATTACCATCAGCCCAATGAAAGAGCTATTTACATATTTGTATTCAGGTCTTTGAATAAGCTGTATGCATCATGCTGATATACCATACAAGATATTACTGCTCAGATTTCTGAGGCAGGGATAAGTGTCACATATATAGAGAGATGCCTTCACATAGAAACAGTAAGGTTGACATTTGATGATTAACATTGCATACCCGTAGTCACTTAATATTTATATTATTGAAAGACCAGTATTGTAATGCAACAAAATCAAAGTTAAATCTGCCCCTTTCATTTATTTCCCATCCTTTGCTTTCATGTCAATTTATGCATGATATGGTTAGACAAAGCCAAACAAAGATCTTGTATATCCATGGTAGATAACTTTTAATCACATCACTGTGGATACTCTTCTTGAGCAAACAACAGACAGGCTCAGTTAGGTGCAACTTTGATAGAAATCAAAATGGAGAAATTCATCTTCATGCAGAATTAAGACAGAATATAAATCAAGGAAGTTGTAGATTTCCCAACTTGTCGTATTTTTAGTCATTCCGTTGCACAAATGATAAACCTCAACATTGGTAGCAAGCAAGAATGACTCGAGAACATAAATATACATGCTGAAACAACAAAAAAATATATAACTTGAGCGCCAAAATGTAATGTCCCCTTTTTTATGAGAAGGCGCACATTTGAATATAGCTGCTAAAATTGTAATGTTTTACAGTAAACATGGGATTGGGATGTGCTTCAAATTGGCAAATTGGGACACCCTCGTTGATATGGAGATGCGTTTGGCAGGGAAAATGGCACGCCTCATATATTATGCTACAAAAATACACATTTGAAAGAAAAGTCTGGTGCTGTAAGCAGGAAATTGGGGGTAAATTGGCACATCCACCCAGCTTTACATTAATTGTGCTCGTGCTATTGTCAGGGTGTTGCAGGGTGACAGACAGATGGGTGAGGGCTGACACATGTTTTTGGAGGAGTTTAAAATTCAAATGCTCCTCATGTGTGAATACAGACACCTAGGGTAATCAACTGGCTGTGTGTATGAGGTGTTAGTGACTGCAACGCTGTATTTACCCATAAGCCTCTCTGTCCCTGCCTGTCTTGCTGTCAGAGTCTCTCCCTTGCTCTCTGGTGTCAGGTACACTGGCACACTGTCATGTTTGCTGACTGATAAGAACCGTCCTGTTAGGAGAAATAAACATACTTTAGCAAAATTTTATAACAAAAATTAGGTTTAAATTATGGAGGCAAGGCATTTATTTCTGTTTGAGCTCCTGGTACGACTGATCTCAATGCTATTAAAAATTCATTCACTGGTAATACCCTCCCACACGTCCTTCTCCATCTCCCTTCCCCTGTCTCCCTCTGTAGCGCACTCATCATTGGTATCTCTGTCTCTTTGTGTCAGTTCACTTCATTTTATTGGCATGGGGTGTGATTCACTGTCTATCTCTCTTTGTTCAGTTTTTTTTCTTTCTCCTTTCATTCTGTGTCTCCATCCCTCTCTCGCTTCTCTCTTCAAAAATCTGGCATGGAATCGAGACGGGAGAGCGCCTGCTGTTTTTTCTGACACACTCTTCCTCTCTTAAATCAAAACCAACTGAGGCGAAATCAAGTTATTACCTGAGCTGTGTTTTTGCTTGCTCCCTCTCATCCATTCTTCCATTTTTGCTCAAGGTCTATGAAATTCTTCACTCCGAGAAGAAACAGAGGGCAGCCAGTCAGTCGGAGGAATGGGTGAGAGTTGGATTCGAAAGGGGATTGCTGCATAAATAAAGCAGAATGAAATAAATTCTGAAGTGTGAGATGGACGCTTGACATGGTCCTTGAGTGTGTTTGTGACTATGTGTGTGTTTGTGCATATGCTTGCCTCTCAGTCTCCCCCCCCAAGATACACATCACATAGGGTGGTGTGGACTGTCTGCCCTGGTTTCGTTGTGGTCAGATATTTTTTTATGTTTTTCGCAGCCTTTTATCTTAGGAGAGAAATAAGCATCGACCACAGCGTTTGTCTATGATCTTATAAGGAGACTGTCTGCAAATGAACTCGTAGGGTTGAGACAGGGATAGAGGGAGAGGGAAAATAAGTTGACTGACTAACTTCTAATAACTTGTCAAAGAGAGAGAGAGAGAGAGAGAGAGAGAGAGAGAGAGAGAGAGAGAGAGAGATGGGGAGGAAGAGTGATGATGAAAGAGGTAGCTGTAATATAGGTCCTAATTTTCAGGAAAGGTGAGAGAGGTGGATGGAGGGATGGACAGAAAGAAAAGTGGTGATTTTTATAGATAGCAACCTTGAAAAAGTCTGCTCTGAAGTGATATATGGATGGATGGAAAAGGAGGAAAGAAGTTATAATAAATAGGACAGGCTGAACAGTTGAAGGAGAGTTGTCCAAAAAAGCAAGAATGGTCAGTAAACAGCATGGCAGAGAGTCAAGCAGGCATAAACAACCGCTTGTAAAGACGGATGGAAAAAAGATGGTGGAATGGCTGTATGAATGATGGACGATCAGCAATGATGAAGGATGAACGATGGATTGGAGGAGGAGAGAGGGCGGGGGAGTTGTAAACAAGTCTGAATAACCTCATAACAGAGGCAAATCCACACAAGGAAGGAAGGATGGATGGTAGGTTGTTATGCAGAATATAAAAGAAAGTCAGATTAAAGTAAGTTTGAAGAGGGATAGAAAGATATGTGAACGATTGAATGAAAGGATGGGGATCACAGAAGCAGAATGAAAAAGTGAAAATGAAAAAAATGGATATGTCTGCAATAGGATATAAAGGGCTGTGAACTAAAAAGATACATGGGAATTGTTTTATATAAATAGATTAGAGACTAGGTTAGATGCTCTCTCAAAACAAATATAGGATGGATTTTGGAGATGCGGGAGGGATGCCAGTGTGTTTACAAGTGTGTGTTTGTCTGTCTTTTTGTGTCGCTACAGGGCCCATGTGACAGGGCCAGACTGTCACTTTTGTGCTTCTTCGCCCCTGTCAGCGACAGCTCCACGACATTATCACAAAACTTGCAGTCTACACAACAGACCGAATGAGCACACTTGACTGCTTGACCATAGGAAAGCCAAGAAAAGGAACCAGGCCAGCACAAATGGAAGATTAAAATAGCTTCAACAGAGAAATCATCTTTGCAAAAACGGCTTATTTTTCAACTAAAATGTGACTATGATTTATTCAGCTGAAATATATTTGGAGCCCCGACTTGCATGCTATAGGGAGGTTCCTTTCCAGTCCAATTCACCTGATATGTCTTTGAACTGGGGGAAACTGGAACACCTGGTTAAAAGCTACGTAGACATATGGGGGAAAAAAAGGCAAACTTCAATAAAAGCCCCATTGACCCTGTTGTGGATCAAACTCACGAGAGTTTTGCTTTGAAGAGACAGTGCTTACCACTGAGCTTCTGTGCCACCTCAGTCATTTCACTCATCGGACTAAAGGTGATTGTGGTATTAACTTGGTTGTTTCACATGTGTTGCTTGAGGCAATTTTGGTAATGAAAAGTCACTTTTAGCTAAGGTTCAAAAGCCATGCTTCATTAAACTGCTGCATGTGCGTATACTGTGTCATGTAGTTATAATGTATGCAGAGTTAAATACAGATTCCCCCTGTTTTATTGCTGTGATAATGTTACAGTAATGCTCCCACCTTGAAATAACTCTATTCAATTCTATTTTAAAAACTGTTTCAGATTATTTGTTTTACATGTGTGATTTCAAACATGAACAAATCTTAGTCTAGGATTAATGAATGAAATGAATTCATGACTTTTCCAAACCGCCTCCATTCCTCAGTGGAGGGGGACTAAACAAGGCTCCGCTGTATTCATCCAAGCAGCCCAGCCTCTCTCACCTGTACAAATTACTGTGTGTAAACAGACTGGATCACACTGGCTTCATGTGGTTAGCCACTTCCCTAGCTGGGACTTGGTCTACTCAGGAGAAATAAGCCATTTCCTGTTCACTGGGGAAAAGATATGGCCAACTGTAACCAACTGTAATTCTTTCCAGGTGGTGGCTGGATTTTTATCTTTTTAGAGGATGTACAGTACTCGACAGGAAACATGTTCAGCAGTGCAAAAGTCCCTTAGAGCTAGGGTTGGTAATGTTCTAAAATAAAAAAAAAAAATGTTTAAATTTATTGAAATTTTCATGACATCCTGACAGTCATCAATAAATCAAACGCTCTGACAAAAAAAAAAAAAGAAACGGAGAAACGTCTGGTATCTGTGGGTGTCCAGCAGGTTCTCATTCTCAGGGCATCAAATACTGGTGCTTTGTCACGCCCTTCGCCATCCGATACCGACGCACAAAGCACTCTTTAGTGTCCGGGCTTTCAAGTAACTACAATTAGGGAGACGGATGGATCAAACAAACACAGGACTTTCAACCCGGTGACTTTCAAGACTGGTGATCCAAAACCGGTGTTCGGGTCCCAAAGTGTTGTTGAGCTATTTTGAAGTTACATGTATTCGGTATTTTTATGTTACATTGTTTACGTTTGTACCTCCTGCCCTCTGTTACATACTTATTTTAAGCCAATGATGTTCATCCTAAAGCTAACTAAGTGGTTTTGTTTCCTGAACCTAAGAAAGTGTTTTTGTTTGAATTCACAACAAAAACGTCATGCTTACTGCGAGTGGAGTGGAGTGTCATATGTTTACACGCTGGGTTAGAAAGTGATGCAAAAGGTTATCATCAAGCGTCAGTATGTAAAGAGTTCAGATGAGAATGGGTTGGGCTGTTGCAGGACTGTATTAAGGCCGTCCAATCATTTCATTTTACCTGCCCGGAGCTAGTGCTGCTCTACTTTCATTGGAAAACAGTTGCAACACTGGGCCAGGTTATTTGGGTGGACATATTTTAAATTCTAATGTATTCTTGCTAGTTTCTAAACTTTACCATGCCTACCTTTAAACTTTTATTTTCACTGGTTTAATTTGTTTAAAACATATAAACTATATACAGTTTTCATGATTAAATATCCCACCTCTTTAATAAAAACATTTAGCTAAGCTTATTCTACTGGTTACGATTTGAAATAATTCCAGTTGGGGCAATATGAAACTGGGTATGTGGCATGACATTTATGCACACAATTTAATTTGGTAATCCTGTATTGATATGACACGTTTAGAGTTATGTAATTATATGTCACACTCAGCTTAAAGTAATATTTAACTTTACGGAAGCATTTACATTTTTTTCAGTTGTGTTCAAAGGACCCAGTTGAGAAAAGACACTTTTCTTTATTGGTTTATATCACTTTGTCACATAATTTGATGTATTCTTAATGAATCACATAAAAGAAGTAAAAGAATACACACATACGGAAGTTTAAGAAAATATGCTCAGGATTTTTTTGTGACAATAATGCAGTAACTTTTGCATTAATTATACACAAATAATCAAATATTTATCACACATTTAAATATTGAAAAGCAGTATCAGCATTTAAAGTGTATGAGTTAGTAAGATCATAAATAGACAATGAGCTAGAGCTACAAGAATATATGATGTGATATGTGTTAATGCTTTGGAAGGATCATTTATAAATCCCATAAACTTTTTAACTGGTTTCTATTATTATGTTATTATATAAATATCCTCACAAGGTCATTTCAAACACTGCTCTAATTTCCAAGCCTGACCTTGTGTGTGTGTGTGTGTGTGTGTGTGTGTGTGTGTGTGATAAAGAAGCATTCCAGCCACAGTGGAGGCATGTCCTGGCTAATCCACAGGCCAAAACACACAGGCGGTTAAGTTTCCATGACCTCAACTCCATGCTGCTCGAACATGCACACGCATACTGTACACACACAAACACACTTGTGCACACACAATATTGTGTCTTCTTCTTGCTGTAGCTCTCTTTTCTTTTCTCCTTTCTCCCCTCCTGCTGACTTTCATCTCTTTCTCTCGCTGCTGCCTCCTCTCTCTGAATTGCAACATTTTGTCAATTACCATTCAGTTCATTGTTAACCCACTGAGGAAAAGCAAAGTGTGTTCTGTAATACCACAGGAGTTCTGTCGTCTTCAGAACAATTACATCAATTAGCTCGCATTTAAATGGTTTCCAGAGAGGAGAAGCTAAGCTAATAACAGTCCAATGAAGTGACAACCAACCAATTAATCTCACTCTAATTGCTCAGTAGGTACCGTCAATCAGTCATAATCTCCCTCTCTCTCTATCTGCTTTGTTTCTTGCTTTTCGCACACATTCCACCACTCAGTCGCCTGACTTACCAACTGTCAATCAATCAAATATAAACTCGCCCTTCCACCCCCTCTGGAGATGGTGGTGCATTCCAGTGTGTTGACATCACGGCCATGCTGCGAGTCAGCACATTTGGCTTCTAACATAACAGTGAGAAATACTGTGTTGACAATAACAATCACTTGGAGAGAGGGAACTATAGGGCAGAAAGTAGAGAAAAACAATGAAAGAATGAGACACAAACCCATATTTCAAGCAATGGGATGAGTATTACTTTTGGACCAACAGCGACCCATAATCAAAAACTCATATTCATTTAAGAGCTAAATGCATGCTTGCAGCTTAGATCAATTAACACAAACATAAATTCACTGAAACAGTCTGTCTGCAGCAGACTGATGATAGATTGCTGTATCACTGTGCCACATCTTACAGCCTGTCTTTGAAAACAGTTTCACAAGCTCAACTGTTTTCCTTTGTATTGGAAGAGATTTACTCTCAGTACTATTTCTAGAATGTGTCTGGAACGCTGCAGTCTTTACACTCACTTTGAATGGCCTCTACTTTAATACTGTTGTAGCTTTTCAACAAGGACTCTGGTTTTTAGAGACTTGATAAAACTAATACATCCAACAATGAATGTCTTCTATGATTATTTTTCCATTTCCTCGCGTTGAAAGGAGCTGTTGTTGTCGTTAGCTGAAGCCTATCGAGGGCCAGATGTATGCCGTGATGCATTGGGCCGAGTCTGTCGACGAATCAGAGACTGTGTTGCTGAATGGGCAACAGTGCGCAACAGTACTGATCTCAAGAGTACACGCACAATGGAATGACATGATATTCACCACATTCTAGTTTAAGCAGATCAGTGCTGTTTGGGCAGCAACCAAAGTAATGAGCAGAATATCATGAGTGTAATAAATAATGTAGATTATTATTGGCGCACTTGGATAGTATTGAAAGGCGTGCACCTTGGGTGTACTGAGCAATCCAATGATATATTGCTGTTATTCCGTGTTTACACATTTTATTTTAATAGGAGACTATTCCCTCTGAAATATGCTCAACCGACAGCCGGGCCTGTGTCAAGGCACCTCGCCAGGGGCTTCCTCACATCTCTGAAAACTATCGCAGCAAATTTCCAAACAGGCGTTTTTTTGGGATAAACTTACCACATATTGGTAATCTAAAAGGTAATGAAACATTTAAAAGCTTTTAGCCTAGCTCAAAATCGGTCTCAAGGCACCCAGACGCAATGCTTGTTGGGGCAGCTGAGTGTGCGCAGTAGGCTCACGTCTCTTACGGAGGAATTCCTGCTAATGTCTACATCCTGGCATTTCTTGAGAACACAAAATCCCCAAACTATACAGTGTGAACGCACTACGTACTCAAATGTACGTACGACTTAGTATGAATGTTAATATACAAGATAATAGAAATCACCAATGAAGTGGTTCCTTTAATGCTCACTTCCTGAAATCTTTTTTTTTTGTTGCAAATTCCCATCATTGACTTGATGTGTCAGGCACAGACACGCCAGTCTATAAACTTACAATTACAACTGCATATATCACCAGTGACACCTTTACATTAGTCATTCCTAAGATTATTAACATCAGTGTGCGTATGGTTCTCTGTGTGTGTCATATACTCAAAGAAAGAACACACACTTACTTGAGCCAATGCACATACTGTGCTGCATGTATTATATAACTACTCTATATAATAATAGCTTTGCTCACCACATACATCTGTTAGCTGAAGACTCCTAATATCCCGTAGTTATTCCAATGAATATCTTTATTTAGTCATTTGACAATATGTTTTGAGTTGGACATTCAGTTTGACATGGTCTCACACACACCACAGCATTCTGTTCTACAGTACGAGCTAGAAACGCATTCAAATTCACCAAAAATGTCAGCTCTTACTAAAAATAGAGATTTCTGCACCGACATCACTACATATCTTATTCCACTTTTCTCAAGATATTCTGATAGAAAACATGCTTCACCATTGTTACGAAGCTAAGATTAACTCAATACCTTCCATTTATGTTCATCTCTTTATCTAAAACAACAAAAATTTAAAATAGTATTTCATTTTGGTTAGATACTAGGATTGACCTCGATAGACATCATGAAGTTTTAGCTACAACTATATTGTAACGAGTAGAGAACGCTACAACAGAGTGGAAGAGGAGATATGAGACACATATTCTCAAACATTAGTTGAAATCCACAGCATCATGAGTGTATGTTATGTGCCTTGTGTGGCACCATCACACGCCATGATGTGAAATATTGTTTTCCCTCACTGATGTTTAATTGTTCTTCGACCGATCTGCTTGTTCCCTTTTTCATTCTGGTTCCCACCACTAATTAGGAATGGGATTTAACGGCCGATGACTTTAGTGCAGGATCAGAACACGCCCAGCCATTATAAAAAGCCCAGGGACCCATAATGTGGTGTGGGCTTGGCGGCTAAAACCATGGGGTGGAGAGACAGGAGGGGAGGGGAGAGCTGGTAACAGTTTCTCTTGGTAGCTCTTTGAATTGTTGGTTGTGTCCTTTCTCGCCTTTGTCCTGTCATGATAGGTTTCTCTCCCCCCTTTTTGAAATGGTTTTCTGTTTGTGTCCTCTGCTCTCCGGCTCTTGTTCTCAATGTCTCTCTAGTCCACCAGTCTCACCTCACTCTCTACCTCCATCCCCTCTCTCACACTCTCTCACCCTCTCTCTCTCTCTCTCTCTCTCTCCCTGCCTCCCTTCTTCACACACTCTCTCGCCACAGTAAGACCTAATATGAACTTTTGACAGGAGCTGGGATCTTTGTTTAATTGCCAGTGTTACTGTGAATGCCCTCATAAATCTAATGCTGTAATGCCTTTGAAACGCCTTCTAGGCCATGCAATCTCTCTCTCTCACACACACACACACACACACACAAAATCTCTTTCTCACTTTCTCCTACTTTCTCTCACTTTCCTTCATGCACACCCAAGCGCACGCACAATCGCACGCACAGATGTGATGTGTGAGAATGAGGGCTTTGAGGTTGTTTGTGCTCACATCAGACACAACAGCTCCAATGTTTGTTTGCAATTTCCACTGGCTCTGGTCCAGTCCACCAAACACATGGGAATTTTAGGATCAGCATCTTCTCAAAAAGCTGCTGGGCGTCAGAGTATAACTGAGCAAAGAAAGAGTGCAATGAGGTTCTTATTTGTATGTGTTTTTTTTATGATGTAATCTGTATAGACTAGTTTTTAGAGGAGGGTGAAAGGGGGAGAAAGAAGAGCAAGACAAGTGGTGACATAATATAGGAGAGTCTAAATAACCAGATCAAACTGGTTAATGTATTACATTTTGTTAATGTTACCTGGATGGGTCTTTTGTAAACGTGTATGTGTCCCTTTTTCAACTATGCATTCCTGCAACTTTATATTGCTGTTTGCTTTCAGCTTAAATACTTTAATATCAGTTACTCACTGTCTTGTTTATCCAGCCGCATGCTCAGTACTTCCAAACGCGCATTTTCGCCAAAAAAATCTATACATTTAAATCACTTCCTTCTATGCTCAAACAGGTCCGCAGCATGCATGCGCAAACTTAGAGTTTTAAGTAGGCGAGTAAGATTTTGGATAAAATGCATGTTTGGGAAGTACTGAGCATATGGCTAGATAAAGGAGACTTGGATTATACTGCACGCGTCGTGTGAAGTAAATAATATATCATAAGAAGGCAGTACTGCAGAAGGTTTGATAAAGTATGGCTCTTAATTAACTTGCCATGCATTTAATCAACCTAAATACTAAAAATAAAACTTGAACACTCAAACATGGTGAGCTATAGTTATATATAATTGCTGTTACATATGTAATATTAACTATATGTCATAATCATATATTGAGTATGGGTGAGATCATTCTATATGCTGCTAAACAGAACAGACTGTTCAGACGAAGTTACGTTGTATAACATGCAATGACAAATAAAGACATCTAATCTAATCTAATATGTTTGCTGTTGGGACTTTGCACTCTGTAGCAGTTCAGCTCCCATGAAAATGGATATTTATAATCAGCATATGAATCTGCAGTACATAAATACCTTGTCGGAGGAGTCAGACATGGGATTTCATTACTCACGTAGTTGTTTTAGTTTTTGCGGTCAAAACTGGAGGCCTGTCCACCTTTACACCCATACCAGAAAGTGAAGCTCACTGATATACTTACTGTAATGTGGTCAAAGTGTGAAACATTTTGGTCTGGTACAGCAACCCTGTGACACCGTGCCATTTTGGTGACAACAGGTGGACTTTTTAATGTCAATGTTGTCACTCAGTCTGCTCATGCACAAGCACAAGCACCAGTACAGTAGGAAACACCGACATATGCAATAGTGTCTCACCTAAAATGAAACATTACAGGTGCCAGGGATTTTACATTGATGATTAAACAAACACATAACTGAGCTTTTTGTCATCATAGGCCAGAAACACTGTGGATCATAGTAGTGGGCTTTATAGCAGACATATACACAAACCTTTAAGAAGACTCATAAAGTTCAAGAATTATGTCAAAAGCTTACAGACAATCAATTCCAAGGGAATACAAATACAGGTTTAGTTGTCATTCATAACCTTGAAGCAAAAATCTGAAGCTGTGCATGTAACCAGAGAATAACACATGTAAACACAGTTATTGTTTTTTCAGGTGTGGCAGAGAGAGTCAGAGGGGAACACCACTGGGTCTAGACAGGACTATTAACCGGGTAAGTGTTACAATCTCTTTCTGTTGTCTATTACACTATACAATGCCTGTTTGTCTTTGCACATCTCTCCATTTCCATCTCTCTTCCTTTCTCTCTGCAGACCTGATTTTTTTTCTCTCTTATTGTCTTTGTCTCCATCTCTCTCTCTCTGTGCTCCTACAGTTGATTACATGAATTATTTACAGCACGTAAATCCTCAGCAGCTGCTCTCTGTTTGCTTTTTTGCCCTCCTTGTTCCTCTCTGTTTTCTCTTTCAGGGTTAACATGGTAGGATTTTTCTCAACTTTGTCACCTCTCCTTCCCTCTCTGTGCCTGGGGTTAAGCCCCCCCCTCTTTCTCTCTCTCTTTCTGTCTCCTCTCATTCTCTATAATTACACAGCCCTTAGTTGCAGCCTTGTATTTTCCCATGGCTTTGCATGGCCTTATGTAAGGACTGGCTAAATTCCATTTTTTTCTTCTGTCATGATGGGAATCTTAACCGACAAGTTCACAGTTATTTGTTTGTTTGTGTGTCTTTCACTGTGTATCTGTGCGTGTAGATGCGTGGTACATACATATAATATCCTTACAATCAAGACTTGCATGTGGATAATAAAAAGTAAAATAGTTTTTCAGAAACTGTGCCATATGGACAACAGAGAAGATATTTTTTTTTTTTCACTCCAGGCTTCAAATGCTTTAATAAGGATTCCAAACTAGGCTGTCAAATTAGTTCCCCCCCTTTCTTCTTTGGTCCCTTCAATCAAATCCCTAGGTTGGACTCCAAGCATATTTTTTCATGTACATGTGAAGTAATTTCATGTTGAAAAGAAAGAAAAAAAATGAGTGGTTCCACACAAGAAAATCTATCAAAAAATAGCATGAGGCGAATTCAAAGCAAAAAAAGAGACAACGAAAGGGAAGCATTACCTTTGGCTCTGTTAAATTATTTATTTTTCACTTTCCATTGTTCGAAGCCAGAGCCGATCTGTCCAATATTACCGCTAATCTAATTTCAAAGGGCTGCAGTCATGTTAAAGCACTTTTTAATTGTGATAAGGAATATGCTTTCATGCTTAAACCCTTCTCGTCAGTTCGTCTGGACAGAACCCATAAATATTGAGGCCTTTTTTTCATTGGCAATTAAAATTAGAATTGGTCACATTTTTCACTGTCAGCCATTTCCTTTGCACACAAAGACATATGCCCCCCCCCACCCCCACCCCCCACCCACACACACACACACATTCAGACACATGCAGAACCAGACATTGCCATATGAGTGCACGCAGAACCACATGCAAAGTGTATAAATAGTGTTTTTTTTCCAAAGTTAATAACACTTAACACAAAAACCTTGCTTGATTTCCTTTGGACATTAAAATCTCTGCAAAACTAAAAGTGCTCGAAGGCTTTTCTAGCTTTGCCACTCTGGCAGGGCTGATGATTCACCACAGGCTTCCCTGTTGTTCCTATGACACATGAGATGTAGGCTGCGCCAGTATTGTCCAGAGATAACACAGTGAGATGATTCTTGAGTGAATCACTTGCTCTGTAGTGCTTCTGACACGGAACATTCTCAAAGTTTAGAAATGTACACAACGTTTTGAGGCAGTGGAGCAGAAAGATGTAATTCTTGTTGTGACAATAGTAGTTTGGATGGCATGTACATTGTACAGAACAAGAGCGGCGTGAAGATGTACAATTGGTTGCAGCTATCGGGTAAATATCCCTCTCTATTTTGATAGATTCTCCTCTGTTTTGGGCCTTTGCGAATATGCACATCTTAATATTGTTTCCACAAATAAGAGGAATACAAAAAAGAAGAAGAAAAAGAAGAAGAGTAACTGTGTTTGCTGCCAAATCCGCAGTCACATGAGAAGATTGATATTAGTTTTATCTTTGTGCGTCCAGTGCGTCTACAATAGATCCGGAATGTGTTAGCCTGGCAAAAGGAAATATAAGCTTAGCTCTTTTAAAAGCAAAAAAATACACCTTCTAATAAATTAGAAAATGTACCCAAGGGACATTGAGTTCAGTGTGAATAGAGTCTGGAGAATTAACTGAATCTAACCGACGCATGCATAACTAGCAGTTTTATTCGATTATGTGCATATTGGTCATTGACTTATCTTCACACAAACCCATTAGGACCATCATTCTTCTTTATGTTAAGGTTCATATGTTGCCACTTATACATTAATTAGCATGTCATAAGTGACATAAAGCTAAGAGGTTAGTGAGGGGACCCCCTTGTAAAGGCCCATCAATTCAACAGAGAAAAACTCCTTCAGTGACATGCAGCGTTACTAACACTGCAGTCAGACTGACAGCTCTAGCTTCACTGCAGTAGCTCTCACACTTCACCGCAGCACAACTTCGCACTGCAGTCAGTCAGGGTTTTAGACATACTGCAAATTCTTCAAACTGAGTTTCCCACTGACAACACATGGAGCGAGATTTGTTTCTAAGTTTGGAGAATAAACTATTAGTGACGGTGAAGGAACAGAAGAAGCTTGACTTCGGTTCGTTCCCCCTCACCTCAGCTCACTACAGCGTGCCTTTACCACTGCAGTCAGTCTGGGTATTGAGTTTTGGCTGACATTGCTGGGTTGGCTCACTGCTTGTTTAGCAGTCTGAGCCAAGCATGTGCATGTGCGGCTGTCTGAGTGTGTGTTTGTGTGTTTATGTGCATGCATGTCTGCGCTTGTGTTTCTGCAGGATACGTGTGCATGTGTGTATATGACTGACTGTGTGCACGCCCCTATGTGCTTGCATGTGTCTCGTGCAGTGAGAAAGGTCTGTAAACCTTGATGGGGTGGGTTTTTTTTGGGAGGGGGGGTGGGACTTGTTGTGCAGTGTGGCCTCATTACCCAGGTGTTTACCCCCAAACACAGGAAGCGCTTGTCAATGATGACTGTCTGCTGGCAAACATCGCCTGAGGGAAAGATATAGGGAGGAAGAGAGAGAGAGAGGGGGGTGGGGGAGACAGAGGGAGGTTGAATCATAGAAACACGGCTTTGTGTCTATCTATCCATCTATCCATATATCTATCTATAGCACATCCATGGGTGCATGCCTCTGTGTGTGTTTGTTTTTTCTAAATGTGTGTTTTTACGTGTGTGGCTGTGCCAGTCAAACCCGCACTGGCAGGTCATTGGGTTCCTCCACTCCTTCACCAGTGGAGGGAGAGAGAGAGAGAGAGAGAGAGAGAGAAAGAGAGAGAGAGAGAGAGAGAGAGAGAGAGAGAGAGAGAGAGAGAGAGAGAGGAGACATACAAGCTGTTGACAGGGATTTATGAGCTGATAGTGTCAGACTGCAAGCACAACAACAGTCTCCCTGTCTCTGCCTGTCTGCTCATAGAGAGAGAGAAACAGAGACTGACAGAAAGAATGGAAGGGGGAGGAGGGGTGAAGAATAAGTGAGGCAGCAAAATTAGTTGAAACAGAAAGAGCAGGTAGGGAGTGAAAAAAGAACATAGAGGAAGACAGGGAAAGAGGATTGGGATTCAATTTGTGTAGGGTTATCACTCCTTTCTCCCATCACATAGCGTTTTCTTTTCTTCACACACCGTTTTCTTTCCTCTTCACTTCAACATCATAGCGGCATGAGCTGACTTGTTGTTGCAGTGTTGATTGGTGACTGCTTTTATTTTTGCTTGTTTACACTCGTGCAAGTCAGAAACCACGTGTTCACGTTTTCAATACAAACCAAGGGCTATTGTTGGTCTCGCGTGACCACAGAGATGATGACAAGGACTGTACTGAGATGACCGTGCACACAATAATATATCCTCCACTGTATTGTTGTGTCACATTTTGGACAAAAGCTGAGGATTTCACATTTGATAAGATAAGACTATTACAATGAAGTGTGGACAATTGTTCATTTTCAACTACTGTGCAAGAATAAACAAACTATTGATAACTTTGACTGCATTACAGAAGGCAATTGTCCTCGTGTCTGCGTGTGTTTATACATGAGTGTTCCGATTTGTCATGGTGAGTCAGGGGTGTTCACTGAAAGATGACACACTGATATAGTTGGACTGTCTCACTGTCTAATGTATATGAGAGACACAGTCTGGCGGGAATTTTGTCTAATTTTCCGTTCTGAGCATAAATCTCTTTGATGACTTCTACAATATATCCTCTTTTCAGAGCCTGGGTTCCTTCTCAGCTGAGGCTGTCGTTTTCATACAGCGGTGTTTTCCTCAACAGACTAATCGAGTTTGCTGTTACCAGGAAATTTACCCTTTATGAGTTCCATTCTTTCACATAAAGTCACTTTGCTTACACAAACATTGAGAAATGTGTCAAGGACTTAAATCTGTATTCATATGCTGTATCTAAGTTATTGATCAGTTGTATTTAGTTCTACTTACAGTTTACATGCGTAACCCAATGTTGTCAGTTGTTCCCTTGTAGATTCTTAGGTCTAAAATCAAACTGTACATATAGACATCCCGCGTCTCTGTGAAGACACTGGCTTTCAATTTTGGATGTTTAAAATACCATACCCTGTTAAATGTTATGATTTTCATAATAACAGTGTTTCAGAAATGAAGTCTGCCAGACTGACATGTTGGGAGACAGACAGCATGACAGTGCGAAGTGCACATACCCCCTAGGGATAATATAGACTTTGTAGTGATTTATATGTCAGATCCTGTTTAATGATATAGTATTAAAGAGTGGTGATTTATGAGGCCATATTAATTTTGCCAAGACACTCATATTCAGACTCATGGTTTAGCTTACACTCTGCAACATGCTGAGTAATGATCCCATGTTGACTTCCCCAGAAAAGCAAAAGTTCTTATCCTACAGAAGTCCTCTCTATAGATAATGGCCTTTAGTCGCAAATGCAGTACATGTTCACTGATTGTTGATTGTACAGTAAAGGCAACATGTGGGACCCTCAGACAGACCATAAGCTGCAGGTCCCCTTATGGCAACGTTGGTCCTCTGATTTAAGACTTTCAGTCCAAGAGCAACAGTGCAGGGGGCTAAGGATGGCAGTCAGGTAGTAGGGTTGTTCACATGAGGTGTAAAGAGCAACATAACCTCTAGGGGCCGCTAGATTATCTTACAATTTTTTTCTAGAGTTTTAAGGTCTACTGTAATTAAACCATCATTGTCTTCGGTTGTATTCAAGGCATCCACATTCTTACATATTCTAATTCTGACAGTGATTGAAAGATAACCTTAGTGAGAATTTGGGCAGTGAAATTTACAATGAAAGGGTAAATATATTAAATATACAAATTATCTTGGCGATCATTATAGAGAATGTCTCATTGGCGCTGATTGTGTGCAATATCATAGATCATCACAGGCACCCTTGCACACAACAGGGAAATAAAAAAATTGCAACTGTTTTGTACTTTTATTCTTTTAAATGTTTTAAAATTCAATTCATTTTGTTCATATTTACGGGCATTCATCTTTGTATATGTTTGCTCTTTGTGTGTGTTGTGTGTGTGTGTGTGTGTGTATAATGCAGATCTTCAAAGAAACCTGTGTGGAAATGGAGAAGAAAATAAAGATAAAGAGGAAAACTGCTCGATGGAGTTAACAGTTAATCATGCATATCAATCACATATACAATAACATGTTCGTCATCTCTGTTGTCATAGAACTCCTTTGTTTTCAAGTGTCACTTTTCACATAATATCACCGACTATAAATAAGTGAGAAAATCATTATGCATTGATGTTATTTTGTGTGTGTTTGTAACTCTTGCTGCAAAGTTTTGTTAATGTTTCTCAAGACAATGAGTTTGCATAGAGCTCTATAAAAATTGACAAATTAATTAATTGCAAATTCAGGACCACCATGAGCTTTACTACGCTGTACGTGTGTATGATGTATTTGGAAATGACTTTTCTTGTTTATGTTCACATAAGATAGTGCTGTTTATTTGCTGTCCACATTTCTGTTCCGTAATAGTGCCTCCTCTTTACGGTGCATAGCTTTTTCCTATTGCTTCTCATGTATTTACATTTGAGAGAACATGTAGTCAGAACAATGTATGCATCTAAGGATTCAGTGTTAGGAAGCTTCAACAACCCTAGTGTCTGGTACAACGACATATTCATGTATGTGCATTGTATCTGTTAAGAAGTAATAATCCCAATGTGGTCACGGGGGAACAAAGACAACATTAACAACATGTAGTCATACAATATGTAAAGCTCTACATACGATATTTCTATTCCCATTCTGGGAATAGAAATAGCCCCAGAATGCAGAGCTCTAATGTGACGATATATGTACAGCATTCCACTTTTATCATCCCACCATAGATTATTAATGAATATTGTATTGTTCTGCGACAAATCTAGGTAATATAAGGTTGAATAAAGAATTTTGAATGGTGTCTCAACAGACTCATGAAAACATGGAACTACACTTGTCATATGAGAATCTAGCAGTGTAGGAATGATGCACTGTATAAAGTACCTCTTATATGCGACGTCTTCCACATCTGTGTTTTAAAGCCCTTTAAGTATTCAAGAGTTGAGTGGCTTGCTGCAGGGTACTTTTGTAATGTCACTAGAGACTTAAGATGCAAAGTGAGCAATGTGTCATAAATACACTAAAAAGCCTTCTCAAGCCTTGTTTTATAATATGTTTGTGGTTCACTTACTGGATGTCTTTTATTTTGGCACGTCTAGGATTGACCTGTAATGATAGAAACAGAACCGTTGCACGGGCTGTGCAAAGTGTGTGACCGCACAGGGTCTCTGTGTATATGTACTTATGTATATATACATGGGATTACAAGCATATAAAAAGGATATATATATATACAAGAACATATATGACTGTTCTTGACATGCTTCATGAAATTAAAAGTCAATTTCATGAAGCATAGTCAAGACAGAGCACTAAAAATGTTTTGAAACTATGAACGATTCGCTCTCGTTTCCCCTCGGGGGAAGAATGGACTGAAGGCCAAAAGTTCTATCAACAACCACAAAAAGCAAACTAAGTGACGTGTACTGTTTGTCTGTCTGTTTCTTGTTCTCCTCCACTCAGTTTCAGTGATACGGACATTGCTGTGCAAGTGGAGGTGCGTCTATACCCACACACAATGCTGCCCACCGTTCCAAAACAATAGTCGCATGTATCGGGCAAATATTTTTGCTGCTTTTGTTGTTTATTATTCTATAGACACATCAAGTCCAAAGGTGCTAAATTTAATAATTCATGGGGGAACAGGAGGGTGGACCTCAGCCCCCTTGTGGCGCCAAGCACTTCTAATGTAATTTCTCTTAAAGGCTAGATGTTATTGTTTTGATGACTTGACATATAATATATTCTAACAGCTTTGTGGGGCTAGGCTTTGACTATGACGATAATAAAAATGCTAATGTTATCCATATCTCAGTTTAGCGTGTTAACATGCTTACACCTGAGGCTGATGCCAGTAGCATTCTTTGTTCGTATGCTTGTACCAAATTAAATGGCAATCAATCCATCAGCTGTCAAGATATTGTACTAAAATCCTAAAATTTTACCTACTGGTGACTGAGTCAGGACATCACCAAAGGCTTCATCCTTCTGGAAACAATTTCTGCAAACAATGTTTAGATAGTTTTTGAGAAATGTCAACAGCTTTGGAAGTTTAAAACAGTCAAAAAGTCATGAAATGAAAGACTTTTTTTAAATAAAAGAAAACATTTAGAGAATTCAAAATGCCAGAGCTGGGTTAGCCCTATCACACCCCTACAGTGAACCATTTTGAAGGCTCCCTATCTGCCTCCCTCAATCTTTGTCTGTGGTTACAATCCCCAGCTTCAGTGGTCAGATCTGGGCCCCAGCTGTCCATGGACAGTTTATCACACTTCCTTTCCCTCTGCTCTGGGCCCCCAGTCAGTCTGCCAGACATGAAAATCAAAGACTTTGGGACATACCATTACAGTGTAAATGGTATATTGCACTGTACAGCATGCTGATGATATATAACATTAATGTCTCGCTAGTAAACACAAAACAGGAAGGAGGTCTGAGCTGAGCTTTTCTTTAACAACCCTCACAAGTGAACATAAATGTCTGAAGCACACATTGGATTGATTTAGAGTTAGTCAGAATGAGCCGATATTGGATGGTATGGAATTGAATCGTATAGGTAAAATGGTTTTACTTGAATGTCTGTGAATGTTATTTCCTAGGAACTGTATGGGGTTGAATTTTTATTAAATAAGGCATTTAATAAATCATTCATGATTCAGTTCATTTCATTGTCATTATATGGTATGGATCTAAATGCCAGGCAAGGGGATTTTATTATTTTCTAGGGCAGTTTGTCATTCTTTCTGTCAGTATGGCGCGCAGTCATACCGTCAAACATTGAGACATTCATGAACAGATTTCCGAAGAGGGAACAGTGCGTAAAACCTGCTCTGTCCAACATCTGGCCTTACTCCTGCGAGCTGCTATCTGGATCATGCATTGTGCTTAAAAGGTAAATCAGTTTAAAGAAAAAAATAGGTACAGCATTTTTTGTGGATGAGTAGAGTAGACACGGTTGATAGATTTTGAGCTGTAATGTGAACACGGCCCTTGTTTCAAAAAAGAACTCCTTGTTTCCCTGCTTCTTACTTTTTAATGATATTTGGTTAAGCACATTCAGTTCCACTGAAGTAGTAAACATATGCGTGGCATACAGTATAACACATTAACTTTAAGTAGGGCAAACATAAGTTATGGAATAGTCTACAATGCAATATGTTTCTCACAACTTTTGTTCACCATGTCATCTGTTAGGGACATACACATTTTAAACCAAATTCTATTATTAAACTTGTAATAAGTAATTTTTCTTTTTTAAAAGTCCATGAAAAACATTCCCACCAGTAGTGCGTACCTTACATTTTTGAACATCATCTGTCTGCTTCTTTACCATTCATTTTCTACCCCCTTTTTTCACTTAAGCAACAACAATACGCTGATTTCACACAGGCTGAAAAGTTAGGACGGGGCTTCTCAAGCCATTAGACAGTGAAAGCAAAAAAAGGCTTTAGGGTTTAAATTTTAAATTCTTTCTGGAGGAAGTAGTTTGATTAATGACATCAATTAACACTCTACAAATACCTTACCTCAAAATGCACTTTTTGTCACGTTTCAAACAGTCTGCACCACCGCTTGTCCTCCTGAGAGGCATACAGTAAAATGCTAGTTTGCAAAGTTAAATAAAAACTCTCATTTCAACAAGCAAAAGTGATGTTACGTGCTCTTCTTTTGATCAACTAGGGCTCAGACAGATACATACTGTGTAAGGGGGAAGCAATAATGAAAAATTACAGGTTTTATTGGACAATTAAGGAAGACTTATGATTATCATAGCTGCATAGTGCTTTATGACACCTGTAATCAACTGGCTTAATTGGACATTATGGCGTAAAATGCCACCATACACACGCTATCTTCCACTTGTTAGCACCCATGACAGCAATGGCTCCTATTTTGTTTCCCCTCCTACAGCATGTACCTCAGCCAGGATGTGTATGAGCCTGCCAGCCGTTAACCCAGCAGAGGAAGTGTGCAGGAAATGAGATCAGCCTTAAAGAAAGGTAACGCCTGAGCCACTGACACCAGACCAATAACTGTCACTCACTGCACCTGATACTGAGATACTAAAAACACAGCGAATAACAGGAAGGTCAGAACACAATAGAATAGACAAATGTGATACAGCAGGGTTGGAATGGAATATAAAAATAAGGGAAAAAAGCTTAAGCAGCCTAAAATAGAGCAGACAACACAAATAATTCAAACACAGCACATCAGAACAGAGAAAAGTGACTCAAGAAAGCAGGAAATTTACCACAACTTTCACCATCAGGCTCTTTCAAAGATTCTGTTGGAAAAACTTCTGTCAGAGGAGTTAAAAATATCTGTAAAGGGGTGGAGGTTGAATTCTAGCACTGTATGTAACTGCAACAGCATGTGGTACACATTTCCTTTTGTGCTGCTATACAATAGAATAGAATAGAGTAGAAATTGACAAAAACAAACAATCTACACTAAAGCATTGCAGACAAAAAAACAACTCAGTACCGTTCAGTAAAATGTAAAAAGGGATTAAAGACGACAAAGTAACTATCAGACAAATTCAGTTTGAATTTTTTTTTTTTCCGATAGCTAAAAATACCAGCAGGGTTGGGCCTAATTCAGTGGCAGTGTATGTGAAAATGTCACCATGCACACATTCTTTTTACCATGATGAAAGACACACTGTAACTTCATCGAAGAAACAAGGTCTGACAGGCTCGCAGTGTGCGCGTGTGGATGTGTGCGTGGATGTTGTGCATACGTATACGTGTATCTCAGCATGCACACAAGCAGCTGAATTTCTGCTTTTTCTAAGATTGAAAAAGAAAACACGTTTTTTCTTTTTTTTTTGTACTTATTGAGACAGGAGCCAGAAAAGAATGATGAAACATTAACAGTGCCAGCTATCAACTACACCCAAGAACAAGAGCCGTTTGATGAAATACATAGACACAACACTTGTTTTGAGGCACAATACAGGACTTCGGTAGGCAGAAAACTTGCTTGTTATTTGGGGTTTATGTTTCATTTGATATAACTGATTTGTGTTATACTCCTGAATACATTTCAAAGACCTCAGAACAGATGGATTGAGAAGTCCACTGACACTGCTCCACGAAGAAATGATATCCTGAATATTGCAGTTGTCAATCTCATTTAATTTATTTGCCTGCCTTGGATCTCCTGTTCCTGTCTCATGATCTGCCTGCCAGACATGTTAATGACACAGGAATACAACTTGGTTATGCTGTTGTTATGTTGTTATGTTGCGATGCTTTTACACACTTGAATAATGGATGACAGGAGTGAAATGTGTGGTTGGCCCTCCTTAGTTGCAAAATATAATACAGTCTATTTTATACTTGTGGGTGTTAAATAAATGTTTCTCTCTGTCTGCAGATCTGACTCTTTGACAACAGAAAATAGGGGGACAGACAATCTTACCTGATCACAGGGCATAAGACCAAATGGCCAAGGGGACATATGAAGATATATTTTGTCAAGACTGTGAACTGTTGACTTAGCTTTCCCCAAAAATATAATTAATGTATGATGGTGGTAAAGTCTTTGTATCACATTATATGACTCACTGGATGACTGATGAAATGGGCAAATATATGAACAAATAAATGAATAAGTAATGACATGATTAATCCTTTAATTAGTTAAACAAACCAGGCGCGTGTCAGAGGCTGACAATGGTTCAACGTCTCATCACCATAGTTGCATAATCAGAAAGTGTTTTCTGACAAATTGAACCACATAACTAGATGTATTGTCAGGGATAACAGAATTATATCTTGCATTCTTTATGAAAATTAAATTATGAAATATGTACTGAATATTTAATACATATTTCATAAATATGTATTTGAGATGTTGCTGGTACTTTTGCAACTTGCCAAAGGATGTTATGGACTGAATTCTAAATTCAGAGTATATCTAGTGCCTCCAATGGCGAAGGCTGAGCCGGCGGCTCGCAGCTAACGTTGCTAACAGAGCTAACTGTTAGCAATTAAACACTGCTAACACGGCTAACAGTGTTACCTGAGGGGAAGCAGGAGGGTGGACGCTTTACGTTTCCTCAAGGATGCCGTCAGTCAAGACAACATTATCAGCTGTAATCCCCGGATGAGCGCAGGGTGGAGCAGGGGCCATGAGCTAGCCAGTGGAGTACATTCACATGCACTAACATGGTAAATGGTAAATCGACTTGTACTGTTATAGCGTTTTTAGTCTTCCGACTACTCAAAACGCTTTAAAACCACGTCATCAGTAGATGTGCTAAAAGACACATGCGGCTGCACAGCCCGGATGACAACAACACACAGAGGGAGAGTGACTTCATTCTCTGCTCAGGTAGACAGTACTATATCTTTACATTTCAAATAGTTGTTTGCTACTGTATTAATGCTAAATACCGTAAAGAGAACCGTTAAGAGTATTTCGTTAATATTTTTATTTAAAAAAAAGTCCAGTAGGAACACATTTGCGTGACAAAAAAAATCATACACAAAATGACTGGACATGCCTCCATGTACATTTCAAGTCTTTTGCATAAATCAATGTAAAATGTGGCCCTTTGTTTTTGATTATAAAGCAGCTGTCTACTCAGAACTCCTATTTGGTGAATATAATATGACATTACTTTTCTTCTTAAGCAATCCATGCTATATTGTTCCAGCTCAACAATCTATTCCCCATGTTTTGTTTGTAAAATGTTTTATGCTTTGAAGTCATTACAAATATATCTAAGAAAAAAGTATGTGGGTAATGACAGAGAATGCAACCATATAAAACATAATATATCGATACAGCTATGGTTCACTTTAAATGTGAGATCTAAACGTCATTAGCACTGCATACTCTGCTGTTTTATTTGCTCTAGGAAACGAGGGCAAACTAATTTAGCAAAAACACAGCTGGCTGGCTGATGCAACACACTGAAATTTGAGGAGCATTCATGCACAATAAACCACTTTTGTCAGACCACCTATTGAGTGTGTGCCTGTGTGTTTGTGCATGTGCACAAATCAATGTCAGTATTTGTGTGTACTGTAGAAGTGTGAGTGTCTGTGGGTGTACCTGCCACTGATGTACGTATGAAATAGATGCTTCTTCTGTTGTTCACTCCTACAGCGCAGCCTGAAGGCAAGTTTCATCACTACCTCTGTGTTGTTGCAGGTATTGTGACCCATTCCTGCTGAATCTTTTGCTTGGAGAGTAAGGATCTTGTAAATAACTCCACTTAACTGAAGTCAAGTAATTTAAAATCAAGCCCATAAGCAGCCTGTGCAGTTTAGTGTGGCTTTTGGCCTATTGGTCACCTAGACAAAATCACATTTTTCATTTGGTTCCATTCCAAACAGAATGATAGCTCTTTCGAAAAAAACAAAAACAAACAGATAAATAAATAATCAATAAATAATAGAAAAGGAACAACACAAATCATGTGTCTTCACTGGGAAATTATGATTGTGCATCACAACTTGTGCTGTTGGTTGCAGCCTTTTGACTAAAGCTATATTCAGTCAATGATCCATAACCTAGTCTGAGCTGTTCGTGCACATCTTTGAGCTTGTTTCTGGGACCCAGCAGCCTGGTGATTGGTTTGGCTCCGTTACATTTTCACGCCGTTCATGTCTCCTTCTATCTTCTTCTTGATCCACACAGCATTGTTCCTGCTCCTCACCACAGAGTTCAGGATGCTCAGCATGGAGTCCATCACCCTTTGGCTATTCCTCTTAATTTGTTACATTTCTTCATCCTTCTCTGCCAACTTCCTGTCAGCTTCACTATTGACCTCCATGTTCAACCGAATCTGAACACACAGAATCTTGGACTCCTCATGCTGACGGGTATCCTTATCATGGAACTTTAAATATCGCAGACCAATTCAATAAATCACTCTGATGAAAAGCATTAGGGAGGTGATACCATACATGCAGTTCAAATGTCATACTTTACTGATGTTTTGTTGTTTCTAAATACAAATAATTCTTGAGGTTATCTTTGTTTAGTTTGCAGAGCATTTTACATTATCAACATTCTGCTCTGGTCTGGCAATCCTGATGTGGCTGTGTTATGAATAGTCCATTGACACTGATAGTTTAACTAGCACATTGCCATCTGTGACAGCGACAGACAAAACAATCAGACAAATGTATTTCTTATTGTTAGAATTCAAATGGTCCCTGTAATATGACAGTATACTGAAACCATTCGACAACCGCAGAACACACACTACTGTATGTTATGGTTAAAAAAAGACATTCAAGTAGATCAAAGGAGGACGAAGTTGCAATGTACTAAAAAAATGTTTCATAATATTAAACTAAGTCTCCCATAAGACACTTTTAAAGTTTTTAAGAGTTCCTTTTTTATGTTGCCGCAGTTGTTAATAGTGTTTTCCCCAAAATAATGTTTGGCTCTAACACACAAACTTAACTAGCAGAAGATGTTCATTCATAAAGGGTAACCTTTTTATTTTATATCTGTCATGGATAAATGCCTTCCAACTGATTGAAAGTAAGCTATCTAGTGTGCATGTTACTGATGGTGAGAACCTTTTTCATGTCTTGTGTATCGAGGCATGCATCTCCATATTATTCCATATGCAGACAGAAATGAATTAGTCTAAAATGACACTTTGGAAAGAGAATACCGCAAAGACACCAATATGAAAATGTACTGTAGGAAAGATAGCAGCACCTTGTATGGCTTGGGTGTCCTTAAACCACCTATATTGAATCTGCTTATATAAAGGGAGATTTAAGAACAATTAATTCAAGTGTGTCATATTAAAAATTTGTTAAACTTGAACAGAAAGTTAAGTGTTAACAAAGGGAAGGACGTGCTTGATGTACTCTACACTGCAGGTTCTTATTCTCCCTCTACACAGTCTCTAATTGAACTAAAGCCTCCTTACAGGAGTTCTTCATTTTAAAGAGCTCAGTGCTCACACATCTGGCCTCCTCCTGGGCTGCCTCCAGCTCAGCTTGGCCCTCTTCCTACGTGTGCTAGCAATCTGCTAGAACGCAGTGTTATTAATACATCAGTGAAAAGTGAGTAATGACGGAGAAGAGGTTGGAGGACAAGATTAGAGCCGGTGATACTGTAAGCACAGTGTACTCATAAACCTGCTGAGTAACCAGCCACCACTTGGCATTGCAGTAAAGTAGCTATAGAGGGTCATTATCAATAATAGATCTGCTATCTTCTCATTATCTGATCTCGTTATTCACATGCTTTTCTACAAGTGGGATGATGTTGGATTAAACCCTCCTCTTCTTTTACTGATTAACAGCATCTAATTTTTTTCACATCATGTTTTTTCATAAATTTCATTAAATATATGACTATCTCTTGATGGACCAATAGATTTCTTCACAGCAGACATTTTGACTTTAGCAGGAAAAGCACAGCTGATACGACGTATTGCGTAATACCATGTCACATCACATCATTCACTATCATCTAATGTTGTATCTGTGTGTGTCTGTCTTTTCTTGAAATGTTTTAAAATTATGTAACAATGAATAGACCTATATATCTGCACTACAACTATACAGCAATGTGTTTCTGTGACACATCACAGCACCAGTCAACATGCCACGAACTTCTCCTCACCACTGAAGCTCAGAAGCTCACTGGGAGTCTGAATTTCACAGGAAAAAAATGATTGCTTAACATTTGAGCTCATCCATTGGTTTATTCTTAGTCATTCTCTGCATTCTAAGTATTTGGACAGTGACACATTTGATGCTTTAATTACCTTGGATGTGAAATGACAGTAGTTATTTAATTGTTCACTCCATATGGTTGAATATAACCTCTAATTAAAGCTGCCAGTCTTTTACCCCATAATTACTGTGTCATTTCATATTCAACAAAGTAATAACAGTAGAGAGCTAAAACATCAAACAATGTGTCACAGTCCTCATCTTATGGGGCTCAGCAAATTACTTTGCATTGACTTACGTCTGTGGCAGTGAACTCTGCAGTGGCATTAATGCACTTGATAGTTGTGTCTGGATGATCAGTGGCCATACCAGTTGGTAGGGATATAAGATATAATATTTCAACTCTGCATTTCAAAATAAGCATTATACTAACTACAGTACATGCCAGGGTTTGAACTTGTATGCACTGATACCCACACATGATGATGCATGAAAATGTATAATCTCATCCGTTTCGTTTCATTCTTAAAAAAAATAACCTGTATACTGACATACAATTCCCTCACATGTTCAAAAATAGATAACACATAACTTATGTATTACTTGTGGCTCACTGACTTTTGGAAGGAGTGTTGTATCTATGCCATTGAAGCCAGTTTGTTGCAACGTGCCTGACACAATCAGCCAATAAAAGCTCCAGTTTCCTCGCTGTTTAATGTCTCGTGCCTCTAAGGTCAGGCAAATGTGATTTATTTTGTTTGAGGGCTAATTATTTATTTCCCTATTGAACTGAAAACTCATTCATATGAAAAAGTGTCATGTTTAACTGACAAATGTTAATGATATCAGTAGCTTATGGCTCACATGCAGGCAACTGAGGCAGCTCATTATTTTTTATCAGCCCCACTTTTTCAGTCCCTTACCGCTGGCTTTGCCAATGTCACAGCTCTGTGTCAGCGACTGTACTGCTGATAACATTTAACACAGCCGTCAAAGTAGAGGCCGTCCTATTAATATCGTGTCAACATGGTGATACACTGAAAGAGGGCTCCAATTTAAGGAACCTAATTTTGTTTACAACTGCCTAACATGGGTTGTAGATATTAACACATCTTTTTTAAGGTTGAAGAGGTGACTGGTGATTTTATGGCATGGTCATGTACTGAATACTTGTGACACGAGGATCTGTATATTAAATGTCATTGTTGTTGTTGATAATGTTATCTCATCAAAGATTTTACCTTAATTTTGCAAGTGGTGGATTCTGCGGCCTTTTAGCCTTCAGTCACTGCAATGGTGGCAAAGCACTCAACACGGCCCAAACAGCACCAGACCCTGGATGTGACAAATACAGCTCAACAGTAGTTCCAAAATGTGTGGCCTGTCCAAGAATTAGGTTTACTGAGATATCCTGATACATTTTTGGAGTAAATATGGCACCCTCCTCAAATCTGGAACATTAACAGATGTAAAAAGCCTTCCTGGAATTACTCAGTAAAATACCAGACAATTCAGTAAAACCTGCTTCTTGGAACACGTCCCTGATTTGATTAAGTCAAAAGGTCAATTTGGAGTTGAGCTGCTGCTGTTCTGAACATGTTGGGCTTCAGTTCAGTATTGGATCATTATAATCCATTAACCTAAATCAAGCACAAAGAAAAGAAGAGGTCAGATTTTCTGTTGCTCTATAAAGTTTATAGTCTTGAGCGACTGAGTATCATATTTCTATTCAAAGAATAGGCAAACAACAGGTGACCATGTTTGCTGAAATGTGCCATGTTAATGCCACATGCAGCATCATATTATACATTTTGTTTTATGGTGACCAAGTAGAAGTAAATATGCCTTCACATAAAATCAAACGTAGATAGAAAGAAATATTAAAATACTATCACTGTGGTCCATATAATATTGCACATGTTTCCCATTTGTTAACTAAGTGAACCAAGAAGAATATGCAGCAAAAGACACAGGATAAATCCCACCACGCACACCAGCTTGCATGTTCCCATAAATAGACACAGGGTGCCAGGAAATAACCAAACCCCAAATAATACTGTAATTGTTCCTGCTGTCTCAGATGCTCTCTCCCTTACTGTCTCTCATAATAAAAGCCTGCTTGACAGGCCAGTGCAGTATGTGTGCGGCACAGGAGGGGGTCTTCTATTGCTGCTGAACACAAAATTGTATTATTGAAGGCTGCACCCAGCACAGTGCCTTCTTATTCCTCCCCCCTGTGTCCGTCCTTATATTAGAAATGTTTTCAGATGCCAATAAAAGCATAATACGGTCTTATACATGCAGCATTTGCAAGTGAATTGCGGTGCCCCATATTGCCTCTGATGGTAATCAGAAAAACATTGTGCTATGAGAGAAAGAATAGCCAGTCCAATATTGAGTGTGATTGTGCTGAATGTTATCTGATGGAGATGTTGGAAATAGAGGCATACTGTATGTAAACTGAATGCCACGCTGCTTGGTCATATGGGTAGCAATAAGATACGGGCATATGAAACAGCAGGAACAAATTATTCTTAAATTATAGCCACAGCACTGCTTGCATGTGGAACCATAAGTAAATGGGACAAGCATATGGTGCAGAATAACTTAAGGGTGTGTTATATGGGAAATATAGTTAAATTGTTTATGAAGGAATGTGTGTGGCATCCTTTGTGTTGTCAGTAAACGGCATATCAATTCTCTTCCTCTCTGTCTCATTTGTGTCATCTCATTTTCATCCCAATCAAGCCTCCATTTCACTCTTATCTCTCAGCTGCCTCAGCCTATTATTATTTCCCCTGTTTGTGTTTCTCAGTGTCTCCTACTCTCTTTATATTTCACTCTTGATCTCTCTGCCTGTGATTTCTTTTCGTCCGTATACAGCATCTCTCTGTTTCATCTACTGTTGTTCTTTTGCTTCTAGCTCCCCCCCCACACACACACGCCCACACCCACCCATACAATGTATTTCGATTCAATTTTGCACAAGCCATGCTAAGTAAATAGCAAGATCTTAAATTACTCCTGTGCACATTTTCCCCTCCAAAATCCTAAAATTCTACAAAATGACTCACCCTACACCGGATAGTGGGATCTTTTTTAGCTCCTGCTTGACATCTTAAATACTGACAGTTTGGTCGGTGACAGGTGCAAATATGCTGCTGGCTGTCTGAAATAGCAGCAAACATAAAACAGTTGAAGAGAGAAGCACTAGAACTAGGAGAGGAAAAAAACAAAGATGCAAGAATAAAGAGAAAATGACTTTGCATCAGAATGAAGCGCAAAGGAGAGACGACAGTAATGAGGGCAAAGGAAAAGAAGATAGAGACAGATGGGAAAAAGGTAGACAAAATGATTGCGATTTAGGCATGATAATACACTTGATGCTGTCATTGAATACTGCATTTAGACTTTCAAAAACCTAAAAATCCACACCGCTATACTGCAAGAGATTTACTTTGAACCACCTGGGACCTGGATTCAGAAACAGTGAAGAGTTTTAGCTGGAAGGAACATTTTTATTTCAACTATCATGATTTTATGTAAACTCACACACAGTAAAAACAATTCTCTACTAGGGGATCTAATCTGCCAAATATTCTCTCGTGCATTTCAGTGTAAGAGTTGTGCATCTTAGGAAATATGTTAATAAAACCTAAGGGAGCACAGATATATTTTGAACATGAGGTATATTCAGTAAGGGGGTAATGGGTTTTATTGCAATACAATAAAACATTTATTGCGAAAGGGGAAAAAAAAAAAGGACAAAATGATGATAAAGAGGAGAGGGAGGAAACTGATGGAGATTGAAAGAAACAGGTAATGCCTGCAGGAGTGAAAATGTGTTACTGGTACTCAATGCACGCTCCCCTTGTTCCTCCCTTCCTCTATCTCATGCAATCTCGTCTTCTTCCTGCATCTGTTTTGACCCAGTAAACTTAGTAGTGAACCTGAATCACAGTTTTCTGATTGGCTGCGTCAGTCATGTGACAACACTCTCTCTCTCTCTCTCTCTCTCTCTCTCTCTCTCTCTCTCTCTCTCTCTCTCGCTCTCTCTCTCGCTCTCTTTCTTTCAGCCCCACCTTCTAAACTGAAGATGCAGATTTCAGCAAAAGTAAAATCCTGGTTTGTTTTGCTTTTGATCATGGGAACGCTGTGTCTTTTCTTTTCGATTCTGTTTTTGACACGCCCCATGCTTCCCTCTCTCCTCTCCTCTCCTCTCAGTATCTTCTTGCTGGTCAAACCACTAATGAGGTGTGAAGTGGGATGTCATAATTCAATCCACTAATAGATAAGTTGTAAATATGACACTTCTGAAAATTGTCCTCTTTTATTGTTCTGTCTCGCGCTTTCTATCAAAAAAAAAAAATCCCTTCCCGTGGCTGAAGTTGGCTCACTGTCTCCCTCCTCTGACTCCTCTCTCTTATTTTCACCTTTTATCAGTTCAGTGTCACATTGTGTATTTAACACTTCAATTCAGTTCACATCACAAAATTGCTCTTGCTGAATCTGGCTGTCTTTAAATTATTCGTGTTGATGATGTGCTACAGATTTTCTGAATAGAATAATAAAAGACCTCCTCACATACAATTTACACCTAGTTCCTCTGTTACAAGAACTATACTGACACAGACATTTTACTTCAATATATAAATACTACTGTAGTATCAGTTATGTTTGATGGACTGTAGTGGCAATAGGAGCAGTTGAACATTTTAAACACAGATGTTATGGTACTGGGATGTATTTAAAGGTGCTCAATTTAAAATCCAGAATTTTATTCCGCAAAATCAGCATTCTATTTTTTTGCCAGTGAGCAGCTTGATGGTGCAGTGAAGCAGAGCCAACCTGCTCTGTCACGGGAAGCAGATCTTTATTTACTGCCCCCTCACAGTCAGTTTAGCAACGGCTGGACACACAGCCAGCTTAACTCTACTTTCCCACGATTTCTGTTTTTACCTCTGTCCTTGTCCATTTCTCTTTCTCTCTTTTCTGCCAGAATCTTGCACCAGCCTACCTTCAACACATCTGTCTAATCTTCCTGCTGTTCTCCCATGCTTTCATGCCCATAGCTGCAGCAGATCTGACAACTCTCTTCTCTCTCCTGTCCTCTCTCTGCCCCGGCCTCCAGTGGGAGGACCTTGGTTCAATTTGTGCTATGTAACATGCTGTAATACATGGGGCAACGCTTTGTACAACTCCTTTCCTTTCAGAGATTTAGTAAATTTTTATTTTTGCCCATTTTTCGCCTTGCCACTCCAGCTGAACACAATAACATCCACCTGCATTTCTTCAAATGTTCCTAATGTATCTTTGACTTGACAGTCTCCCCTCTGTCTGTTTTTATCTTCATCTATGGTGTAGCCTACATCACTTCCTTGTTCTATTCTATTCCTACTTTACGTGAGACATATATGAAAAGCCAGCTCTTATCTCAGCAAAAACTGCGTTGGAAGCAACTTTTGACCTGGTAATAACTTAATTCTAAATACTGTTGGCTTTTTTTCAAAGCATTACACAACACATTAATAGCCACGGCTAGAGAACATTTTTATGGGTTTGTTCTTTGTTCAGATGCTATCTTTCTTTATTTTCCTGTACTTTTCAGCAGTTAAACTGTGGTGCAACATACCTGATCTGAATCTGGTAAATGAGGCCTGCATCTCCAGCTGCTGACTTGGCTAGACACGTACAGAGAGCACTAGTGTTGGAGCCCAATGGAAACTAGGACTGGATATTGTTGCCACAGCATAATTAAAGTGAATATCTGGGACTGTGATACATACACTGTGTTTACCAAATTTGAAATGATAAATGAATCCACCAGATTATTGGATATCATAGTAACTCAGGGCTGGTAGGTGAAAAAGTTTAGCAGTTGATGTCATGGAAGACATGAGGTGAAGTTGCATGTCTGGTTTTACCATTTTTTCTTTGAAGCGATGATTAGCTTGTTGCTTTTACGTGAGATTTTCTTCACTGATTTTTTTCAGCTGATGTACGTTGTTGATTTTCCTTACAAGTATGTGGACAAATGTATTGAACTGCCATTCATTACACAACAACAATGTCCATATCTCTGAAGACATTAGAACGACTGGATCTGCCAAATGACTTGAGCAATTGTCACATACTTCAACAGGAATTTGCTTTCTATCTTTAAAAAAACACTGTGTCCTCCCGCCCTGCTTCTCTCAGGGCCAGGCTATAACAGACACACTTGATGTAATCACAAGTCTCACAGAGGGACTATGTGAACCAGACTCTAGACGATGAATGGTAGCATTCATAAACTAAACATCTGACGTTAGCACTTTCCCCTCAATAATAAACATGCTCTGTAACAGAACACTTCAACACACTGGAAAATGTACCTGCAGGCAAGACCTGGTTCAGACCTGCAACGTCTTAATATAACTGATATAAGTTGTTGTAAGACAAACAAAAGCTGGCCTCCCTTCACTGTAGACTGTAAAATGGAAGATGGGCAGTATTACAGACTACTAGTAAACGTACCTCAGCCTCTGTTCTCCAGCTGACTTTCGTCCTCTCTGTAAACAGTGGCACAAGAAGAGATTGATTTGTCTTTTCATATAAAAACAAGGAAAGATGGATGCAGACAGTGGCAGAAAAGGGGAAGAAAATGCAAAAACATATCAATGGAGATGGATAGATGGGGTATTGAATGAGAAGACAGATGCTCGGATGCAAATACATTCTTTCTAAATATGATTACAGAGAAAATTCAGTTTATATGATGAAGCACACGTCCACCCTGCTCACACTTCTGTGTGATTTTCTGATATGAGATATGACTGGTGGTGTTAATTGCATTTTAACACAGTAGGGTTTATCATGCTGTTAATTATACACATGCTGTCTGGGAGTAAGTCACGCACACACACACACACACACACACACACACATACACACACACAGACATCTAAAAAAGTAATGATTAAGACAGCTTCGCTGACCTGATCTGAGCTTGTTGAGAAAAGGGACTATGAGAAATTAAACAAAATGAAATAAAATCAAGCTAGAACATGCTCAAATTAAAGATGGAATAAGACTGTAAATTTAAGTTCGACCAAAGTGAACTAACTGAACACACATGCACACACACACACACACACACACACACACACACACACACACACACAGATACACTAACATCGCCGTTTTCAAACTCAAACCGCATGAAAGCACAGCTGGGTGTGAGTCTGTTTCGTATCATGCAGCTTAATTTTGCCATATGATGTCTGTCTTTCCCAAAGTCTTAAATATAGACGTCCTGCCTTTTATTATATTGGCATTAATTATCAAAATGATAGGGAACTCATCCCTAGTGTGTTTGTTTGTATGTGTGTGTGTGTGTGTGTGTGTGTGTGTGTGTGTGTGTGTGTGTGTGCCTGCATATGTACCTCCCTAATCTTGTTTAGTAGGAAGGTTGAAATGCTAATTATACAGTGACTCTGTCATTTGAGGATTAACTTCATACATCAGCTTGCTGTCTGCGTGAGATTCTTAAACAGGGAACTTAGCTGTCCCGACTAAGATGGATCTTATCTAATCACTGTATTTTGCATTGTTGTTTTAAAGCATTTCTAATGCACATACGTTTACGTTTTTGGGATTTCACATGAATAATATTAAAATTGAGGTTTCTCTCATGTATGTTATAATTATGACATAATTTATTTCAGCTCACTGCACAGAGTAAAACACATCTCAGCTGGCAGCGCAGCTGACTTGATATCTTTCACCTCTCACTACCGATGACGTGATCGTAGCTCTCGCTCCCTGTCTCGCTCCCTGTCTCGCTCCCTGTCTCACTCCCTGTCTTGCGCTTCTTTTTCTCCCTGCTTGTCTCTTTTTCACTTTCCTCGCTCTCTCCCTTTCCACATCTCTCACCTCTCTTTATCCCTATCACTTTTACAATAAATAGTTCAGAGGTAGAACTCCAAGGGAAAGGCCATGGTCCTACACACACAAACACACACACACACACACACACACACACACTCACCACAACACACAGCGGAGGTCCCTGTGTGTAGCTGTTTCCATAGACTGGAGGGGGTTCTGGGAGCAAAAATAATGAGCTCATCAGTTCAGCCTGGAGGTGGTATTGGCAACACACACACACACACACACACAATTTTTCTTTTTCTTTCTTTCTATCCTATACACAGACACAGAGGCAATTACCACGATCCATGCGCGGTAGGATATTCCATCTCCAACCGACTTCACCGTGACTCACTGTAAAGACTTTGGGCTGCTGAAGCGATTGCTCCCCTGCCCCCCTTTTTGCCTTTTCCCTTTCTTGTAGCAAAGAAACGTATGTAGTTTTAAAAGAGGAGTGCCTCTGCCTGTGCGCATGTGTCAAAGTGTGTGCTCAGGTTTGGCACCGTGGTTTGTATATGCACAAAACGTGTGTGTCAGTACTGTATCCTTGCTGAGATCTGCTATTCTGCAGCACTGATATGGAGATTTGCAGTTGGATGTGTGTATGAAGTGAAGTTTATGCGCAGCGAGGATATTGTATATGTGCATGTCTGAAGGCATGCATATAGTAATGAGAGAGGAGATGATGATGGAGAGGAGCAAGAGGCTGGTGATGGAGTGTTTTCAAGTGCTGTCTGCAGGAAGCCTTGACTTGTTTGTTTGAAGGGAGGATTATCATTTGAATGAACTGCATGAACTCAGAGTTAAAGCATGGCAGATTGAGAAACGGAGGTCATGAACTAGTAGATTGAATAATTGCCTCAGTTTTCTGTGCTCACTGCAAAGTAAAACATCAAGTGGGTGGTCTAAACCCATTCAAATGGAGATGAAAAACATCCATAAATGGATTTTCTCATTAAAATATTGTTGCTGTTGTATAATTATTTGTAATGAAATGTTATACGGCTGAGAAAAAAATAGGTTGTTTCGACAGGGAAAGCAGATACTTCAATGCAAAACATGTCACATTACTGTGGAGTACATTGCAGAGGATAGCTGTTGTTGTTAGATTTGCTAAAAATGCAGTTTATAAATGTTGTAATAACTGAGTCTCTTCTTTTCTTAATTAACTTATCATGTATTCTGTGTTTTATTATTATTATTATTATATTATTTATTGTCAATAATGCCTCTTCACAATCCCCTATGGTCAATATGATAAGCCACTGAGCTGCCAAGTCTCACTTAACTTTGAAGAGACAATACATTTGACCTTAAAATCGATCCCAGGTTAATTAACACATGGTGGTTTGTTACAGCTCATTAATCATTCCCAGCTTGGGCTCCTTGGCTTGCTGCAATTTGCTCTCATTGGTTTAATTGAGATTTCTTATGAGTGAAAATACAAAGACAACAGGAAGTCTTATGGATTATTGATTTGATTGTTTTGTCTGTCTTTCCACTGTCCCTGCTAATCTTCAAGCATTTCTGCCTCATCTTGTGTATGTCCAGACTCTTCTCTTTTCTTCACTATACCCCACAATGTTCACCACTTTTCCCTCCCCTTATCTTTCACCTCTTAATCCCTCTCTATTTTTCCCTCTCTCCCTCCATCATTCAGTTGCCAGGTGTTATTTTGGAGTAATGATAGTCTGCTATGTGGTCTCACAGCTCTGGGTTATTAGATCCAATATCATTTCTAAAGCAATAAATGGGAGACAGTACTTGTGTGTATTTTATTCTTTGTATTTCTTTTTTTCATTACTCCCAGAACGTATTAACAAGCTTACTTTTTATCCTTACAGGCTCAAGCTTAATTACATTCAGGGAAACGTCACTATCAGCCATGGAGCAGAATAAGTAACGAAGGCTTTTTTGATTAAGACCAAAGTTTCTGTTTTGGGTTCCATTTTTTATTAGTTAATATGTGGATTCTCGGAGATATCAGTCATGACTGGAAGCTGGGATGTATTTTTCAATAACCTCATATTCACATGGAAGTTTAAGCTCTCAAAATCCAGGATGGTGAATATTTAGCAAGTAAAATGTCAAATAGGAATATGACATTAACCTTCTAATATTGAAACACTCATTATGCAAGTTATCAACATCATTTTCTTTTCCTTCCAACTGGAGTCTCTATATGTGCTTGTGTTTGTGTGAGCATTTTTGGTCAGGAAGGTCAGTATACCTCATCATCAATTGCATATTTTTGTCAACACATGCAAACACACGGAAAAAACAATTCTAGCACGGTTCCACTTCACTTAGCTTAGTAATATTTACTTAATAAATTGAAGCTCCAGTGCCAAACAAAATTGTATTTCATAAATACTGTATGAGGGCTGACATAAAGTATGCACCAGTCTTCGTGATTATATGTCATGTAGCTGTCATGCAACTGTTTCAAGAGGCACCTACGTAAGTCTGTTTAATTCATCAAGATACAAGTATAGAGATGCCAGCCGGTTCAGATATTTCAGCAACCCAATGTAATCTTATTTTGAGCCAGGCTTTCTGTGACAGAAGACTGGAAAGCACTCATCAATTGTACATGAGAGGAAATATATCCCATTCAACTTTCTGTCCAAAATCAAAAGATGACTCTGGTGATTAAAGACAGACATCATTCTATAGCACTTTGCATGGTAGCAGTTTCAAAAGTCAGAATGCAGTAACTATTTAGTAGATAATGAAGAATTGAATAACTTAACACTTTATTACTAAATCAAGCTCTAGACTTCAGTGCATTACACTGGCCCAAGTTTTGCTCACAAACCTGCATAAATATTTGTTTTTGCCACTTTGGGGCAGCACAGCAAGCTTAACAGAGCAAACAGTTACCTAATTACACATTCAGCAGACACAAATCAGCCTTAACGTTCATTTAGAGTAGTATATCTGGCCACATAATGGATGTAAGTCTTAATATTCACTCTCTTTTCAGCTTTGTTTTGGTCTGAAAATCCTAATATGGTGAGGAGGGGAGTGATGTGTCAAACAAATACAGGATTTCCCACCAGGAGACCGGTGTTCTAGACTGGTGTTGAGTTATTTTGAAGATACGTTCATATTTGCACATATTTGTGATGTGTATTGTCTTGTCATGACTCTGGCCTACCATTGGAATCCATTGACTGCTGGGAATCCAATCATAACCACAAGCAATACACTTTCAGAGAGAGTTTTCAGAGCGACCTTTCAAGCCTGGTGGTTTTCTTTTAACCACCAATGTTTTTTTTTTTTTTTATCATGACCACACCTGAAAACCTGAAAAGAATGAATGAAATGTTGTCATATTAGGGGAATCTTAGGTAACTCAGTTGCATGTAGAGAATTCTGTCCTCAGGACAAGCTCTCCCAGCTGCACATGCCCGACTGTCTGTGGACTGTGGTTCACAGACTACATGTCTAAAAGGAAGCAGTATGTGAAGCTATCTCTGATTCTAAGACCATTAGTACCGGTATCCCTCAAGGATGCGTTCTATCCCCTCTGCTCTTCACGCTGTATACCAACAGCAGCACCTCCAGTTATCAGTCCGTCAAGCACCTAAAGTTCACGGTTGACACTGATGTTGTAGAGCAGATTCCTGCTCTACAACATCAGGAGCATTCGTCCCTTCCTCACTGACGAGACGGCGCAGGTTCTCATGCAGGCTCTTGTCATCTCCCGCCTGGACTACTGCAACTCTCTACTCGCCGGAGCCCCGGCGTCGGCCGGGGCTCCGGCGGCTTTCTGGACAGCTGGAGCTTGTCCAGAAAGCCGCAGCTCGCCTGGTGTTCAATCGCCCCAAGTTCTCCCACACAACTTCCTCTCTCCATTCTCTACACTGGCTACCTGTAAGAGCTTGCATTCAGTTTAAGACTCTGGTGCTAGCCTACAGGGCAGTGAAAGGAACAGCTCCTTCCTATCTCCAGGCCATGGTCAAGCCTTACACCCCCGCCCGACCACTTCGCTCTGCTGCCTCGGGGCGATTGGTTGCCCCGTCGCTCAGAGGTCCCTGCGGCCAATCGACCCGGTCACGGCTGTTTTCTGTCCTGGCCCCACAGTGGTGGAATGAACTCCCCACTGACGTCAGGACAGCGGAGTCGCTGCCTATCTTTCGGCGCAGGCTGAAAACCCACCTCTTCAGGAAGTGCTACCCTGAGCCTTCCACTTAGCACTTATTGTGTTCATACTAGCTTGTTGCACTTATTGTATTCGTATTACTTATAGCACTAACTGTTTTTCTTGTTTCTGCACTGTACTTTGGCTCTGAGTTATGCTCTGCTTCATGCTCTTAGATGCTTGTTTGGAAAAGGAAATGTACTTATGACTTCTGGTGACTAGTAGTTCTTTTGATTACCAATGTTGAATGCACTTATTGTAAGTCGCTTTGGATAAAAGCGTCTGCTAAATGACTGTAATGTAATGTAATGTACCCTCATTGGACTCCTCTCTGGTGGGGAAGAGTCCGCCTACAGGTGGGGGTTTGACCATCTGGCGATCTCGTCTGACTAAACAACTTGGAGATCAACGCTCTAAAGACAATGGAGATGGTTTTGGATTTCCACAAGAACGCAGCACCACCTGCATCTATCACCCTGTGTGACTCCTGGAGGCCACTGTGGAGTCCTTCCGCTTCCTGGGCTCCATCATTACCCAGCATCTCAAGTGGGAGCTTAACATCAGCTCCATCACCAAGAATGCTCAGCAGAGGATGCACTTCCTGAGGGAGCTGAAGAAAGTCAACCTGCCAAAGGCAATGATGGTGCACTTCTACACTGTCATCATTGAGTCCATCCTCACTTCCTTCCTCATCATCTGGTACGCTGCAGCCACTGCCAAGGATAAGGGCAGACTGCAGCGTATCATTCGCTCTGCTGAGACGGTGATTGGCTGTAATCTACCGTCCCTCCATGACTTGTTCGCCTCTAGGTCTCTGAGGCGGGCAAGGAAGATTGTAGCTGACCCCTCTCACTTTGGACACAAACTGTTTGAGTCCCTTCCTTCTGGCAGGAGGCTGCGGTCCATCAGGACCAAGACCTCACAACAAAATAAACGTTTCTTCCTGTCCGCAGTTGGGCTCAACAACAAAGCCCGGGAACCCCACTGACTCGGACACTTAAATCCCCATGACAATTACTTACAGTTACACACCTTAGCAGAACTCTACAACTCTACTACACTTGACACTTTAATAGCATACTTGTTTTAAACATAATCTTAATTTGATTGTTTGTTTATCATATTTTATTGTAAATTTTAATTTAATTTTATTTTCAAAATTATGTCTTTTACTATTGCACTGTGTATTGCATGTTTATTGTCATGCACCAATCACAAAGCCAAATTCCTTGTTTGTGTAATGTGGCAATAAAACCGTTTCTGATTCTGATTCTTTCAGTAGAGTCTTGCCTTGTGTGAAACTGAGATATAGCCACGTAAACCAATCCTTTTGGCTAAATGTGCGGGCCAGTGAAGAACATGTTTAGACCCAGAGTCACCTACTCACACATTACATTCACCAAAACATATATGTTTCTTAGGAAAATCTGCCTAACAATACAGATACGACAGGTACAATATTGGTGAATCAAAGAATCACATACCTTTATACTCTTTACATGTCTGGTCTTTATTAACACTCTATTTTATTAGCATGATGTCAACAGCTGGCTTAGTGCATGGAAACATCCACTCTACAATGGAGAGAAAATGAGTAAGAGGCAGAAAAAGAAGAATTAAAAATGTGAAAGAAGCGAGAGACTAAAAGAGAAAGGATGGGAAGTGTGACAGTACAAATGTTGAATCAGAGAGAGGCTGAGAGAAATGGTTTTCATTTTCATTATATAAACTCCACCAGTTATGAAATTCTAACAATGACTGTGGAGCATTAATGCAGTGTTATAATTAATAAATAAGTGTTCTAAGGCACATCAAAAAAGATTATCTTACTTGTAATGTGTTTTCTGTTTCAATATCTTACTAGTGCAAGGATAATGCAAAACAGAGGCTATGTAAGTACTGTATATTCCACTGTTATGCTTAATCCTACATTTTTTATTAACATCAACTCAAAGACAGAAGTGAAGTATATTAAAAATTAATATGATCCTAGTTAATGGCCTCCATGTTTTGCAGAATACCCTGATGTATTTATGCAGGCTATGTATGACTTTAAGCACAGCGTCTTTCTGAATAGATAACACCAATACTTTTACTTTTAGAATAATAAACCATATACCATTACTGGGGCTGGGTAACTTGTGATTGTGCCATGAGAAAAATGTCAATGTTGTAGCTGATCGTAGCCTTAATACTTTGCATACTGTAACCTTTTCAGAATCCATCTTATATACACTTAATGGACATTTGTATATAGGTGATGCTGATCTGTCGTCATTGTTATATTGCCACCAGTACAATATGGATTCACAATGAATGGATGTATCATCAATGGTCTTCATGAAATGAGCTATTAAGAAATTGTGTTTAATTTACCCACTAACTAAAACGTAACAATGCTGTGGAAAGATTTTGCTTTGTCCTTGAGTCATAATACTTAATTAAAACAAATGTTGGATGAACTGTCAGTGGTCATTTACAGAACAAGACATAAATTGAGATACAAGGTTTTTACATAAAACTGACAATGAAGAAAAAATACCACAAACCATTCCGAAGCTTACTTTTTTCTTCTCATGAATACTGATGTGAACTACAATCCATTTGCAGCCGCACGTTCGCTCAGTCTGCAATTTATGATTCAAGCTGTAACTACCTCATTTGATCCCATCCTTGTTATGCTAATTTCCTCTCACAATGGTAGCAAATCAGTTTGATTTAACTGTGCAAACTGTGTGAGTTGAGGACTGTGTGTGTGTGTGGCATTTGAGAGGAGTGGTTGCTACCATAGCTGTGCCTGTGTGTCTGAATGAGTTAGCTTACACACGTGTGTGCATTTGTGTGTGTGTGTGTGTGTGTGTGTGTGTGTGTGTGTGTGCGTGTGTCGTACAGCATACAGTTGTCAGAGAAGTGAGAGGTGTTTTTGTGCCAAAGCCAAAGCTCCCAATCTGCATTTTGATGTCATTAGCTTGCCACATCAAGCTGCTTCAGTGGTACTTTAAACCCAGATTGTGTTTTCAAGAGCACTAAACAGAATATGAAATGAAAGGCTTATAAAGTGTCGAAAAGACCCTCATAATGAAATCAAAATTTTAGATATTGGTTGTTTGATATTGTAAATTTTGGTGAGAATTGTTTTTCTAAAATCAGTAAAGTGATAATTTGAAAAATAAATATTGGCTCATTTGCAGTGAGAGTAATCATAAACTCTTTTTTTGTATCACACACGGGCAGTGGTCTTTCTACTCATATCCAGAGATATATAAACAGACAAAAAACAACATGAACTTATTTTTCTGACATTAACTAAATTATTTTGGTATGGTATGGTAATGATCTCCACAATGAACATATGCAAAGACCCCGCACATTTCATAGCCTGACATCACTCACGTTGTACAAAACAATAAAACTAAAACTGTAAGTACTGTACAGAATGTAGTCTCAGTCCACAGAGGATACAGCATTGGTATGACCTCTTAAAGAAAACATTAGAATCAGCCAAGTGCTGTAGGCACGCACACACACACACACACACACAACATAACACACTTCCGAGATTTGAACAAAAGGGGTTAAAACTTAAGGTAATTTGGAGAAGTAAAGAACATTAACATCTGAGTAGCTAGAGGCTATGGTGACCTTTGAACTCCAGTCCTTGTTTTTCAAAGTTGACCCTTAATGCTTATTCCCAATTCTGTTCTCAAAAATGTGAGTGAGTGAGTGAGAGAGAGAGAGAGAGAGAGAGAGAGAGAGAGAGAGAGAGAGAGAGAGAGAGAGAGAGAGAGAGTGGGTACAGGTGTTTTATGTTTAAGTCTTTCCTGCTGGGATCTCTGGAGCATGAAACTGAGGGAAAACAAACCAAAGAGGCAGGCGATGATTGAGTTAGTAGGCAAGTGATGGTTTCTCTCTCTGTGTCTAACTGGCAGCTGGAAGCCTGGAGCTGAGTCAGGGCATATCTCTTTGAATAGATTTAGCCAGTGTTGCCTCATATTTTGATCTTCCCACTTAATCCGGTAATGTTGATTTTAACACTACCTTTGCCTTCCATCGCACACACACAATAACCTAGCCATTCAACCTTGGATCTGGACGAGATTCTTCACCTAAAGGGCATCAGCAGCTCTCCTTCTCACTTCTTCAGCTTCTACAGCGAACAGTGGACCTGCTGATATTCCTTCTGCTCACTGCTTCAGATGTAAAAAAAAACAACAATAACTGTAAGACACCATCTTATCTTCTTTCATGGAACATGTGTTACATACATCTGATGTCCCACCATGTTAGGTAAAAGCTGAAAGTAGTTGAGGAGGTAGTGTAGCGAGAGCCCGCTCAGATCAAGACTACCATCTCTGGCTTCAGAGACTTCACACACTTGACAACAAGAGGGGGTGGCATGTCACAACAGGATATTCAGTGTGGAAGTCCAGCAGCCAACCTTGTATACTGCTGTATTCATGTCAAATGTGTCCCACTTTGAGTAGTTTAAAAGAAGAAGCATACCAGGCCTGTTGCCCTATTCACTTTAGATGTCCAAAATATCTGGGTAAGCAATATCACCCTCCATCCAAATGACTGGAAAGATCTGCTGAATGCTTTCTCTGTCCCACAAGAAATAACCTTAATCAAATACCATCTTTCTACAGCATCTACTCTGCCTTTGTGTCTCCTTTTGTCACTGAAGATACAGTAAGTCAGTCAATCAATCACTTTATTCTACCCAGATGATCCACAGAGTGGTTTTGTGCGCTTTGTGCATAGTAAAAACAACGATGAAACAATTAAAACGTAATTCACTAAATAAAATGAAAATAACTGTCAGACACAATCCCTGGGTCATATTATTGCAGCAAGTTTAGCTGCATACAAACATGCACACTAGCATTGTCTTAAAATCTACTGCCTTTTCTCAGTATCTCTCTGAGTTTCCTACAAACCTAAATCTAACGAGTTTCCTATTTTCCCCTCCTCTACTTCTCTTTCTCTCTCACTCTGTAAATCAATTTTGGGCTTGAGGCTGACGTGCCTTGCAGCCATCTCTCTCTTTGAAAGCGTTCCCACCACTGTATGTGTGTGTGATAGCACCCACCACAGCTCAACAGGAAGCGAAGCCAGATTTCAAACTTCTTTGTAGGATTTTGGTTCAGACTCAGCCCTGTAGTAGCCAAAATGGCAACTTAAAGACTCAGACACACACACACACATATACATATACATATACACACACACACACACACACACACACACACACACACACAGAAAGACACACACACACACACACACACAGAGAGAAAGACACACAAACAGCCGTACATCTCACACACATGGCTTTGAACCATGGGGATGTGAAATGAGGAGTTTTGTTCTTCTGCTACACATGTGTAGGCTTAGCATTAAAGAGACAGACAGACAGAAGGAGAGAAAAAGATAGGCAGCGCTTTGAAAGCAGATGCACCTAAAGGGAATGTCCTTCAAAGAGTTTGTTGCACAAAGCATTTTGATGAAAAAGTGTTTAAGACAGAGAAGAGAGAGAAAATTATGCATAAATATGAGCGATGATGAGCTGATTCCCACATTTTGTAGTCTCTCTTTCTCTCTCTCTCTCTCTCTCTCTCTCTCTCTCTCGCACGCACGCACGCATGCACGCACGCACGCACGCACGCACGCACGCACGCACGCACGCACGCACACACACACACACACACACACACACACACACACACACACACACGACCTTTCCCGTGTGAGTCAGTGGAGACAACGTGGGAGTCCAAGCTCAAACAGGACAGGATCTGTGAAACTACTTTAATTAAACTGTGATTTGAAAAAAAGTACACTCTTTCTCTTTTAATATGAATCTAGGGTTGGAGTGGAATCTGTGTGTTAAACTGCTGGCACCATCAACAACGCATCTTTACACAATTTAGTTATAATTATATATACTGTTGATGGCAGGTATACTGTATATTTCAGCATTATCTACTGTCCTCTCTATACTCTCAGGCCTGTGGTATGACTGAAAGAGATCAACTTACTGTATATCTTTCCATCTGATTTGAGCATAATTTATAAACTCTAAGATTATCTGTGCCAAACAGTTGTCAATCATGGCCTGGTCCTCAAAAACAACTGGCTTCACCAGGTTAAGTATGCATAGGAAAACTGCTGCGAATGCACCTCTCAAAGCCTTGCACTAAACCCTCAGTGCTATTCTAAACTGCAGCGGTAAACAAATGCATGGAAAAGCCTGCAATAACTGAGCGTGGAATGTAACACATAAGCCGGCATCGTGGCCACCTGTCCTGCAAGTGATCCCAGACTTTGAACTCACATTAGACGACTGCAGTCAAGACCTCACAATGGGTCATGCTTGGTTAACCGTCTATGGTCCATCTCATGTGAAATAGCTCCACCTGTTGACTGATGACTGTACAGCTGGTGAATGGTTTACTGTTGGATATACTGTACAATATAGCCACAGTCGTGTACAGTAATGCAACTGTAAAGTGCCCACATTTGCAGTTGGCTTTTAAAAGAAGACAAAGTGCTATTCTTTTCAGAGTGGGCACACTTGTGCTCCTGTTGTAAATGTATAATAAAAAAAAAAGCCTGGAATCGGCCCATCAATTTTTGTTATTTTTTTACCAATAAAAGATAACTACAGCTGCATTTACCAAGTACAAAACAATCTGGTGCTTTGTGTGTCTAAAAATGTCTTGGCACACACAAATATCTCACTGATGACTCAGTCTACAGGGGTAACACCTCCTTTGTAACCCATTTACAACTGTGGTATACAGTAGCAGGCAAATTGCTGCATCATGTGTTTAACTGTAATTCTGCATGTTTAGATTGTTTAATGGTATTTAGTCTATAGATAAATCAAAGTCTAGATTTGTATAACTGCTGTGTGGACATTTTGGAAAACGTAATACATTATTGATAAAGAATTACCAGATTCTACCTTCACTTTGGATTACATGAATATTCCACTGCAATACCCAACCAAACCCTTATTAGCTTTTTTCAAATATAACAATATTACAAGGAGACCCGATGTGCCAAATGATCAAAACTCCAGCCTGGATTGGTTGACAAAGTACAAGTGCTCCGATTGTTTTTTTTAACCCTTATTCCTGTTTGCCACTGGTTTCCCTGAAGAGATGTGTCTGGCAGTGAGACACTAAGATGAATAAAAGCTGCCATAAGACGTAACAAATCATGTGCTTCTGATGATTTTCTATTGAGATTATGAAACGTGAACTTTGAAGTTGTAACATTAAGTCAAAGCATGACATCATGACATGCTCTGGCAGGCGTTGATGTCAGATTTTCTGCCAGTGTTTAAAGTCGGTGAGCCCCAGTGGGTGGAAAATATTTCACAAGATTGCCTGAATATAATGAGCGGATATATCTGTGAGTAGATAAGATCTTTTCCTTAAAATATCATTCTAATGATAGTTTTTCTCTTTTTCATACAGTATACACAGAGGAGAATAACTGTGAAGTTTAAGAAGCCAGCAAAGATAAGCTTGTTATTTATGTCACAATGCTGCACTGTGAAATATATGGCTTGTATTTTAACATGTCAAACTACGGTAATGGGTGTTCTTCAAATATCTTTCAGAAGTAATATGACCTGGCCAACCTATTGCCAATTGACCTTATGATCCTAATCTTTAGGATAATCTTTCACAAAGACCTCCAAGACAAGTGGTAGGCACCGAAATCCACCGTATGTTTGGATCTTTTTTTTACAGTCTCATTAGACCTGCTGTGTTGTTAATGTTAAATGCTTACAGATGAGTCTCATGAATTCCTTTTAGCTACTTGGACTACAGATATCAGCAAACTAGTTCATATTTGTTTTACACTTTACATGCTACAATCATTAGAAGGGGTTTTCTGTTTCATTTCTCTTTTACTTGATCATAAGATAACTGACTTACACCTAGATTATGAAATAATACGCTTGCTGTGATATAGCCTATTCTTGCATTTTTACTTGACTTGCATATTTTAAATAATTAAGAGTTTAGGTTCTGTAGTTTAAAAAGACCATGGAAAACACTTATTAAACACTTCCCTAAAGAAGTTAATGGCACTATGTCCCATATTTCCCATCTTCCCTTACTGACTCATTAGGCCCCTGCGGCTTTATTAAACCTACATGTAAATACTCACAGCTGAGAGTTTTGAACTGAAACAGTTCTCAACCCCATCAATTGTGTGTATGGGGTTGTGTGCAGTATTAAAAAGCAAACGTGTAAAAAATACCATACAGCCAAAAGCAAGGACATAGAAATGAGTTTTGCCAAGAAAGGACATAACAAAAGCTACGACAGCCTGGTCTCACCCCCAGGGTGTGAAATACTGACGTTCTGGCAGCGCCCCTCAGCGTCTTGATACCAACACACAAGGCACCGTTTAGCGTTTTTACGAAAGGCACCGGGCTTTAAACTAACTCCAATGTAAACCCATCTGTGTCATTATTAGACGCTTAGAGCAACTGACGTTGTATTTGAAGAGCGATAGTCCTCGAAGGGTGGGTGGGATTGGTGACGGTGGTGGAAAGGGCAAACAAACACAGGACTTTAACTCAGGGAGCCAGCGTCCTGTGTGAAACCAAAAGATGAGTGTTTTTTGTACTGACAGTGCTATACCACAAAGTCTCATGATGTTATGTCCCTATCTTACGTTACAGTACAAGCGCAGTTATTTTTAGTCTTTTATCTGGCCTTAGTTAAGTGGTTTTGTTGCCTAAACCAAACAACCTTAACCACGCATGACGACGTTAACTGTAACCGTTTCATAGCGTTAACCAAGCACGAACCCTCAGCATCAACATACTACGCTACAAGCCTTCCTCAACTATAATGACGCCAGCCGCTTCTGCCCACACAGGCAAAATATGACTATTAGGGATGAGATCACGTTGGCTATGAGGGAGGCAATTTGAGAATGTGTGGGCCACAGCAGCAACTGGATTGTCAGGATCAGTACCACAGCTGGACTGAGGTCCTGACTTTGCCCACAGCCCACAAATCCAATTCTTAAACCTGTGTGTAGCTAAATCACACAAGTTGCTTTTCTGACTGGAGACTAAAATGCACTACCGATAAAATAAATCAGTTCCAACATACAGATCGCACTACAGCGTTTCATAACCTCATGTCCGAAGTCTTAGGGGCTGCACCAGAACTCTCAGCAAACATTCTTTCTCCATGTCTGTATATCAGGCTCGCACACCAACTCTTTTCTTCCATTCGTATTTTTTTAACTACACATAAAGGAGACTTAGTTGTATTAATGTAGATTAATGTAGATTTTGTGTAAGCAAGTCATAATTTTTTTCCACAGGAAGATGTTGAATGATGATTTTCAAACCAACTGTCAGAAGCTGAACGCACTTTAGCTGTGCAAACGTTTAGTACAACAGACTGAAAGGGCTGAAAGAAATTAACTCAACTATTTTTACTAGGAACTAATAATACAACACATAATATGTCAAATCATACGCCTGTAATTTTGTGGACCAAATAATAAGGGTGAATTAGAAAGAAAGAAAACCAAAAGAGGCATGCACAAAATGCAAAATAGGCCCATGTTTCTGCCTAACCAGGCTTCTGAAATTTCAATAAAAACTCCAACATGAAAACTGTAAACCACATGTTGATATGCATGACTTGAAGTCTCATTCCTCTCACACACTTTCTCACACATATAGACACAGGTACGGTTGGGTGTTTCAGTTATCCAGATGTGGTGCTGTATGCAGTAAGGTCCAATGGGACAGAAAGGAATGTACAGTTGGTTTTGGACGTACAGTGGGGCCTCTGTGCTGCTCAACTATCCCCAACCCTGTAGTGTGTAGATAGAAATACCTAGGTCTAAATGTCTGTGTGTGTGTGTGTGTGTGTGTGTGTGTGTGTGTGTATAAACTGTATGTGCGTGTGTATAATTGCTTGCATGCATACACAAGCAGACAATCTCTCTCTTTCATGTACACACACAAGCACACCCATGTGCCCTTGCATATGACCCTTAGTGGCCTGTGAAGGGATTAAACCACAGCAGGGTGCTATGGCTGTCAACCTATCCTCAGTGCCTAACATGCACATGTGCGGATGCACACACACACATGCACATACACTCACACAGTAGTTGTCATCCTGTCCTCCACCTCTGTAACCTCTTCCACAGGCTTGCAGATGTTTCCTGAGACCAAAGTCTATGGGAACTGAAGCAAGACTTGCACATTGTTGTTAGAATTTGACTGTCCTGTTCACTTCTACAAGGTACACCAAAAGAAAACTGACTCAATCGTAAAAGCTGCATCACAATCAGGTAGTTTTTTTTTATTGAGGGCTATCTCAAAAACTGTCTTTACAGCATAAGACTCTTATCCTGTGTTTTAGAGAAAAACTAATTATTTGAATGTATTTTCCATTCTATGGCATCAATTAGTTGGACTGTTTCTCTGTAAAGTCCTTGTTTTGTGATGCATTGTATTACTATCTTATGATTGAATGATTACTGCTGCAAACTGTGCATCACAGCCGTTCAACCCACTCAGCTTCAAACATGATGATGGTGCCACCTAGAGGTACATTTGCATGCTCTTGATTAATGAGCCCGCACAGGTTACAACAACTTTTCTACAAGGCTGTGCATAAAAGATACAATACAGTGATCAGACTTTTAGCATTTTTTTATATCGTGTTGAGTATACAGAAGCTTTATTATACTTTGGTATACTATGGTTAATCATTCTGGGGGAAAACTACAAAACTATTACAAATTCAAATCTATCCGTAAAGTGAGATTACATGCACAATGTGTAATCACAAGACTTCTTTTATGTTTCTCCCATCAAATACATACCTCATACTGAGTTAACAAATTAGATGTCTGTCATTAGTCCTAATTTACCTCTTAATTGTAATTAGTAATTCAAATCTGTCTCTCTCAAATGCCTGCATGGGCACCCACCCACCCACCCACCCACACACACACACACACACACACACACACACACACACACACACCTTGTCTTCCTTGTTCCCTGTCTTTCTGGGTCTCCAGAGATAGGATGACCCTCCTAGTGTGCAACAATGTATGTTGGAGCTAACAGCACTTCCGGGGGTTGCTGCTGTGTGCGTGTGCGAGTGTGTGCGTGATGGATGTATTTGTGTGTGTGTGTGTGTGTTTTCATGCATCTCTTGGGGTGCCCCAGCTGAAGCCAGCTGTATATCACAGCAATATCCCATGTGTAACTTCAAAGTCGCCGTATGCTCGGTTCAGGCTATTTATGACACAGTCACAGGAAGGACACATGTGTTTATGCTGGGCTTTGTGTAACAAAACCTGGACATATAATATTGCCCACCTTCCTACTGTCTCTATGTTCTTCTTTCAAGGATATTATGTCAGTAAGTCTTCTTAGCGAGATTCGGATCTTAGAGGACTGCAGAGAAATGGACAGAAGAGGCCTTCATGCGTGCCATATGTCCTTCACACAAGTTAAAACTAAAACAACGTGCTTTGAAAACAGTCTTGCCGTAGAGAATTGGACTTTCTTCATTGTCTGGCTTTGTTTTTCACGTGTGATAGAAAACTTTTGGACTGTCATAACTTTAATCTTTAAATAAACATAATACTGTACAGACTATATTTCTACAAGAAGGGGAAGTGGGGGTCCTCAAGAGCTGCAGACCACTGCCTTTTTCTGTCTTCATCTTGAGTTTTATTTACATTGTTTGCATTTTTTTTTCTTCTTTCAGGATGGGATTAAGGTAGATTTGGATACCTTCTCAGCTCAGGCCTAGACCTTATGTTGACTATGCACTAATTAAAGGTACCCTGCAGAATTTTGGATCACTCATAGCTCTGTGGAGCATTTATGTTTTTATTTTTTTACAAGGAGCTCCCTTCATTGTATGTATTGTGCACAAGGAGGAAACTATGGGATCATGTGGGCGGAGTCTGACACATTGTGCCTGTTTCATTCTATTCCGCGGACCAACAGTTCGTGGCGGTGACGCGGTAGTAAAGTGCCAATGAACGTGGTGAAGAAGAAGACTGGTATCAAGTAATCAAGCATGTAGACAATGCAATATATAAAACATCTAAATATTTGCAAAGGTCTTTTGAAGAAAGAAAATATTTGCAATAACACATTGGTTAGACCTCAAGGATACACACAGTGTGGTTTGGTGAGAAACAATGAATGTAAACATGACTTTTGTTTGTTTACAAGGAAACTGTAGAGGACACCTTTATTGTCAGTGCCAAGAACAGTTTACTTCAGTTTTGCGGCTGGATGAAATCCTGGATGTTTAAGGTGAAGTCACCAAATTATGTTTTTAATCAACATAAATTGGAAATAATGTCAGTGATTGAATAACAAAACGTTCACTGAGAATGTACTTAATTAGTTTTCTTCCAAAAATATACTTGTAGCAATACAATGTACGCTTCTGCATCTTAAGCCTAATAGCGTTTTTTATGCTCATATGTAGGAACTCAAAGCACTTGCCTAAAGTTAGGTAAAGGTGGGGATTTTGGTTAAACATTGAAATAGTAAAATGCACAAGACAGAATGTTTTGTACCCTGAACCTAACCACACGTATGACTCAGGATTCCTCAGAAGTCCGGCCTCTGGTGTCAGCATCCTCAGCACTGTACGCTGACCATTTCCCAGAACAGTCTGTGTTACAAGAATGTAGCACTTGTCTCTCTTTTCACTAGAAAGAAATGTTGCCATTGAATCCAGGCAGCATTTATGTTTCTTTCAAAACTATCAAACGTAATTTCTCGGAGACAAGACTATGAATTTGATACAAGCACCCGCAGGCAGCAAATGGTAGGGTTGGTGCCTGGCATTGGAGGATTTTGGATGGTTGCAGTGTTTTGGATGAGCTGCATGGGCTGACAATTGTATCGTGTTGAGATGTTGAGCAATTGCAGTGGTCATACAGTGGATTTCTTTTATGTGAAATATTTCTTTGTTATTATTTATTATAGAAAAAACTTTAAATTTCCCAAAAAGAGCTTTACACTAAACTGCAGAACATTCATTGTTACAGAATTTGCAAACGCAAAACATCATACACTACTCCCAAGCTCTCACATTCACTCCCCCTCCCACCCTCTGTCTCTCCTTCTGTCGGTTCCTGTGTGACAGAGTCAGTAACACCACAGCAGGAGGTGAAAGAAGGAGAGCTGGAGGCAGGAAGAGAGAGGTGGAGGGAGGGAGATGGTGCAAAAGTGGAGCACAGAATCACGCTTGACATTAGAAGTGAGCAATGCAGAAACGTGTGACACCGCAAAAAAGGGAGAAAGGAAGAATTTTCACTAAGTGCTTTTGTATGTGCGACAGGGTGTGAGTCTCTGCATGCATGTGTGTGTCATTGTGCAAATAAGTGTGTTTGTGTTTGCTTGTGTGTGTGTGTGTGTGTGCACACTGAGCGGGGTGCCAGGCAGCAGCAGCTGGGAAGGCCTTCCTCTGTTCTCCTGTCATCAATAAATGATCAGAGTGGGCCATCTGGAGAGAGGGAACCACCAACCACCAGGACCTGGCACTGAACGAAAGACAGAGAAAAAGAGAGAGAATGTGTGGATAGATGGAAGGGGACGGAGAAGAAAGTAGGGGGAGATGGGAGAGAGAGGGAGCGAGGGGAGAGGAAAGAATAGAATTACTGTAAAATGACACAGGACGGCAACAAAAGAGACATGCCTTGTATCTGTAGTGATGTGTGTCTTCAAAATGTACCGGTTCATGTGAATATGAGGAAACAAAGTGGGTCCCCCTTTTAAAGACAATTTGGGACGTACAGTAAGAACTGTACAAGGAGACAGACAAGGATGCAAAGAGAAGAGAGGAAGACAGGAAATGCAGAGAAGACAGGCAGGAGAGGATGCCGTGAGATGTCAGGAAACGCTAAGGGCAACCCCCCTGATGTTGAGCCCAGCGGCACACACATGCACACACCACACACACACACACACAAAAGGACACTAGATTTATTTTGACTTGTTTCATTTCCTGAGCTAAAATGGAACAAAAATATTAAAGACAGTTTGAAGGGTATTCTTGAGTTGCAATTTACCAATGTGTTTTTAAACTAAACCTGATCCTCTGTAGAGTATGTAATACATTCAATAAGCTATTTATGCTATAAATTAAATTCTGCCTTGCACGACATTCACAATTGATTTTATTGTTAAAAGCACATCATACTGCAATAAGCGATCGGAAGACAATTTCTGGAACCATCTGGTCTCAGAGAGACAAAATATGTAATAAATTGAATTCTCACCTAAACCAAAGAGGAGAATCTGATTTTGAATCTGTATTATGTGATTTTTAATACCCACATATATTTTATCCAGTCACTATATTATTAATTCATTCATACATATTCCATATTCACTTATTACGAGTTAGGGTCACAGACAGGCTATTGGCTATCCCAGGCAGCACACACCGAGCAGGAGGCAGCGAAACACGTTCATGCAAATTCACACCTGTAGGCAATTTACTGCCCTCAGTTCACCTTACTTGCTTTTCAGTGGATGGTGGGAGGACACTGGAGCACCTGAAGGAAACCCACGCAAACATAACAATGCTGATATATGACCAGTGCCATTTCAAGTGTAACCTCTGGTGCCGTGTCTGGATCACCTCCAGCAACAGTATTAGCAACTGATATGAGATAGTCCTCTCTGGGCCGAATCTTCATCTGTCCATTCATAGCCAGCACTCCTGAAGTCGTTTCAACCACCACCCTAATTTCCCTTCGCCATGTATTGTCACAAATCATATCTTGAACATGAAAGAAGTTTTGAAGAAGTGTTTTGCTTTACCTCATCGATACGAAGTAAATGTAGAATGACGACACCATTTGGGTTTGAATTGATTCCCTATAAGGCTCGCTTTCACTTTGTATCCATTGGTATACAGAATTACAATCTCCCAGGAAAATGAAGGATTGATTTACATCACAAAGGAAATGCGGCAAACATTGCGCAAACTAAACAGATGGACCTTCAGTTATTGCGTAGCAACTCAAATTCAGCCAGAGCAAACCCCAGCACCGGGGTGACAGCGGGCGTAAGCTGTTATGGGGTGCCTCAAAACCGGCTAGGCCATTGCTTACTGGATTGTGAACAGTCTGCTGGTAAAATCATAGTTAATCGTCCATTTAGTTGGCAAAGCAGTGTAGTAAATTAATAGGGATTAAGGTTGCGATGGCGGAGTGGCGATGCTCACGTTAGCTAGCCACTTGTGCTCTTAACTCCAGGGAAGTGAAGTTTGGTTGTAAAGCTATCCAGCATTCATGAAGCATTAGCCGGCTAAGCAGCCAAAGTGAACTGCAGTCAATCAGCCCGCTGCGGACAATATGCTGGACTCTGCAGATCCTTGAAGCCTCCCCCGGAGCGCTGTTCGCTGTTTAATCAGGGTGTATTAATATTGATCTTGTTGCGTGTTTAAATTGTACCGCTCCCTTTGGTCCGCAGCAAAACACCCGCCAACTGTGAGGTAGATCAGATAAGCGGTTCTGGAGATCTGCAAATGACACCCAGGTAGAGGTCCCCTGCTTTATAGTTAGAAACATTTAGAATGTATTATTGTTATAAAAATAATTATGAATCAAGGATAAGTGGGAGTAGTGGAAGTTAATCATCTTTCTGCTCCACCAGCAACATTAAATACTGTAACATGTATCTAACGCAGGGGTACCAGGTGGGAAGTCATTTAATGATATGTTTTGACAGTTACCAGAGCATTCACACTATATTAGCAGAAATGCTTCATCTAGTCTCCATAGCAACATAGCCAGATTTATCAGTGGCCTTACTTTTTTGGGGGGTTCTGTTCTTCCATGTATGCTGGAAGAACATGACACAAATTCAGCACACTGCATCTTTTACAGTACACTTACAAATACACTTACGTGTGTTTCTCATTATTTTTTCACACTACTATTTGTAGAAATAATATGCAAATGCCGGACATGGTTTCTGTTAACTAATACAACTTTTAGCCTTTATCAAACAGCTTCATGGGCATTATCAACACCCTCTGGACTGGTGTTATGCTGATTTGCATGAAGTCCTGTAAAAAATTCAGATGGATGTGCAATCAGACCAATAATGTAACAAACATAAACAAAAACAAAAGTAGTGTATTGTATCACATCTGGATTTTCTCTGGATATGGGAAACTTTAAATACATTTGTAAGTGGAACCTATGACTTAGTCAGAGGTCTCATACATTTGAAAAGTTCCTCTCTATTTTCATTTCATTTTCATCTCGTCAATTATTTATAAAGCACTTTGAATTGTATTTGATTTGTTTGAAAGGCGCTATATAAACAAAGCTTGGCTGATTAATTGAGTTGCGAGACAAAACTAGCACATGCAATTATGACTTAGTGCAGCCATAATATAATTCCACATAATCTACCTTATTGTCAATATGAAAAAATACCTTTTAAAGAAACAAAGAAACAAAATGTGTGACCATTATGAATAATCAAAGCTTTTGTTTAGCCACACGTCAGTATTTAAATTTATTCATGATCTTTTTCACATCATAAACAGGTATTTCATTACCTGAGGATTATTCTAGGCCTATTTTGAAAGATATTTCAAAATAGGCAAAATATGTATATTCTTTTGCTCACTACTGTGTTAATATATGTCTTTCATATGCACATTGTTTTATTTATAATATAAAAGCACATGGACAGGCTTTGATAATATGATTATACTTTAATATGGAAATGTGTGCATTTGTTCCCTATATTGTCATTTAACATAATACTTCTACAGTGGTCTACCGCTTACCCTGGAGATAAAACACTAAATTAGGAATTCATATTAAACATCCCCAAGCTATACTTAACAGTGAACCACTATATCTGAATGTGTGTCTACATGCTTGTATGTGTACAAGTATGCCTAATTTGAATATGCATGGTCATTTCAGATTGAATTTGACTCACCATATGACTAATTTGTGCTCCAATAAGTAGAATATTCCCCAGGCTATGTAACCGTGTCATTCTTAGGTTCTAAATAAGCTTTTATTATTTTTAGATGCTAAAACTGTGTGCAATAATTAGCCACTGTAATTAAATTAACCTATTAGAGCTCAGTATGGGTAAGCCAAGTATAGGTGAGCTACACAGCACGCAACAAGCAACTACAACATTGTATGACAGAAATGAAATAATAGAAGCCTTATGTTCAATTCAATTCAATTTATTTTGTATAGCCCAAAATCACAAATTTGCCTCAGAGAGCTTTTTATGCTGCAATTCTTACAAAGTAATCCTTTACATTTTTTTTTTTATTCTTAAAAGACCACATACAGTAAGTGAAGGCTGTACATTGATTAGTAGCCACTTTATTGCTGTTCCTGCTTTGGGTAGGCCCATCTGTTCCCATAAGAACAGCCATTATTCTTTTAAATGTAGACTGCTGAACAGCTATAAATATACCATAAAAGGTCCATGCAGAGTCTAATTTGCTCTCACTCCCAAGTTGTCACATACCGCCGCTTGGTCAGTACCCCTCGGTGTTGATACTGACCAACCGAGGCACCCTTTAGCGTTTCTACGAACTCCAATGCAAACTCATCCGCGTCATTATTAGAGGGTCAGAGGAACTGACACAGTATGAAGAGCAAGAAAGTCCGGTAGGGCAAGGGGGAGGGGTGGTTGTACCAAGTCAACGTTGTCATCTTTCAATTAGTTACATAACTACCATAACAGTTATAACTACCATAACATGGTTACATATCAAACTATGTATAAGTGACATAACCACAGTGAAAAAATATATCTACTGCTTTTTTCTATCGAAACAGAGAGTGATAAACTGAATAAGACAGAATTTTTTTTAAAGTTGTTAAATTCTTGTCTATGGTGATGTAATGTGTGTATTTTCCACATTCCAAAAGCCACTATACCCCTTATTTAACAGTGACATTTGTGGTGTATACTACATATTACTGTAAGCATTACATCAATATCAACTGGACACATCACAGTAATGTGTTGTCAACACTTTTTTGATGTATTATCTTTTCATCATCATCATCATCATCATCATCATCATCATCATCATGTTAAGTGCAATTAAAATATACAGCGGAATGCACCAACGCCGTTTTTTTACAGTCTGATTGTGGCCATCACTGCTAAGTATGAACATGATGAATATGTCAAATTGAAATTACTTCCCCTCATTTCATGTTTCATAGATATTTCATGTTTCATAGCTCTTTCAACGGTGGAAAAATGGTGTCTCTCCACAACGGATATATACACATATAACACAGTAGTCTGGCACTTATCCAGGTACCAGCAATGATATGATGAATTGTCTTTATCCCTTAGTCTCCAGATTGGGTAATACAAAGACAGACATCTCTCCACTGGGAATGAGCTTCACATAATTCAATCCTCTGTGGCTACTTAACCTGTCATTGCTGCTCTGTACCATGTGGGTGGAACATTGTAAAGCCCTCTAACCTTGTTCTCAGGTACGAGAGCCCGTCACAGACACAGAGGGGTTAGGACGAATTAAACGATCTATCGGAGCCTTGGCAGTAATCATAAAAAGTATGCAATACAGTAAATGGGCAAAAGCATTCAAAACACTGGTGTAGTCGTTTCAATACGGAGAATAACTCGTAAGAGGGGACTTTGTCAGGCTTGTTTAAAGAAAAACTAAAACAGAGGAACAAAATCAGTGCAGGACTTTGGCTGAATGCTAAAGTATGACCACAAACATCATAAAGTGAATGTTATGTTTTAGTTGATGTTTACATAATTGTTTGTTGTTCACACCACGTGCCATTTATTGTAAAGGAAAGCATCGATGTTCTCCTCATCATCCAGCCCTCTCGTCATCCATCTCTCTTTGCATTCATCCCTCCTCTCCAATCTGTCTCTCATAAACACACTTCAGTAACACGCCGTAAGCACCAGCAAGAGATCCTGCCATATTGCCGTCATAAGTCCCTTCTGAGCAGGAGGGTCATCTGTACTGTATGTTTATTAGTGAGTGCATATAACCTCAATAATAATTGAATTATTCACGTAAACCCAGTGCTTTCCAAACTATTTGCTGCAGCAGTGCCACTTATAAGGTTTGAAAAACTCTTTGAACAACATTATGCTGAAGGTATCATGTATCCTTTTCTTTTTTCGGCGGGTGTTTTTTTCCCCTTCTCTCACCTTGCTGGTTGTGATCACTGACAGAAAGTGCTTTTTGAGTATTCACATGTGCTAGAGACCACCTGCCGAGAGAGCTGCTGTCGACAGCTTCACACACATGCACACAGACGCACATCTTAGAATGCCTGTGATGTAACCTCTACCCCTCCTTGTCAAGGAAAGGTATTTTATATAAATGTTTATGCAGGACAGAAAGGGTTACCACCACCTCCTGTTTCCTCTTCTCTTTTAGCAGAAAGCAAAATCCAGGACATTTGGAGTAAATCAAACAGCTTCAGATGTTTATTTCGGTATTCCGTGTTCTCAGGGGTGTTTGGTAGACTTTCAAATAGTCTTTGATTAAATACATTTTTTTTAAAAGTCTGAATATGACAATGTGTACAGTGCTTCCATAGATAAAGGCACAATTTGTCACAATCAACAGATTTGTCTTTCATTCAACTTTTATATCTATCAAGGTTAGCTAGTAGTTTATCGCACAAGCTTGTGTCATAGTTATTCATCAAGGCTATCTAAAACTGACATTTTGGCATGCCTAGGCTGCATTTACACCAGATCAGGCTTACTGGCTAAAATGCCAATCCTCCCATTATTTTAATAATTTATTATAAAAATAAGACAAGCCATAAGACAGTGCCTTTGGGTTGAGATGGTTGGTGTTGCAGAGGATGCCCAAAAAACAACAACGCAGCGTCCTTGTGGCAGAAAAGTTGAAAGAGAATCAACTTTCGAAGAAACACAATTCGGAGTCACACTAATGTGGCGAATCATGTAACCGGTGATCCAGAGCTGAACAGCAAGGGAACAATAAGACAATAATTGCTGTACAGTTGCTGTACAGGTGTTTATGGGCCAGTAAGTGTCACTCCGACATTGCCGCACAACCCTGTGCTGCAATGCCAACATTTTTCGTGAATGCAGCCTTACAGTTCCCTACATTGAAGTTCAGTCAACCCAACACCTATAGAAGCACTTGCAGGCTGCATGAGGAGCTTGTCCTGATAAGAAGCCTAAGAGACAAGCTGAATCTCAATGGACACTTCCAAACTACCCTCTATAGCAGGGGTATTCAAATCAAATTAATTCAGAGAGAATGTCCTCAAGCAAAGGTCTGGAACATCACAATAATGCTTAACTTTGACTATGATTTAGTCCTATATACTGAATTAGCCAACAGTTGTATTAACGCAGTGGTGGGCCATCAGGGCCAGCAAAGCCTTCTCTGCTAGCCTAGACAGAATCACAAAGTTATAGCTATTTTATAATTTAATTATTTTTCATAAATAGATTACATATCTACTCTCTGCCTCAGCGCAGCTTGTTTTCAGTAGAGCTTTTATCCAATCAGATTTTGCCCCTATGCTGTAAAAAAATCTGCAATCTACACCCATGTCATTGAACTCTTTGTAGTCAAAGAAAGGAGGATGGACTTTGTCTTTAAATAATGAACAGCAGCTTTGGTAAGTGAACTGCTTTTGTTTTTACATCTGCAGTAGCGTTACTACTGTGTTAGATTTTCTATCGTATTGTTTTTATGATACGGTTAATATTGTTCCCTCTGATGTGAATAATATTTGAATGGTGCCGTCGAGTGTGTGATGGAATGTGTGTTTTAGCGCCGCAGTTTTGCTGGAATGTGCAGAGGCCTGTTGAATCGTGTTATTTGGGTTTTATGTTATTCTGCTTTGTTGTCATATGGAACTGCTTCTTGTGAGTTTGTTCTTGTCATTGTGTTAATTACATTGATTTTGACTATATGCCTTGCCTGTTAATGACGAAGCATCCCGTCATGCTGGCGTCATAATGAGCCTATAAAGAGGTGGTTCAGCTGTAGTAGGACAGCAGTGAAGGCCCATGCTTCATGTATATCAAGAAGTATTTAATCGCTCTTTCAACTGTTTTAATCCGTACTGGAACAAGGTGAGAATAATCACACACACACACGCGCACACACACATATACACACACACACACACACACACATTGTTCTGAATGACGCTCTAGTCTCTCTGAGTCTGAGGCGATGAAGAGGAGAACCTTTGCAGATCTTCAAATACAAACACAGCAACAACCCGAACCAGAGAGACAACACATACAGAAGACGGGAAGACCTATGTAGATCTGGCAGCTGTTGAATTTTGTGCGTGTGTGTTCTGTGTTCTGTTCTGTGTTCTGTGTTCCTTGTTCTGTTCCGTGTTCTGTTTTGTGTTCTGCGTTCTGCTCCGTGTTCTGTTCCATGTTTTGTTTTCTGTTCTGTTTTCTGTGTTCTGTTCTGCGTTCTGTTCTGTTCTATGATCTGTTCTGTGTTCTGTTCTGTGTTCTGTTCTGTGTTCTGTTCTATGATCTGTTCTGTGTTCTGTTCTTCGTTCTGTTCTATGATCTGTTCTGTGTTCTGTTCTGTGTTATGTTCTGTGTTCTGTTCCATGTTTTGTTTTCTGTTCTGTTTTCTGTGTTCTGTTCTGTGTTCTGTTCTATGATCTGTTCTGTGTTCTGTTCTTCGTTCTGTTCTATGATCTGTTCTGTGTTCTGTTCTGTGTTCTGTTCTGTGTTCTGTTCTATGATCTGTTCTGTGTTATGTTCTGTGTTCTGTTCTGTGTTCTGTTCTGTGTTCTGTTCTATGATCTGTTTTGTGTGTGTTCTGTGTTCCGTCTTCCGTTCTGCTCCTTGTTCTATGTTCTGTTCTGTGTGTGTTCCGTGTTCTGTGTGCGTTCTGTGTGTTGTTAATATCGTCTGTGTGTATTCAACAACTGTCAAATCAAACAGAGAAAGTTCAATTGAATAATAGCTCAACAATATTCATTGTCAGTTTTCAAGTTGAACTGGATGAATTATATTACAATACATGATCTAATAACAAATCAATGTTCTTCTCTCCTTTCAAGTAAAATAAGAACTGCATTTATGAATTACTTAAATGACAGAAAGCTTTTGTAACTCTTAAAATAAAGTACTTAATTTAAATTACACTAAATGGCCCTGCGGCTTTAAATTCAGTTCATTCAGGGTGAAGTGATGTCAGCCAAGAAAACCATGATATTATATTCTTCTCATCTTATAAAAAGAGAAAAACAGGGAATTAATCTGTGGTTATTAAAACCACTCGTTTCAGCTCTATCCCTCTCTGTTATCATCATTGTTGGACAGTGAATTCATGTTTTTGCATTCTGATCATATTGGGCACTTAGATTGGTTTTTTTTGTGCCCTTCATTTCGGATGTGAGTGGGTACGTTTGCTCAAAAGTTGTGTTCTTTGTCTCGTAGTGTGGCTTCACATCACCGCTTTTAATAATCGTTGAGGTCTCTGAACATATGAGACTTACGGCACATGGGAAACATTAAGATACTGTATAAGAGTCTGTCCATTCTTGGTTAAAGACTCTGGTCTCGTTGTCCACTTTTCTCTGTTTGGAGAACGCCATGTGAAATAACTTCTTTAACTCACATACTATTCTCAGACTACTCAGTCTGTCGCCCACCTCTCCTGTGTGTGTGAATCTTACTCGAGTCTGGAAGTTTATCAGAATACATACATTTGATTGGCTGAGTAGCATCACGTGATAATTTACAATGCATGTAATTGGTCGGTGTGTTTCCTGGACCACTGAACGAGTGCCGTAAAGGCTAGAAATGCTGCGCCTGTTCAAATGGAAGAGCTCTGTCAAAATTTAACAATTCTCAATTATCTATCGGTTGTTGGTCCAACAAAGGCGTCTGGGTCTGGGTCCGCCTATTAGTGACATCTGCCCTATAGTTTGATCGTGCCAAGCAACTGGAGGTCAACAATGGGGCTTTCAACCTCCAGTATCAGGTTTTAAGGGTGATGAAGACAACTTTCAAATACTTTTTTTCATTCATGTTTCTACAGGTATTGCATACATCAACACTCAGGGAGGCAGAAGCGTGCACAGCATGTGACTGTGGAGCAGTTACCATCTCCTTTTGGGGGTGGGAACACTGAACATATTCTTTGTATTCTCCTCTCTAGAGGGAATCTTCTAGACAGATAATGAAAACAGAACACTCATCAGCTAGGTCTTGAAAAGATACTGTACCTCCAGGCTGCCATCATTTTGATTTGTATGGAAATTCACAACAGCAATGCTTCTTGGGGAGTGGATATGCTCAGAAACATGTGGACAGACACATGACTTTACAGACCTTCACTGCCCTGAAACCCTTATCCTGACCAAGTTGAGAAAATGCATATTCAGTCATTGTAATATCAGAATGATACACTTCTTAGCATTTCCATGCAAGATGAACATAGCCTCAACAGGTCTGCCACCAAGGGGTATCCATTGCACCACTGGCATTAGAAAACAAAGCCTCACTCAGAAGAGTATTTGCTTGAAATCCAACTATGAATCCAACCATGTATATATCTATTAGCATTACCATATTCTGTTCATTCTCTTCAACAAATACTGTACTATAAACTCACAGTTCTACACAATTACTCGTTGCAGTTCTTTTAATTATACGTTTTTAGTGGTATTACAAGAATTCATGGAAGAATTCAGTACATGAGTTTTCTTTCAAGCCATGGTCCCAATATTATTGTTAAAGACATGTGAACCTGTGATGTAAAAGAGGCAAAAAAAAAAGAAGATTAAATAAATTAATAGTAATAAAACATCCGTCTTTGTTATGGGCCTATTTTTAATAAGTTATCCTTGATTGTGTACAGTACAGTATGTGTCTTTCATATTCTTGACATTTAGCCAACCGTCTCAAGCTTGATGGGGCATGAAGACGGAGTAACAAGCACAGTAATGTCCCTATTTTTACTCCCCCTTCTCCTTCCCTCCTTTTTCTTTCTCATTCTTTATTTGCAGCGTACATTTTCACTGTTAAATGGAATTATGACCAAAGAGTCTGTGGCTGCGTATTGTGTATCCTAACGTTAGTCACACATCAGTGAGTTGAATTTTGATCTGCCTGGAGCGTCGCAGACTAAAAAGCAAGGCAGACGGAGAGAGCAGTGAGGAAGTGGAGGAAGGGGAGGGGGGGAAAAAAAGAAAGCAAAAATAGGAAACATGGCAGAGAGCGAAAACAATGCACTCTGGTGCCAGGATGTTTTTTTTATGTATATCACTGCCTCTCTCTACCTCTTTCCCCCTCTCTCTCTTGCCATCTCTTTTTCTCTCTGTCTCCCTTGAAGCTCGTCAGTAAGAGCCTTGGCTGCCACCAAGGGAATTGGAGGGTATAGGATGTGTGTGGAGCAGTGGAGGAAGGGTAACTGACAGGGAACGTGAGATGAAGAGAAAAAGAGAGTGAAAGAGTCACAGGTGGGTTAAATAATGAGGTAATGTAATGAGGTATTGTGTTCTCTTTGTGATGACACTACAGAATTTTTTATTTTTTAATTCCCAAATTCTCCACTGTTATATGTCAACATTAAGAAAATCCATATATAAATGCAGAATATGTTATGTATATGCAGCCTTAGATCCAGTACTGAAAACGTGTATTAACATAATAAAAAAGCTTTACATAATTATATCTCTTCCTACACTGTTTATGCTGTACTCACAATACTGAAAACAGTTTTATAACCACCCAATATTACAGAATTCCCTGTTTATTCTCTTCTAGTGTCTTGCCTCCCACACACTCATAGTGATATGGAGATGATGACAAACCACATATCCTCTAAATACACAGATGGAAAACTAAAGCAAGAATTTCAATCAAGCGCACTCTTTTGAAGATATGAAATTTCTGCGGGGCACTGAACATATTCAAATGAAAAAAATATGAATAAAAACAACCCAAAGCTTGGTTGTCTGTAGACCCAAGTTACACATTTAGTTGAGTCACAAATGATCCTGTCACTGGCCCTTTGGCCCTCTAGTCTAATTGTCATTAGCTTTGCCTCTGGTTTTGAAGCCACAGTGCTGCAACCCAGTGCTCAGTTTACAAAGTGAGCAAAAGGATGATATCTATTAATCTGCCCTGTGTTAATGTATTGAATATGAGGGTTGTTTCTTTACAGGAAGTCTTTTTAATCCATTGCCTGTTTCGTGATTTGTTTCTGTTTTCTTTGTTCTTGACAACTTTCTCCACTCACTGACACAGCAGATACTCCAAATGCTCAGTTCCTCTCAAGCTCTTGTCTTTTGAGGGATTCGAGGGCTGATATGTTACATCAGAAAACCCAAAGCTGTCAGCAAGCTCGTGCTTGTTTACACCTTCTGACATTCCTCAAACCCCCATCACAGACAGTCAATATACATTCAATGGTTTAACACTACCTAAGTAACCACACTGTGACACATAATATCCAGCACTAGGAATGCTTTAAAACTTAAAATTCCTCACATTGTACAATAAAGGCTCACTAAAAAGAGTTATTTGCAGTACTTGTGATGAATAACAGTAACAATGTGTTTTCATATCAGACTACAGCAATCGATGCACATACCATATACACATAACACACACACACACACACACACACACACACACACACACACACACACTCGTATTGATAACTTCACCTTTGCTTAACTCACCTTATATCCTCTAGCCCCCCGAGGCTTGACGTTGAACCTCTTGCAAAGTCATTAATTTGCAAAAACCTGAACATTGATTGTGTGTGTGTGTGTGTGTGTGTGTGTGTGTGTGTGTGTGTGTGTGTGTGTGTGTGAATTGATATGACATAACTGCTGAATAGCTGAGTTTTGGAAAGATATTTAAGAGGTGGGAATGATGACAGGCAGTATATACTTGCTTGTGTGTGTTTTTTTTCAGTAAATGTATTTGGCTATTGTTGGTACATCTTACAAAGACCATGACCTTCCCTAAGACCACTCCATCACTCTTCCTAAGGGGGTCTGGAGGTCGTGGCCTGGGAAAGAGAATTGAGAGCCATAACACAGGAAAGCAAAGACAGAAATGCCAAGGCAGTTATAGTCGTAGTTTACCATGGCTAACCACATACAGTATACCACTCACAGCAAATCAAACAACCAAATTGCATGGATTAAATTAATTATCCATCAGTTAATAGAAATAGCAAATATTGTGAAGATTACAGTGATTCAAAAGAAAAAAAATCTTTCTGGCAAAGTAGTTCTTTCAATATTCAAAGATAACTCGTATTCGGCAGATCAAGTCAACTAAAGTATAAAATAATGTTTCGGTTGTCGGCTAGAAGGCTTTACAAATATTTTGAACAGTCCAACCTATCCACAAGCAGGCAGATATCTCTTGCCTCATTGAAGCAGTACTGACCGGGCCAACCTTCAGTGACACAACTACAGCACACATGGGATCTACACATCTGTCCTAAGAAAAGAGAGTTCAGGGGTCTAGGCTCTGGGAAAATAATTGGGAAGCAGACGGACAGGCCATCGTCAAGCCAGGCCAGATTTATCCAAGTTGCAGTCAGACATACAGACATAAACTAGGCAGTTAGTGAGTCCAGTGAGGCCAGAGCAGCTTTGACCAGGGCAACCAGTATGTTGACATGTTTCCACACCCAGAACACACCAGGGGATATATAAGGGTTCTGCTGAGACAAAGATGTGGAACTGCTCCGAAGAGGGCTGGTCTTTCAATCAGTGGTCTGTCACTCAATAGTTTTTTACAAAAACCCGGTAAAAAAATAAAGCATTTAATGAATGAAACAAATGAATTAAAAGACATATACTTTTGCCACATGTTAAGTATGGCAAAAATAAAGTAAAGCCTGCTCTCCTGAGCTGACTGAAAAATAAAACCGTGTTGTCATGGAAATAAGTGCAGCTACATATTTTAATAGCTTAAAAAAACAAGCTAAAATTGGATTGTTTAACACAGTCTTAAATTTAAATTTCAGGCAGGTAATGTTTTGCCAAGACAGCAAGTCTTATTTTCATGTCCTGTGCACCTAACCATTTTTATTCTTCTTATTTTAAATAAATATTATTATACATATATTTGAAACTGGCACATTAATTACAGCCCTTTTAAAAACAGCCAGCAGATTCATATACTGTATAAGATTAATTAAAAGTCATTAAGATTCTCCTTATTTAGATTCTGTGGCCCAAAGCCAATGTGCATGCAACCCAGCAAAAACAGCAGTAACTGACCAGGCCAGCCTGCCAGATGACATGCCTTCACCATGCCTTCACATCCACAACACACTGGGGATCTATGGGGACAGCCGGAGCAGACAAGGTGAAAGCCTCCCTTCTCGGTGCTGAGACAGATACAGTAATTGGCCAACAGACAGAGACAGACTGCAAAACCTGCCCAACACAGTTTCAACTTGGGTACTATTACATTTGAAGAAGTCCCACATCATACATCTATAGCACTGCATCTATCCTGCATTGTACTTCTTAGACACATGGGGAATCCTGCACAGAAAAATATTAGCAGCAAACTAAAAACCAAAATAGAGAGTAAGCAGTGGTCAAAATCTGCATTTGATGTCACTGTAATTCAAATAGTCAATAACACAGGTACATTTAAACATTTTCACTCATAAAATTGTACTTTTTATATGTTAATGTGTGCCGTGTGTCGGCCCGTGTCAGTCGATCAGTCAGTCCACACCTTTGGTCCATATAGAAATATCTCAACAAATATGAGATATGAGATGATTGTCTTGCAGACATTCATGGTCTGCCGCGGATGAATACTGATGACTTTGGTGACGCATGAATTCTTCATCTAGTGCCGTCATCATGTCTAAATTGAAACTTGTCCGAAAGTTTTGTTTGTGAACAGACACCTGCCTAATGGAAGATCATTGAAAGATTGTGCTGTTTGCAACCGTCATCAAGTCCTGGAGATGTGTTCATTTGAACCTTTCACATTTGTATTCAGATTTGACCCCTTGCTCTATTCTAAGACCACTGGACATGTGTTGTCTTGTTAATGTTTTAAAGAGCACGCCCAAATATCTAGTAAAGGGGATTTGGGCCAGGTTTGAAATAGACCATGTGCACATAAGTGCATACAAGTGTGTGTGTGTTTTTGTGTGTTTGTTTGTGTGTGTGTGTGTGTGTGTGTGTGTGTGTGTGTGTGTGTGTGTGTGTGTGTGTGTGTGTGAGTGTAGTGTAGTGTATATGTGTTATTGGCCCTAGGGAGTCCGACTCAGACCAAATTACCTGTCAGGGGTTGACATCACCTACCCCCCAGCCAACCATACACAGAGGACAACTGGGCCCTGCTCCAAGGCTCCTGCGATCTGTCAGCTCAACTAGCCTCTCCTTCTTCCTCTTTCCATCTCACTGAATGTGTTACTCCTTTCTTTTTTCCCATCTCCTCTCCTTTCATTTCCTTCTTTCTGTGATAGTATAAGGTCAGGAAAGTCAGGCCAGTCTCTTAAAAAAGAGGTGCCCAATGTCTCCCTCTGGTGCTGGTTATTATTGCAGCCTGATGACACAACACCATACGCACACACACACACACACACACACACACACACACACACACACACACGCACATGTTAGACAGATATAAATGCTGGTGTCTCTTTCTGTCACACACACCTGGAGGTAGATGTGTCAGTGTTCTTTGTATCCTTGGGTCCTAAGGCCCCTGGCTGTCTCTCATCATGCCACTATCGCCACTTGTGAATGGATGCCCCAACAACCAGATACCCATTCAGACACACCACAAATTGCCCCCAAACCAAGCCCACATACACACACATAATTGAAAATGAATGTCACCCATAAGCATACTGTCCACACAGAATGATACAGTTTCTCTCTCTCTCTCTCTCTCTCTCTCTCTCTCTCTCTCTCTCTCTCTCTCTCTCTCTCTCTAACACACGCACCCTATGACCCCCCCACAGTCACCAGAGAGTGAGAAAATGGAGCCTTAACCAACATGTCTGATTGGGCTGCACTTGTCAAAACAGCAGTAGGAGGCATCGAATGAAGCTGAATGTTCTCAAGACTGTTCTCTCAAGGTCACCAATTTTTCAACTATAGACTTCCTACAGGGAAAAGACTTGACTGACTACTGACTGAGCACATACAATATGTGATATGTATAATTCATTTTTTACATTATGGGCCAATGCTAAATACAACTGCTGTTGTTTGTATGCAACAATGTTTTGCTGTAAATGCAACCCCGAGCCATGGGTGTCCAAGACTACACTATGCAAACCATCTACTGTATCAATGGTTGCTGCAAAGTCAATCATAAACTTGGGTCTCTTTAGGGAATGTATAAGAACATTAAAAGTTGTTTTCAAAAATTTAGATATTGTTATTTCAATTATTACAAGCTATAGTTTAAAACCCAGGAAAGATTACATTTGTTTAGCATGTCAGAATGTGAAATAATGTAGCGATTGGCTGAACCCCTCACCATGTCCAACACTTATCCACTAGTTCTGTGAAGAAGTAAATCTAACATGGATTGCTTTATATGGTTGCTTCAGAGATGTAAACACGTTTTTGGGGCATTTTAATAGTCCATCCTTGTGGCCCTGTGGTCCAAGATGCATTCACAAATTTAAGAAGATTCTTAAAAAATAAGTTATGCCATTACATGTTTTATATGAGGGGCGGGACATTGTTAATGGTATTTTTTATAAATCCATGCTGGCCACTGAAATGAGTTTTAGTTTGTGAGAAGTTTTGTAAAAGTAAAAGTAAAAACAGGAGCAAACGAGTTGCCTTGTAATAGAGAAGGACCTATCCATGGTGTACCCCATCCTGTTATTGTAACATAAGAACAGGATAAACGGAAAGAAAATGTATGCATAGACATCAAGGTTAGCCTCAACACTGTCTGAGGAAATTTGTATTTATCTCACAGGGCATTTGCTAATAGTAGATCTCTCTAAACTTTTTCATAAACTAAAACAAGTCTGCAAAAGTTGCAAAATATGAAACTTATGTAAAACCGTCTTAAAAAGAGGGACATACCTCTCAAGGCAATAGACCAGAGGATAACAAACACCTAAGCTTAATGGGGGATTTTTTGCAACACCACTGATATTGCCTGATAAATCAACTCCTGCATGCACACAGAAATGCATCATCTGATTTATCCAACCACCGTGAAAGATTGAAATTGCTTTTTTCCTGTGTGACAACACTCCTGCTTCATGCTAAAGGGCTTCTTTTAAGACCGAGGAGCTTCAACCAGTTTTTCGATGTGTCAGGATTTCTATTCATTTGGTGTCCAGGCATGTAAAACCACCACAGGCTCACCTACATGTAAATGCTCTGAGCACAAGACGACATAAACCCATTTTCAGTCAGGGAAAGCTGGACTTAAAGTTATTTAGTGATGCTGTCACGCGATTTATTTCTACTTGGTCCAATTTACATGGAGCTTTCTCCGTCTTGAGCTACGCGGCTTCCTTGTTGAGATTGAATGTGTGTGGGGAAGATCCGTCCTTTTAAGCAGACTGGAGTTCCAGCATTGAGTCTAAGATTGACTAGCTGTCACCAGATATTGATTTCCTCTCGCCTACTTAGTTCATAGCAATAAGCCAAGGGTAAATCCCAGGGTACCACACAGTTCCTGCATGGACAGGAGCCTGCAATTCACTAATGGAGTGTTTTGGTCTTATTTTTATCCTGTGATGTAAAATCCATGTTACACTAGGTAACTTTAAAACATTGTCCCAGCAATTATACAACTCAAAACACCATATTTCAGCTTCATATTGACATTCAGGATAAAACTAAGAGAGACAAAAATGTACCTTTTTTCTTTTTCTCTTTCTAGAAAGAACAAACATATCAGTCTGATACATAAAGAAGCTATATGGCCCAAAGCAGGTAATACATGAACAATTAAAGGTTTACTATTAAAATGCCATCAAGAAAAAAACGAGACTTACAAGTTCCTGAATTATGATGTTGTGGTGTTCATCAGCTGATTAGTGATAATGATCGTAACGATCCCAGTAATCAGCTCCCTAAAAGAATAATGAGAAGGCGCTTGTTAGAAAGCCAAACACCTGCAAGGGCAGACGGTCTGTTGGCGTGTGTGTGTGTGTGTGTGTGTGTGTGTGTGTGTGTGCGCGTGTATGACTGGACGTGGTCCAAGTGGAGTATAATACCTGCTCTCGTTGCCACTCTAATAAGAGAATCTGGCACAGACAGCGCTCCTCATCACCCACAGCAGAATAACAGATCTCTGCAGCATTCCTTGCTTCTTTTTGTCTTCACTACCATGTTTTCTTTGGCTTTTTCTTTTACTCTGATTTGCTTTTTCTTCACTCTATAACTTTCTCCAGATTCAATTTCTTTCTTTAAAAACAAACAAAAAAACTAAAACTTTTCTTTCACTAAAACCAATAGAACAAAAGAGACAAGGAAGGATTGGGATCAACACAATGTATCTAACCGGAACATTTTTGTTCTAAATGAGACTTTTTATTGAACAGACAAATACTTAAATCTGCTAGTTTATTAGGCACACCTGCTAAATGCAATGGAATCCAGCATCACAATATAGTTAACCTTTAAGAAGCTTGCAATTTTCAATTTTTTCAAATATTTTGTTTATCCAAGTTAACATAAATGAGGTTAGACAAACATTACTTTCAGTTTATGATGCCACAAACTACACCCTCCAAAATCACAAAGACAGATAGATACAGTTTAACAAAGAGACATATAGCAAACAGTGTTTTCACTGGTGTGGCAGCTCTGCAGGGTAGTAATATTTATATCTGCTAGTGTGAGCCCAGATAGCTAATAAATGTTACACTCAGTACTGTGTGTGTGTGTGTGTGTGTGTGTGTGTGTGTGTGTGTGTGTGTGTGTGCGCGCACAATATGTGCATGTGTGCAGTGGAGAATGATTTGTGTGTTTGTGTGGTGGGGAGATAGTTATGTATGCAGGACCACTAAGTCAGATCAAATAGATGTCTTGCACCCTCCAAATTTCCTGGGCCGAAGCTGAGTAGTCTATGGCGACCAGCGGTAGCCCATGTGCATTGCCCAAGGAGAAACACACAAGTAGCTCTTCACTTACAATTACATCTTGGTAACTGGGAATTCCCAAGATTTGCCACTACACACAGTCCAGCCAGGCTAAACTTTTTTTTCCCAAACAAACAGGCAGGACAGAAAAAAATGACAAAAAATATGGCTGACAGGGAGGAAGCACTGCACAAATAGTAAAGTTGGCAAAAATATCATTATGTCAGATTTGTGGAGCCTCTACCACAAAAAAACAACTACTGTCTGAGTCAAGTTGCTTGCAAGAATGAACTAAAATAATCCAGTATCATTGATACGTCAATGAATTTGTCCAGTTTTAGATGTTTCTTTCTATGATCCATGATACGTTAAAATGTTTCAAGCTGGTTAGCTTAGGGTACCAACCAGAGGATGTGTTTTTATTTTATTTAAAGAACAAAAAATAAATTTGGTCACAATATAAAAACCTCCAAACTTCAATTTAACTACTTGCTATGTTTTTTTAGTATTGGTCATTGGATTGGAGCATTGTTGGCACATAATTTCCGGAGGAAAACCCCTTTTCTGCATTGTTTTCCAGTGAATGTCACACCAGATTAGGGGCAATGCAGAGGGACAGTGGAGGGTGAAGGGGTGCGTTTGACGTGCATCATGGGTCGGGGCAGGCAGACCCCCTGCCGGGTGGCCTTGGCTGTCGAAACCTTTAATTACAGCTTCATTGACAAGGTTGCAGATGGTCCAGCTGAAGAGGGATTAAAGACACAGGACAGTACACATCCTCCTATCTTTAGTCTTTTCTGTGTGTGTGTGTGTGTGTGTGTGTGTGTGTGTGTGTGTGTGTGTGTGTGTGTCTTTCTTTCTCTTTCCCTCCCACTATCATTTATCCTTGAATACAACTGCATGTGGCCTTGTGCAACCAGCGTTCTGCAGAAAATTATAGGTCAAAGTGGGATTTTCAGAAACTCTAGTTATATTAAAAGTAAAGTGGCTTGTGTTGCGTTCAACACTGACATTATGTTTTTGTATCCCATCTCATACTTGTTGTTAATGTTGACATTTTAACCCTGTATTTTTCAAATTACTACTTCATAGGATGTAAATGAAAATAAGGGTCTAAAAATCATATTCTAGATGAAGACACTTAAAAATCCTGTATTAATACAAAACCTTGCATTCATGCTTCTGAATGCCCCTATTCCCCTCATTCATACAAACACAAGTTGTGTTTTTACTTTTGTGGGATGATCGAAGAAAAAGCTCTCAGTAATTGATGTCATTACCATGCATCACCTGTCATTGCCTCACTAAATGCACAGGGACAGAGATTCACCTATATGGCAGCGAGGAAACGTCTGGCTCAGGAAAGGTGAAACTACACAATGGAGTCCACCAGGATAATGGTATGCATTAGTACTTTAAAGCCACATGCAGACGTGAATAAAGAGAAAGACTGACATACAGAAGGAAATAAAAGGAGTAAGAGAAAGCCACAGAACAGAAATAGAGAGGACATGCTGATGAGAGAGAAGACAGCAATCATGTCTTCAAGTGATTGCATAGATGAGGGATAATTTATTAGAAATGTGTGCCTAGCTTCCTTTGACTTAGATGCATTAGCTTTGCCCCACAACTGTTTCTCAATAGATCTCTGGAATCGCAATTTTGTCCCCCAGTATCATGCAAATGAGTGACTGTTGGCCAGCTCCTCATTCATAGATTGTATTCAGTGGCCCCTCGCCAAACCATTGTCTCATAATTAATGACTCATTCCCAGTTCTTTCCTCAAGTAATGTTATTACTATTTACAACTTAAACCTTGGAAGGACAAGAGGAGCGAAGCCAAACAAAATGTATTTACAAGATCAATAAAAAATTCATGAAGGATTTCTAAACTTTTAACCACATACATTTTACATAATAATAATAATAATGTAGGTGATACTAAAAGTAACATTCAATTTACAGATTGTTATAGCAAATGTATTGTCATAACGTCACTTATCGTCTGCACATAATGGACAACTCTAGGTAATAAACACAGCATTCACTCAACGCAAATGAATTTGTGAAGCAGTTTATGAAATGATGCATCCAAGCAAATTGAATTATACCATCTGTGGTTTATGTGGTTTTAAGCCTCAAGGGACAGCTTAGATTGCTGTTGACATGTAGCCATTATGGTAGCTACAGTATGTCTGTATTGTTTTGTGTTCAAACATCTAAACACATTAACACATGCACATACAAGTCTGGCTTCAGAAATTAAGCGTGTAGGAATATGTTCTCATCAGTGTCATTTAACTTCACAAACATACAAGCACATATCTATCTCTAGGTAAAGTGCAGACCCACAGATTGGTTGTCAAATTTGTAAAATGGCTGTATTCGTGTATGTCACTACATTTGTGAAGTTGAGATACAAATTTGTACCTCTCTCTATCTTCAAAAAAAAAACCCGGCATTGTATAGTTTCTACCAAGATTATGCCTCCTGTGCTTTACATATGTGCATCAGGCCTAGGCCAAAGGCCAGTGCTGTCCCACATATGTGCAGAATCTCGCAGGATTAAACAACATGGAGCCTACATAGGAAATGGTCCAAGCAGAAATCAAATCTGCCCGTCTGAATAAATATCATCTTATCGTCTGAGGCACATCCCTCCAAGATAACCTGACTGCTGAACGCAGCTGCTTGACACACATACACAAGCGCACACACAAAAACAAAAGTTGCTGCCTATATTTGCATCTACACACACACACACACACACACACACATACGCTGATCCGAGCTGGGTGAAAAATCTGCTTTGGACATGACAGGAATGCAGACAGACAGCCATGTGTAAAAATGCCTATCCATCCATCCATTCACCCATCCACTTATCCAACCATCCATTTGTTCATCCGTCCATCTGTCTGCCAATTCGTTTATCGGTCCATCGATCCCCACATCCATCTGTCTGCTCATCCATCCATCAAACGTGGTTTAGAATTAAGGTCTGAGGCAGCAGCCCCAACCTAGAGGCCTGGTTGATATGGAGGGTTCTTGGAATAATCCAAGGGAATAAGGTGAAAAAGGTAAAGGTGTGGACGATTTATAAGTGTACTGCCATGCTGCAATTGTTGTAATGATTGCAACGGGTTTGCTATGTTAATTCCACATTGTTAGTATTGGATGTTTAAGGTGTCAAAAGGTGTGCCTTCATCAGGAGCTGAAGTACTATTAGTGGAGTCAAGAAAAGAAGAAAGAACTAGAAGGAGAAAAACAAACAAATCCGTTTTGTACAAGGTTAAGAGCGAGGATTACACATTTGGTCAAATATTTATTATAGCTGCAGTTTCAGATACAATTAAGTAATGTATTGGCTTGTTTTTAATGCTGAAGTAATTTATCAAATTTTATCTTTTGACCACAAACAGCCAGTGGATGAGTTGTCTAAATGCCAGTATGACTAATTGAGGTACAGCAGGCACATCTGCATGCAACCGATCAGATAGAGTGATTCAAAAAATGACAAGGGACTCATCTATCTCTGATTTTCCTCGAAATTGTGTTTTTGTTCCTGTCTCTGTACGTCCATGGGGTAATTTCAACTTTCGATCACCTCATATTTTTGCTCAAGAGTACACACTTTCACCTCAGTTTGTTCTCCTATGTCCATTTAGTTTTCCATACAAAGTGAACTTGTGTATTTTTCCTAATCCATTGGGAATACAACTATGATTTGATTTTTGATTTCATGTCACTGAAGCCTAAATGCATGTCATAGTCTGTTTAACGTTACTAAACCAAAAACTGCAGACCAACACAACGTTACAGCCGATGTGTCTTGATCGGACATTATCATCCTTGCTGATTTATTAGGTCCCCTGTTAAGATAGCAAACACCTCCCAGTGGATGTAGCCCAAACATCAGGGAGGGACTGTGATCTGATGTATCTACTGCCAACATTAAATGTATTTCTTTCATCAATATTAATAATTACTGACATTAAAAAAGACAATGTGTCAGGGTTTACTAAATAAACAATTGTGACTAAAAAGAATGGTAACGTATTTTTCTTCTTAAAAAAAGAAGAAAAAAATGTTTTTAGATTAAATGTTTTGATTAGAATTCCAATTCCAAAATAATCTAATATCATATAAAGAAGAAAAATATTAATTATTCAGTTTACAGTCTAATATGGATGCTGATACACACTTATGGGCTGATAATGACACTCTTGAGCAGGAAAAGCTCATTTGTCTGTTTGTTTACAAGCAAATAGTGCTGCTGCAGACAATCCCCATGGTGACCAAGAGTAACATTGATGACTTTGTGTGTAACATGTTTTTGATTACAATTTTTGGCTGTAATAGCCTGTTTGTAATTATTTCTTTGAATATGACCTCCCTAATTCAGTTTGCAGCATGTTAACAGTTTGAAAGACATTTAAAGTGAGATTAACTGCCCATGGTGCCGACACCATTCATAGAAAGGCAGCATCAGCACCGTTGACAGGAGCGATTAAGAATTAGACAGGTTCCGCCATGTACACACAAACACACACACGCAAATACAAATGTATTCGGCACACATGGAATATGTGCAAAATCAGTGTGTATATGTGTCTGCAATAAAACACTTGTACACTTGAACATCTTGTATACTCATGCACACACCTCACACACATACACACAACTAACCTGCCCACAGCCAAGGTCAGGCAACTGCAATATAGATGAGCATATTTGATCAAACTAGGAGAGGTTATGCAAATAGATTCCCGCAATTAAACCAAATTCATGCATAATAGATAAAGCCTCTGCACTGGTCTGTGCATGTGTGTGCGCGTGTATGAATGTCTGCCTGCTTGCAGTTTTATATCCGTGGGGCAAAAAGGGGTGTGACCACTTTCTCCAAAAGCGGTATTGACATGTTCGATACATCATTTGCAAAACTGTCCTAAACAACACGGAGAATACAATACAACAGCAGTTAATTTAGTTGTTTAATATTGCTGAACTATTTCCTTTAGCAGAACATGTTCATGCCCTACACCAGAATCAATCCTCTGAAAATGAATCTTAACTCATCTTTGAGATTTCAATTTAAAGCTATGTAGCATATCTTTCTACTGCGAATAGATTCCAAATCAAACAGATGGGACAGACAAAAGATGGTGGTTTCAACAGTCTATTAATCAATTACTATTCTTTAATATGCACTTCATTTTAAAATATTCAAACCTTCTACCTTGGCTGAGTGCTTACAGCAGGCTACAAGCTGTGCTTAGTCAGTGGGAAATTGATTTTAATACAATGAATAAAGTCAATAAGTCAAAAGTACCTTTCTAGCATTTTTCAGTTTTTGTCTTCTGAACAGACCATACTGATAAATAGATGGCCCGGCAGATGTAGCTCAGTGGGTTGAGTGGGTAGTCCTTTACCACAAGGTTAGCGGTTTGACTGTGTCTTGAGCAACCCAAGGTTCCTCCTCAGGTGTTTTAAAGCAGCCCATTTCTCCTAATGCTGGGATGGCTGAAATGCGGAGGTTCAATTTGATGAACTCTGTATCACGATTGTTTTAAAGTTGTTTTCGTTTAGATTATGTGCATTGATTTAGTGAAGTGAATTTGCGTTATGGTGTTGCTGATAAACCAACAGCAGAGTTGGTGGTAATATTGTATAATATCATAATATGTTGTAATATTTATTGAAAAAAAATAATGTAGATTAGATTAGAGATATAAAATACAGTTCACAACAGAACAAAAAAAGATTTCCAGTGGGTATAAAACATGTTTCAGGAATTACATTTGAGACAGACTGGTAACCGTATTTGTCTGGCTGGGACACTTGCTTAAAGACCTCACCATTCCCTGACTGCCTGTCTATCTCCCTGTAATTATGCTTATCCTCTTTTGGGGTGACCCCCACTCTCCCACCCCCATTTGCCCCTTAAATCTTTATGGATCCTGAGGCGGTTGTCATGGAAACAAGAAGTACGCCAGGCACATGGTCCCCTTTTGAATGCAATTAATATGCATCCTGATTCATCCCTCTTTCTTAGGAGGGGTGCAGGGAGAGGGTTGATGGGGGGAGGGGGTCTTGTAATTGGGGTAAGAAAAAGAGGGAGGGATAAGGGAAATGAAATTAGAAGATTTTTAAAATGCATTTAAAATTCAGGTTGTGAGGATGTGAGGAGGCGGGATGAGGACGGTTAGAGGATGGGCGGATGGAAGGACTGATGGGCGGAGATAAAAGAAGATAAGGAAGTGGAATGAAATGATTCAAAATCAATCTTTTGCTCGCTGCAAAAATGTTTGTCCCCTTTCATCTTGGAATTGTGACAATTGTGACAATCTAAGGATGGGTAGGTCGGTGGATGGGGGTAAGTATGTTGAAAGGACAGACTGAAAGAGGAATGATGTGTCGTCAACTATCTCTATAGCTTTTACAAAATAGGACTTTACATCTAGAAATAACTGCACCCATGCTTAAAGCTTTTCAAGAAGACAAAGAGAGAAAGTGAGAGAATGCTCTTTGCTAAGTTACGGTTGAAAATCATTTAGAGTATATGGGAAATTAAACATTGAAATTATTTTTGGATGTACAGTACGTACAAATTTCAATTTTCTGTCCATGTATCTCCTCTATCTCATCTTGTATTTCCATCAACTCTAACGGCACACATTATCCTCCCTCATTAGACACAACGTGAGAGTCCTTCAGCTGCAGCAGAGGGCTTGATCCTACAAGGGGGCCACGACACTGACAGAGCAGATAGAGATAAAGAAGCAGTGGAAGGAGAAGAAGGGGACATGAGGAGGAGTGAGGATGAGGGAAAGGGAGGGATGGGGAGAGAGAGAGAGAAGGGAGGGGGTAGATGAAAAGAGGAAGAGAGAGAGAGAGAGAGAGAGAGAGAGAGAGAGAGAGACACACAGGTGACAGCCACACAGAAGCAGTCGGGTGGAAAGAGCCAAACGCTGGAGCCAATTAATTCCCTCCACATGTTTTGAGACAAAAGCCCATGCACTTGACCCTCCTGTGAGCTGAGGGAAGAGAGGGAGAGGAGAGGTGGGCGGGGGTTGACAAACTGAAGAAGGAGTAAGAGGATCAAGGGGCTAGAAGAGAATGATGGAAGAGGGAGACAAACAAATGGAGGATGGACGAAAAAAGGGGCAATGTGTGGGGGTGACAGAAGGTGAGGGAGAAGGGGAGAAAATATAAGCATGGATGAAGATAAAGGTGAAGAAAATAGGGAATAGTGTGAGAGAGAAGGATAGCAAGAGATAAAGGGAGGGAATCAGATTCAGCTGTCAAGATTTAGGGAAGGTCTCTGTCCTAATATTTTTGGCACTCCTTTTTAAATTTGTTGTAAAATGTGTAAGCTTGGTGCTGTATTTTGGCACACTTCAGTCGAGGTGTCCCTCAATGGAATATCCTATTATGACAGTGTGAGTGCATAACAGCTGCACATAGCATTGTAACTCTGACAAGTTGAAAAGGAGTTTATTGCACGCCAACTAAAACCTTGGGATTGGACAAGATATTTTCTGGCTGCTAAACACTGGGTATAGCCTTCAGAGGCACTTCCAAGCCAAAACTCAGCTAGCCCTCTGACAGAGTATGTCGACTCCTCTGGGTGTTTTAAAAAAGGGAGTAAAAACGGAATACTACTCCCAATACTCTCCTCCAATCGCAAGCACGCATTCGCCCACTGAAAATTTGCATCAGCGTAGCCAGCTTATCAGCATGTGACTACCCAAATACGTGCAGACCCCACAGTATATAAGGCAGCACACATTGCTGTCTGCCATCCTACACCCTATACAACACGTTGTGTAGGAGTGACAGGGCCCCCTTGAGAGCTCTACCTCATGGGTTATTATGAAGTAACTTTCATGGTAACTCACACAGGCTCTATACTTCACTGGACTCTATGGGTACAGTGGGTGGAGCCCGATGAATGCACGCCCTGCCATGGCATAACATTGACCCAACCACACTGAATCTGAAAGGCTAGAAGTTAGTTGCAGAAGCTACCCTACTTCTTTATAACCTAGATCGCCACAGTAGAGGAGTATGGTGCCCCAGCCAGCACGGGTAGTACCTAAGTGAACTGGATAGAGGGCAGATCCATGGCCTACACAACTGATTTAACACAGATTTAACTTCGCCTCCCTCTCCCCTGCATGGGGTGGAGGACAACAAACATCCAACTGTATAATGCTTGATCTGAAAGAACTCCTGAAGTTTTAGGGAACAAAGGAGGTTCCATCTAAGGTCACCACAAAGCAGCAAGCAATTGGGCTGCACCAACAGGACGGTAAGTTCACACACTTTTAGCTGAGGTCAGTGAAAGCAGCAAAGCTGTCTGGAATGACAACGTTTTGAGAGAGGAACACTCCAGGGAATCAAAGGGACCCTTCATAAAGGCCACGAGCACCAATGGCAGGTCCAGTGGCGGACCGTGCATTTTATACCTGGGCCTTCTGTGCTGTCCTACTAGACTTGAGCCATGTCCTAATAAGCTCATTATGATGCCACAGCTACGGTTATTTGTTTCTAGGGGTGTAATAATACACATATTCGTATTAAACCGTTCGGTACGAGACTTAAGAACCGAACAATACGTTTGAATAATTCTAGTGCATTTGCAAAATGCAGAAGCTTAAAGTGTGGGAAATATAATGTTTTCGGTGGCCTGCGCTTACGTAACAGACAACAGGCTTTGTGACCTCTGAACCCGGAACAATAACAAAAAACAGCCCGAACGGATTCAATTGTCCGGACAATAACCCCGCGCATGACGGGATGCTTCGTAATTAACGGACAATGCATATCGTCCATATCAATGTAATTAACACAATGAGAAGAACAACTCACAAGAACCAGTCACATATATTTATATGACAACAAAGCAACAAATCAATCCAGCGACACTGCAGCGCTAGAGCACGAGCCATTCATATTATTCATAAAAACGACACGATAGACAAATGAACACTGCAGAAACGCTACTGCAGATGTAAAGACGCAAAATCAGTTAACTTACCACAGCTGCTCTTCACTTAAAAGGTCCACTCAGGTCTCTCCAAAGGTGTTCAAAAGCATGTAGCTTGTGCTGTCCTGTCATGTAGCTGCATTGGTTAGCATAGCTCCAAACAGCTCCAAACACCAAAAGCTCTGTTGCAAATGAAATGCATTCTTAGCCATAAAATGTGCAACGCTTCCCGCTGTCAGCCAGAAATACCATTCGTACAAATCCTTTTCCATGCTGGGTCAGGGCTGCTAGCTGTGGGCTTGACTGACCCTTTGATATGATGTCCAGCTTTTCTGGAAATGTCCTTCTCCAGAAGTCCATTTAAAAACGCTAAAAATGTCATGTCAATATCATAACTTCTTACATATGTTTCAACTTGAACTCTTACTAAACACTAAGATCTGCTAGCTAGCTTTCTGTTTGACAAAAGTCACGCTGGCCCACCGACCAATCACGGCGCACCTTAGCGCTGAGTACTTAGCAGGCTACCTAGACAGCTTTGGCACGTCAAAGAATGACGATGACAATCAACAACATTGTCCCCATATACTTTAATCTGCAAAGTCTATCTCGAGGGCCTCGGGCCTCTCTCCTTACATAGAGACATAGAGGCTGAATCTGATTGGATAAGAGCTCTACTTAAAACAAGCTGCACTGGAAGCAGAGCAACAGAGGAATGCAGGGGCTGTGCAATGAGAAAATAAGCTAATGGGAAAAAATGTATAATACTTGTAGTGTATTTGTGAAAAATTATTAAATTATAAAATAGCTATAACTTTGTGATTCTGTTTAGGCCAGCAGAGAAGGCTTAGCTGGCCCTGACGGCCCACAACTGGGCAGGTCCCACTGTGGAGGGAGGCATGCATCACTAGGCGTCGCCTCCTGACCCCCTGCAACAACTGCTTATTGAGAGTCTCCAAAACCCTTGTGGCTGGAATAAATGTATTTTATTTTATTTCAATTAACCGTTATTTGTCCAGGATAAACCCGTTGATAATTTAAATCTCTTTAATAAGGGGTTCTTGGTCAAGATTGCTGCTGTATAATCTTTAACAGTGGCATGAGTCCTCTATCCACAAAACACTGCCAAAAGGTAAGAACAGACCTAACTGCACAGGACAGGGGATCTAACTTCTTTTCCTTGCACTGTGGGCAACGTGCCAATTGCATATGGCCCCTAAAGCTTTGTTTATACTCATGCTTGGTGCAGTAGCATGAGCCTCCAAAAGACGGCTCACAAGCTCTGAGCATGAACGGAGCATTTATACTCTGTGCTGTGCGCTGCAGTATTCTCCGAAACACCAGAGGGCGTTCAAACTAAATTAACTATGAGAAATCTAAAAGAGTGTAACCCATAGATATGCCCATAGACTGTAAGTGTAACCATGGGTGTAACCGGCAAAAAGCCATAAATCAACCTCCACAATGCGAGGAGGATTGTTATTATCTGTAAACTCATATCTTATATCCATGGACTACTTTATTGCCTTTGTAAATATAAAGGTAATTTATTACATGCATTATAAAGAAACAATGGTTCAATATCCCAAAAAAAAAATTGTTTGGCTGGAAAAATATAAACTCAAATGAAGATTATTTTTGTATTTGTTCATTTTTTTCAAGGTATTCCTCAAGTAATTATAGGAAAGCTGGAGGAGCAACCTTTTACATTTAAAAGTGCAAGTACTTTAGCCAGCTGAGCCACCTAGCTTTGCTGGTTGTGGATAAGAGGAAGCACAAAGCATTGGTATTCAGATCTCTGGGAGGAGAAATGAAAGTCAAGTAACAAGTAAAATTACTTATCCAAAAAAAGAGGAAAAAATGATCTCCGTGGACCTGATGGCAAAGGACAGACAGACAACTTCAATTGTATGAATACTACTATTATTATTAATTAAAAAAAAATCCTTTCTTCCAGTCTGTGCAGCACTGAAAGCCAGAGGAGAGGAAAAAGACACACTGTCAAAAATGATTGGAAGAGAAAATCCTATCATTTGATTGTCTGATAGACTGCCTCCCCCCCACCTCCACATGCTTAACACCCCATGTTAGGAACATCTCTCCGGGACAATAGACTGAAACAAGTACTCTAGCAGGGGAGGCAATCTGGTGCTAGAGATGTCATTAGAGCGGACCTAAGAGCAAGCGATTGAGCAGAGAGTGCTTCCCTGGAGAGCTGGTGTAGAGTCTGGTCTTTCACTGAGATTTTACAGCATTATTTTTTTTCTCATCTTACTTGCTTCTGTCAAATATGTGATGTTTTCACAGATTTAACAAATACATTTTAGCAGTATTTATTCAAACTGTAAGATCTTTTTGAAAACTGAGGGAGAGAAAATAAGGTTTTCTGCACTTCTGTAACATTAAAAGTTCTGTTAATCAAACATGCAGGAAAATAGTCTTCACATATATAATGCCTGATTAGTACTTTTTATCTTTTAATTACACATTTCATACAGAATATAAAACCAAAAAAAAAAAAAAAACAGTTAATTTTGTAATAATGTTCCGAGACCACAGCGGCTTTCAGCTGACACTGTACCTGGTCCAGTTATGCGTACCAATACATAGGTCATATAATAGGACATTTAAACGGCCATGGTTGTCCATTTGCTCTGAATCTAAAAATGTCTCTTTGTTACAAAACAATATCTCTTGGTTGATAAATAATACAATCTGATGGACTGAATGAGTTCAAAAATACCATTAACGCTGCATTCACATTGAATCAGGCAGGCTAATAACACCTTCTGGACAGCACAGGAAAACAGTCCGACGCAATGGCAGGATGGCACAACAAAACACGTATGACTTTAGGTTACTGTGGTGATGGAATCAGATATTATTTTGTCTATTTTATGTAATTATTTAAGTTATACATGTAGCTATAAAATACAGCTTTCTCTTTATATTCTATTGCAAACTTAAACAACGTCCTCCTTGTGTGAGCAAGTTAATTAACATCTGGTTCTAAATTTTGTATTGGAGGACGGCAAAAAGTTAAATTGGCCTTCTTTGTATAATCCTTAGACATGTAAAACGTGTTTTCATCAGTGTACTATTTGTGACAGTCACATGGCCGCGCGCCACGCCACACCAAGTTACACAAATTCAGAGATGCATGACGAAGTGCCGGCCGTGATTATGTAATTTTCTGGCGCGCTTTACTATGGCGAGTATAAACTATGTATAAGACAGAACCCTCCCCAACACTAGGGGATGGTCCATGGCTGGGTCGCAATCATCTCAGTCATTTCTGCCGTATCACATCTCTGAGTGGCCACTTGGGGCTATGACAATGACAGACAACTGCTCCTGCCTCATTCTCTCTCTCTGTCCACTCAACATCAAATTTCTCCTTGTGTGAGTGAGCTAAGTAACATCTGGTTCTAAATATTGTCTCAGAGAACGGCATGAAGTTAGAATATTTTAACTGTGGATGACAATGACTGTTACCGGTATCTTTTGCCGGTGACACCTAATTTTACGGTTCTGCTCTTGTCTACTAACATGATATCTGCCGTGCCGTCTACCTGACTCAATGTGAATACAGCATAATTTTCGAGGGTTCTGCAACAGATTAGTGTACTGGATTGTAAGGTAGTACTTGATCCTTTCTTATAGATGGTCTAAATGGTGTCTGCCATGAAGTCTAACCACAGGAGAATTGTATCACCTATAGGCCAATATATGTTGTGACAGCGCAAAGCCGGTAAGAGTGCTAACACAGCAGCAAAGCCTGGCAAAATTCAGGTTTTTTTGTGCCTGTTTGGCTTCAAAGGTACTTGTTTGCCACAAGATAGACGCCAATTCCTTAGGAACAACACTGTGCTATTCACCAACTTTAGCATAGTGGCCACAGTTGGCATCACATGATGTGCTTGGACTCAGAATTACTTTGTTTCCATTGCGCAACCATTAAAAAAGAAGAATTAAGAAAAAGGGAAAAAAACGGATCACTGCACATATTCAGTATTTATAGTCACATTTGGAGTTATTCTGTCAACTAAAATACAAAATATATATTTATTTTAATGCCATTTGAGTGCGAGAATTTGGCCGGCTCAGTCAGACTGACTGAAGATGAAGCCTGGAAAAACGGCAAGCAACACTGAAAGAAATGGGTTGCTATTTTGAAACAGGGAATACAGTTGCTTAATACTGTACTGTACATCTATTGTTAATCCTGATTTCAGCTCGTTTATAAATTTGAAATTTTATTATTTTTTTCACCATATGAACCATCAATCTGCCTTTGTCTTGTTGATTACAAAGTTAAGATTCAATACTTTTATACAGCTGTTTGTATCTTTTCTGAACTTGCTATGCAGTCATATCAAATAAAATCACGGCATTCTACCTTAACAATCATACTTATCCTTAACTGAAGTTTAAAATGCATGTCCAAATGCATGCATCACCAATGCAATCAATTTCCAACGCCACATGATAATTCCTGTCAAATTATGTCTCCAAATAATTGCTGAGCTTTTGACCAGGGACCAGATGGTGTGTACATTAACCACATCACACACCATTTTATTACTGTCCCCTCTTCTAACAAGAGGTTAAGTACTCTGGAGTGTGTCCCTTATGTCAGACTGTCAGGCAGTCTGTGGCCAGAATAATGTCTGGCTGATTTGACTGCCCTCTAACAAGGTACTATGTCAATGTGTCACCAGGAAATTCAGGTTCTTAGTATTACAGTATGTAGCTGTGCAAACACTCATAGAATGAACATGAATCATACAAAATACATCGGCAGGCAAACGCGATACATTAAAAACAGAACAGACAAAAAGATCAGTTTATAGAAACTAATGCAATAATGAATACACACACACACGCACACGCACACACCTAGGGTAGGCAAGTCAGGTCAGCATACTGTGGCATCATTAGAAAAGCAGGCCTGACCTACTTTGAGTTCCCTTTCTGTAGTGAGCATGTGGCTTGTCACAGGCAAACACAGAAATACACACACACACACACACACACACACACACAGACACACACATATACAAGAACAGGCAGATCATAAAGAATATAATGCAAGAAAGAGGGGGATAAACAGAAAACAGGAAAGAGGTTAAAAAAGAGAACTGTACAGGGGGATTGAATAGAGAGGGAATGAGAGGTGGAAGATAAGAGTGTTGAGAGACACCGATGGGTCAGAGGAGAAGGTCACACAGGATGTTGAGGTATCAGGATAGGCAGCAGTTGGAAAAAGAAGAAGGGAGTTGGTAATGAGTACGCAGAAGAGTAGCTAAATGGAAGGTTGAGAGAAAAAATTAAGGAAATGTAGACAGAAGAAAAAGAATGGAGAAGAACTTGTACAAAGCGGACCTGGAGAGACTAAAAATAAAACTGAAAAGCTAGGGAGGAAGTGCAGAGAGGTAGATGTACATGGAGGGATAATGAAGAAATAATAAAAGGTGAGAACGAAAGGCTAGAATGTTAGAAGAGTGAGAAAGAGATATATTAGTTATATATATTAATGATATATCCAATGTATATATATATATATATAATGTGTATATATAATATATATGTTTTAATATATATATATATATATATATGTATAATGTATATATAATGTGTATATATAATGTATATATATATGATGCATTGTTATTCATTATCCAGGATTGTATTTATATCCAGGAGAATTGAAAGCTCCACCTTGAACTGAGGTTGAAGTACATTTAAGTAATCTTCCATTGTGCTTCTCTGTCAATCTTCACTAAAAGATAGAAAAGATAAAATAGAATGATTGAATGTTGGACCTCGTAATATAATTATTAATAGCTTCACAACTAAAGAAGCTATAAATGGAATTCAAAGCATATGTAATGATTCAGAGTCTTGGTCAGGACTGTTTTAACACGGCTGGGAGCAGCTAGCAGCCAAATGTGGCTCAGGTAACGGTGGAAACAGCACAAACAGTACTAACAATGGCAAGACTTTGGGACAGAGCATGTTGTTTTTTTTTTAATAAATCTCACAAGCAGCAATACTTCCAACATGGATGCTACATCACTGGACACGAGAACACACACACACACACACACACACACACACACACACACACACACAGACACTTTTTTGCCTGCAGAGATGTCTTTCTTGAATAACTTGCTGTGGAAACCTTCCCCAGCATACATCAAACTTTCATTGGGGCCAAATAAATCATCCAGTCAATAGGAGGTAAAAGAGATGGGCTGACAGCCCCACATCTATGCATGCTTATAGCATTAGAAGATGGGTCAGTCTACAAGAACAAAAGCTAGTGCAAGTGTGTGCTGTATCATGTTTTTGGAAGATGGTGAATTTTCAAAAGTACCAAGAGCTGTTTCAGATACTCTTTTCATTCCCAGCATGAACAAAAAACTTAAATAACAAATACTGTTTTCAACCAACTGCAGCACTTCAGAGGTGCCTTCCCCCAGCAAGCTGTTGCTGAAATAGACGCAAAACCACCTGAGTCTCTACTTGCATTATATACATTATGTTCTTGCATTTTAATGAAACACATTGGATCATTTTTGTTTAGTGGTGTGCAAGGAAGCAATAGATTACAATAACACAATTATCTTCAAAGAAACTGGCTTCACATAGTCAATACTAATCAATTAAAAAGGCCTTGATGAGCACCTTGATGAGCATTAGAGACATCTTTTCTCAATATCCTACATCCAACCTCTTCCATGAGGGCCATGATCCATTCATAATCAAATAAGTTCAACACACATTTAAATATTCTAGTTTAATGTAACCTGCTGTCAAAACCTAATCAAGAGAGGTATTCTGTCGTTGTGAAATTTAACTTCACCTTCACGAGCACGACATGTCTTGCATGTGTTTCTCAGGACTAACTATAAGTTTAGTATCTTGAAAAGTCAACATGTGGTATAGAGCAAATCAAGGCACCACCATACATATACAGCATCTCAGAAATTACCACCATTGCAGCTTTCGTGCACAATCTCCACCACCGCCATTAATCAATACAAACCAATTACGTAATTACAGCCGTCCTTAGTTACCAGTTAGACTGGCTCTTTTTGCTCTCTGCTACCAATGCTTGTTTTCTTGATGCTGCCTCTCCTTTCCAGAGTCAGTCCAATCCTATAACTCTTTTGCAGTTGAGCCAGAGGGAGCAGATATGCATATATTGACCCAAAATAACAGAGCATGACAGTGTAGGTTAAATCAACTGTATACAATTAAAACATAAATTCAATTTAGAAGTGGACTTTTCACTTATAAAGCATACTTGATCAATTTGGATACAGGGATGGGTACAGAAGGACAGCATTTTGTTTGACAATAATGCTCTAAAATCTCTTGCTTCCTGGATTATTTTATATTTGAGAACTTTGAAAAAAACAAGGTAAAACTCTTTCTTATTCCAAGTCCCTTTTACTGATCGACTGAGTTATGTCCCATGTGTTTCGTCATAGAACTTTACAATAATAAGTGGCTGTGTGGCTCCTTATAGCCCTCCTCTGTAAAAAGTGGGCCATATATGGTGGGCTGACTTGAATTTAGAACATAGCATCGGGTTGATGTAACCTTATGTCACTTGTCTCCTGTTTTGATCATCTGAGTGAGGGAATGAGGCATCAGGGGAAATCTCCACTTTAACCTCGAGTGCTTCATGTTCCACCTAGCATTTAATCACTTCCATGGAAGACTGGACATCAACAAAATACATCTCGGTTCTGTACTGTACATGTGTCCGTGGCTGTGCATGATGGCGCATTGCTGTCTTGGATATTTTAATTTATATATTAAAACTATTTTTCAAGTTGATGACAAGCATGTATTGTATTCATAAAGTTGCTACAAATCTGTGTGTTTGTGCTCCGTTGTTCATATTTGTGGCTGCCAGTTGATTTGTGCTTGCCTGTCCAACATATCTGCATGGTCTTATGCATGGTCATTTTGTGCAGCGCCTTTGTGGTCCATTAAGTGATTAAACCAGTATCTGAGACAAACAAATGTTGGTCAAGAGGAGATAAGTCACAAAGAGGAAGAGAGAGAGGGAGCAAGGCAAGAAACATGCTCTCTGGAGGGTTACTGCTTGATTAGTCAGACACTACACATATTGGTCCAAAATGTGTATACTTAAAAGCACCTACACAATCCATGCTCACATAAAGTTAATTTTATTCACTATAGCACATACAAGCCCCCAAAGACATTTTTTATACCACACAAAATACACAAAAGAAACATGCATTCATACACACACAACCACAAAGCCATCACAGCAAGGTCAAGACTGACAGCTGGCAGATGAAGAGCCACTTAGGAGACCTTTCTCTCGTCTTTATCCTGTGCCTCCCCTTTGTGAGCTCTATGCTCAAAGAGTCTATTGATAGGGAAAAAAAACGATGAAGTCATAGTTGCCCTCAATGTCAGGTGGAAGAGAAATGAATGTATTAAATGTTAAGGTAGAGTAGAAAAGTAGATCATAATTGTGTAAAATTACAATTAATCACATCATTAGTGGAGAATTCATCATATTGGTTGTCTTTGGGGGATACTGTCTCATCAAAGTGCTATAAACCAGCTTGAAGACTTAAATAACACAAGTATTAAGACAAATAATCATATCTAATGGAAAATGGAGTGTGTTCCTTACAACACACAAATGCTGCACACTAGACTACAGAAATCCATATTAGTTTGATTTAGAGAACAAATTTGAAAAGAGAAAAGAGAATAAATAATGTTTGACCGCAACATAAAACCATAAACCTACCATCCACCACACCCAAGGTACACAATGCCCGAACAAACTAGAGTTAGAAATGGATGCTTTACATCATTCAAGCTTAGAGGAGGGATTGGAGGTTCTGTGTGTGTTCGATATTGTTTATTCTGCTCCACGAACCAGGCTTATCACCTTTGAAAACACTGGAGACCCACTGGTTCAGTGCAGATTATAAATATGCATGGAAATCAATACATATTTGGCAGTGGGGGAGAGAAAAAGTGAGAAAAACACAGGAATAGAGCAGAGGCCCTGGAATGTTCATCTTCATTTATTATCGTCATTTATTTTCTTTCGCTTTCTTTCCTCTGCTGCACATGTGCACATACTCACTTCCCTACCCATGCACACACTCACACACACACACACACACACACACACACACACACACACACACACACACACACACACACAGACTGGGGCACAGACACACGTATTCATCCACCGCAGGACAGAGGGAGAGAAAGAATATGTCCAGATCAGCAAATTATCCATTCTTTTCTCTTCGACCATTCCTGTGGGGCTGTGTAGTGTGTATTAGCATGTGCACTCCTCTGATGATTAGCCAGACTGTATATTTGTCAATTCAGGTCCATAAGGGAGGCCTGGGAGCAGTCTGAGACACAGGTTCATTTTTGTATTGACATTCAACACAGTTCAGATTATTTATTAAATAAGGGAAAATGCAAACTAAAGATGTGTGAATACAACATTATTAAACAAATCTTTTTTGTAGCAATTTTGTAATTTTTGAATGAAAGTTTTTTTTTCGAAACAATGACTTCAAATCTCTTAATATATTCTATTGTAAGTACTTCCTAGACAGTGCACACACAAACACACAGACACACACACACACACACACACACACACACACACACACACCTTTGGTAGCTTTATCTGTGAGAACAAACCCATATTCAGGAAGGATTAAGTCATTGTACACTAGTTTACTTTACAAATCAAACACTAAAATAATTACAAATTGTCTGACATAAATACAATACTAGTAAGTATGTACAACTTGCTCCCAAATAGATATCTATCAAAAAGCTTATCACAATAGTTGACAACAAATGGAAGGATAAGATTGTTAAGTATACCTACTAACTAGTTCCGTTTTTATTATGTAAAGTGATACTTAAATTATTTTTATGTGTGTATTTTTATTTTTTCCTCACAACCCATGGGCACATTTTGAGATGTGTGTGTCTACATGAGTACACTGCTGTGTACAGTACTGTGAGTCTGCAGAGTGTACACAGTAGCCACAATGAGCTGATGTACTCCTTTTAACTGGGCCGTCTAGAGGTAGGCTTTATCTTAAGCCTTCCCAGCAGTAGTCTTGGTCCAAAAGGATATACATCTTAGCTTTTTATTCCTTTTTTTATGACTAATACTAACGTCCCTACTTGTCTTGCTTCAGCACCTCTCCACCGATCATTCAGTGTGCAATTTGCTGTATTTTCGTCCATCAAATGCGTCAATACAGGCTTAAAGTGTGCCCAAATGACCTCTATGCAACATTAACATTTGACAACAGACAGTATAAATGCACATCTGCGATATTACAACTTATCTTTGTTTAGTAATTGGTGACACTGGGTGGTTGTATTATAGCCCAAGGGGTCATTTGATACTGTAATGATAGCAGGTTGTCATGGAAGCTGGATCATTTTCCCTCCTGACTATCAATAATTTCCTAATAGTCTGGAAAACAGTCCCTCCTTTCATGATGGGGTAAATTAATCCTTCAGTTTGTACTTGGTAGATTGGATATTAAATATATGTTTTTCATATAGGAATACATTCTAATGTTGTTAATACATACTACTTCCCTCTGTATCCTGTTACACTATATAAATACTATCACCAGTTAACAAGGGAAACTACTGCCTCTGATAATGGCAATGGCTCTAATGACTTCTTGCCATTATGGGAGATAAATGCATGCCCTGATTATGCTTATTTATTGTCTGTTTTGTGAACCCTGCTCTATAATGGGCATTAATTTATTGTCAACCCAACACAATGGTCTTTGTGATACTATAAGCATCGTGGCATCTATGTATATGTATCTGATTAATTTAGTGTGCTTTCTGGGATCACTTGGGTGTATTCCACTGCTAATAAACTATTCACTTTCTCCCACTCTGTCTCTCCTTTCACATTTTATGTATTTCATCTGTTTAATTATTCTGCTGCTTTGTAGCTTTTTTCTTTCCTTTCACTTATGTTTTATTTTGTTTTCATAATTTTCTCTTTATTTTCTTATCTTCTTTTTTAATTTCTCTCTCCCACTAATCACCTCCCGTTCTTTTCATTTCTGGCTTCTTAATAAGCTCTAATACATGCAAGCCATTGGCTTTTAATGTGTACTCCATATAGACCAAACAGGTGCATCATTAATCTAAGCCCTTTGCAGTGTTAGCTATGTGCAATGTTCACTGGATAACACATTGTTTCCTGTGTGAGCCAGGGCATCCATATTATCTACCGTCACTCGTTAATAAATCACACCTGGAGATGTGGCATTTTGTCTCTGTGTGCCAAAGCATTGTGTTGCTGGACTTCCCTGGTGAATGAATGAATATAATATGTGTGTTCTAATTACCTCTGCTTCTCGCTAGCTAACACCCCCACATACTTTCGATCTCTCTCTCTCAGGTTTTCACCTGGTTACTTATGCATGAGTTGATAAAATAACCTTAATAGTATAAAAAACTGTGCACTGTCCCTGGGCCTAGACAATTATATTGTAGAGCAAACGGGCAGATTTCAAAATGTTAGAACAGACAGGCTTCTTGCACAGTATTTTATGTGTTAAAGTGTCAGAATGCATTCATTTGTATTACTGTTGATCATGAAAAGTATTATAGTATGCCAGAGGACAATACTTAACAACACAAACTAAATCTTTGGAAAGGAAAACGCCAACATTTTGGGGAATACATCAATACTCTTATCTACCTAGCAGGTCACAAGTGATGATCGAAAAGGGGTTCTTTTTGTATCAGTCGATACATTGCTTTTTAGGAACACAATATATAGAGACTATAAGGTTGGGTTATGATAACTGGTTACATGTTGCATTCAGGTCCTGGTTGGCATAAGCTTTAAACCTTTATGCACATCATGGCAGAATTTGAAGATGATCAACTCAATTGTTGATAAATGCACCAAGCGCCAGTATTGGGGCAAGCAACTCATAAAATATGAATGCCTCTTGTTGTTGTTCGCCTTATTTTCAGCTTGTAGCTAAATAAACAATAGTGTCTGTGACTTCTTAGTCAACTAAAGGTCCTTCCAGATCTCTTTTTTTAAGTTTTAGCAACAGTATTTATAACAAGTTTACAAATAATTTGTAATAAGTTAACTGCAATTGACACATATATATATATATATATATAAAACAGCTTTGGAGTTATTAAAGGACACTTTTGAGGTAGGCTAACTGATTCCAGTGTTTGCTCTAAGCCAGGCTCTCGGTCCAGTCCCTCAACTAAAAACAATAAGATACAATTTCTATTGATCTCATCTAATTATCAGTAAGACAGCAAATGTACTTCCTGAAATAGGAATTAATGTGAAAGACACTGAGAAGGGCATTATTTTAGAACCTGCAGTGCTTACTGTGATCTAAACAGATTGTGTTTAGATCACAAGTGCAAGGCTCTTTAGCCTTGCACTCTTTACGACACTTTATTTGTCCCAGGGCGCATCACAGAAACATTCTCATTATCATCTAACTACATCACTCCCTAGAAAAAAATAAAAATGTATAAAACACCATCTGGAAGAATTTGGTTCTCAAAGTGACCCCAGTGAAATGGGAAAAACAACTCCTTTTTAACTTCTGTCTGCCTGTCAATTTGAGTCTTTGAAAAAAAATCTGATTTTGTTTCTCTCAGTTCCTGTCACCTGTCTAGCAGTGCTTGATTTACAGTTTGCCAACGACGTGTAAACATTTTTTTTGTCTTTTTGTCTTAATAGGCAAATGGCACCATGTGGTTTTATTCATGTATGGTTTAGTAAACTATAGGGTTACAATATAGGCTTACAGCCCCATGGTAAACCCAACATGGGGTTACTGCTGATGCTCTTCATCTCTGACAAATGCACAGTTACACACACACACACACACACACACACACACACACACACACACACACACACACACACACACACACAGCTCGCAGTTGGCAGCTAACTGTTCTAACAGCACGAACAGCACTAACAATGACAACCGTGATGACAGAACCAACAGTCTTAACCCGTCACTGTGGTTTGGGTGATGGCGTTATCAGCGCTTACTGCTGTATGATTGCTGAGCAGTGCGGTGGCGGTTACCTAGCCAGTGAGACACACACACATAGCTTCCATTCACATGATGGGTATCAAATGAAGTTCCCGATGTCCTGGTGCATTGCCATTGTTTTCAATATCACAAAAGAGAGCTCCTACTCCAGCATTTTTTAAGGGCTTATAACCAACATTTACATAAACAATGCTGTCAAATTATGAAAAAGGCTTTTCACGTGTCGTTTTGTTCAATCAACAGTGTAAACAAAAGCATTGCTTATTTTTTGCTTGATAAATTACTTAAACAATTAGCCATTCCTCAAAATTGCATGTTAATTTTGTGTCCATCGGGCATCAGTTAACTGATTAATGAACTAATTGCTTCAGCTCTAAAAGAGAGACCTGACATCAATCCACATGAAGTCAGAACACATGAAGAAAGTAGAAGTCAGATGTTATCTCTCTACACATACACACGTACAACCTCAAGTCAACTGTAATACTCAATACTATTTTATAGTTATTTTATCTCACAAATCCCACTATTCTCTGTTCTCCCTCTCCAGTGTACACACACACACACACACACACACACACACACACACACACACACACACACACACACACAGACACACACACACACAAACATGCACACCACAATGATACAATTTATTGTACTCGGGCCAAGTCCAGGGATAGCCTGAGGATGGGTAACAGTTGGCTGCCACATTTGGCTGGTTCCACACTGTTAGTCAGATATGGGCTGAAGTGTACGGGGGAATAGTCGTTTAAATGATACCTACCCCACTTTCTGTGTCCTCACGTTTGTGCACTGTATGCAAATGTAAAAGACATACACACATACTGTACACTCATATGTTTATGCATATGTGTATGTAAAGGATTGTGTGTGTGTGTGTGTGTGTGTGTGAGTGTGTGTGTAGTACTTGCATTTGCTTCTGTCATTATTTGACAAGTTTTTTCCTGAACATAAGCAAGCTGTCCTGACCAACTGGGCCATTACGCCTGCTAGTGAAAATGTGTGTGTGTACTCATGCAGGCTTAATTTCCTGACTCTCCCATCCTCTCATTCACATTTTTTTCTTCTTTTTCTAATAGATTTGGTAGGCATTTCAAAGAAAATGAAAATGTGTGATAATGTTTACTGCTTTTCAACTACCACTACCATTAGTGAAATCTCTAATGTGTTGTTAAGACATTCTGTGGCCCACAGCATGCTCATGTCGCAACGTTATTACCTTGCTTCATTGGAGTATGTTGTTTCTATACACAGCCTTCTTTTGTTTTGGTGCAGACAACAGTGTCTTTCTTTCCGTTTATTATTCATTTTTTGAACTTCTCACCCCAATCCTTCTTTGGTCACTGCCACATACTGCCACAAACCATACATTTTATCTCTTGTTTTGGTATCTCTCCTCAGGTTACATATTTTTATTTTATTTTCTATTTTCATTTTACACCTTACAATTATGAATGGATTACAACTCTGCAAATAGTATATTATTTACTGTATATAATACAAAAATACAAAACACATCCTGAAAAATAACATTATTAGCAGGTGAAATGTGCAAGACATTTGACCAATTTCTCTGAGACATATCTCATATATAGTCTCTTTGTTAGGCTTTGTTAAGCTCTTTAATGTGCAATACCAATACAGTATGAGGTAGGTGCTTAATTGTCCCATTTAAAAAACTTGACCTTGCTAGAATCTAATTAATTAGTGTGGTATGAAGGTTAATTAGTAACGAAGGATGTCCATGCATCATAAAGCCCCTTGCCTTAACCCACTGTGGCAGTCAAGCAGAAAAACAGTCATCAGTCATCCCCTTTGAGGGAAAAATAACTGAAGTGATACTCACACGTTTACATCTGAGTTCATTCCTGCCCAGCTCTTGTTCATTGACCCTTTCTGCCATGAAAGGCAAAAGGATCTACCAGGTGGGATGCTTTATTTGAATAATCAATGAGTTAATGGGAAGTCTCATTGTTTTTGATTTATGAGGTTTGTGATGCAGAAGGTGAAAGTTACAGCCATCATAGCTGCATAAAGATTTAATTATTAAGATTAAATGATTTTGACAGGAATAATGTATTTTGGGAAATACGCTTATTCACTTTCCGGACATGTCCTGAACAAGCTGATGGTTGGTGCATTTGGTTCCATTAGGACAGATTCCTTTTTTCAGTCTCTATGCTAAACTAAGCTAACCAACTGCTGCCATTATATTTACCAAAAAAAATCAGTGATATCAATCTACTTTTTGACAGCAAAGCAAATAAGCATATTTCCCAATTTATGCCAAGTTACACCTCGGAAAAAAAGTTAAATAGGAACATTGTTTTTTGTTGAGTTCTGTAGTTCTTCCTTGTCATACACAAACTGAGTAAAGCTTGTAAGCAAGGTGGCATACCAGCAGCATCATACCATGTTAAATCCTGATTGCTTTATAAGGGGGACTAGAATAAACAAGAATAAATAAGCTTCTTAAATGAAAAGGTTATTATGACAAAAGGGGAGATTTCATGGCCAGCTACCAATGGCTTTTATATCATAAGTGAACATCATGGGTGGTGGTGATGGGGTGTGTTGACACCACACAGATCTATTCATGAAGCTGTGATATAAATAACTGTTTCTGTGGAATCAATGTCAATTAGTTTTAATACACAACCCCATTGGTATATTAAAATATATTGTGTTTTGTACATTGTTTATGTGGGAAATGTTCATACATACAATATTGTTGTACGATACACTATTTGATGTATTCACTATTGCTTCTAGAGCTCATTTTAGCATCCTAACAACATTTGATACTAAATCAATAGTGGAACTATGTTTACAGATAACGTCAAACAAATTTTACTTGATTTACATGTAACATTGAGCGGATTAAAATCATGGATAACATTTTCTTGCCAAAATGAAGTCAACCAAATAATACTTTTTACAAGTTTTCTTTTAAATATTTATTTGTTGTATATTTGAGTTGCAGTTGACAACTAAGTCACTCTTTCTTAAGAGACATCAATTCTTTTGTAGCGGGCACACACTGTTGTTATGAAATAAATGGTTATTTTGTTATATTATCCTGGCAAAATTCATTTTTTTGTCTTAGTTTATCCAATACAAATCATTTTTCATAACTCCAGTCTAGCTCTCCTAGGGCTTTTTTCCCTTTTAACTCCAGGGCCTGTTATGTTCAGTTAGGACTTAAAGGCAGCCATTTGTAAGCTCTCACATTCCGCAGGGAACCATCCTGAAAAGTCACTACCTCAAGCTTTTCATATGATTTTGAAATCAAATCCTTGGGAAATGCTCAAGTAGAGGTGGCTCTCAAACTGCTGAGATGTGCAGTTTTCCATCTATGTGTGGAGTGGTAATTGGCAGGAAAGGTAAGGGAGAGGAAAGCAGACGGGAAGGAGCCTTTTATTAATGTCACAGGTATGGGATTGCATGCCTGTCGCCGGGTCTGCATAGTAAGTCTATGATTGTCACAAGTCAGTGCAGAGAGTATTCCAAAGCATGTGGATGGATTGCCTGTCTGTCATAGAATCTGTACTGTACAGTACATACTGGTTCTCTGATTGGGGCATTTCAAATAACACAAGGGATTTAGAGTGGTGTGACAAGGACAATATATCAAGTTGTACAACTGTTGGTGCTTTTTATGTAGTTTGTACATTTGTCTCCCATACTACTGCAACCAATTAAGAGGCTTCTAGTGGTGGTTTGAAAAATAGCAATTGTAATTTAACATCTTAATAGTGAGCTGTTCTTGACCTCTTCATGCCACAAAGAATCAAAGCCTAGAATAAGCTATCATAATGTTATGAATTATTCAATATGTTAAAGCTTGGGACAAATGACAAGATTACTACCACATTTGTTTTCTAATGATGTCACATCCCTGCACTTTCTTACTTCTTATTTCCCCTTGGTTATATTAAAAACATACTTGCTGACACTGAATATTTGGCTTCCTCCTCTTACAAAAAAAAAATCATCCTCCTTTCCTCTCTGTTCAATTGCAGCCAAGGGGAAATGTGTTTCATCAAAACTGTAATGCTACCAAATAAACTATCCATATGAAAATCATGCAGATGACTTTTGGCAAGAGGGATTCCACTGCATGTTGTCTCATTTTTCTTTCAGTTAAAGGTAAATATTAAACTTTGGCAACAAGATGAACAGATTGTTGATTCATTAGGAATTCTTATGACAAAAATAAGATGGTTTGCATATTATGCTGTTTCCTATTTTCTCTTTAGAAAAATTAAAAGGGAGGCAGAGAATAAACAGCTATTAACAACCTCAGCACCAGATTTACAGATGGACTAAGTGACATAGAGCAATCATTCAAGTTTTCAAAACCCACATTACAGAATACCTTTCTCTCCTTCATGGAGATTTAATTTTTTTATAGCATACCTCCATGCCACCCAATTATCATTTAGTTCATGATGAATACATACAAAGGTTGCCTTCAAACATCTGGCCGGGGACAGTAGATGAAAACTGGCCTTTCTGGCTAACTCTCACTTACACTTTCACTGTTGATTGGTGTGCATTCTCCCTGCAAAATAAATAAACAAATAAATAAATAAATAACAACATTTCCAAAAACACCATGCAATGAAATTATACAATGTACAATGTTCAGCAAAGTGAACAACTTAAACCTTAAACATATTCAGAATCTGTGAGTGAATGTGCGCACCTCTGTGTCTGTCGCCATCTGCAGCAGCAAACTGCATAATATTTTGAGTGGCCAGTTATGGCTGCACGCTCAAGGACCTTTCTTGGTTGCTGTGACTCATACTTTCTCAAAACACCTATTATTGCCTGTTTTGTACTGCCACTGATGGCCTGCTGACTCCTCACTCTTCACCATCCCCCGGCCAGTATTGGCCTCTATTGATAACGCAGCTAAGTGCATCTCCGATCCCCCCCTCTGCTACTCTGCGCCCACAATGGGGGGATGATAGTTTGCGGTCTAGAAGCTAATGGAATGAACGGTGTGTTTGGCTAACAGCTAACGAAACTACCATCCACTCACTGCTGCGTAACTCTCACTTTTATTGTTTTGAACAGTGTGTTTGGCCAACCACTGACAGCTAACAGAACCACCAGTACAAACACTGCTATACCTCTCAGCAACTCGGATGCTGCTACGTGTGCAGTGATTACATGGCTTACATGCCATTGGGATTGGTTGTATTCATTCAATCACACAATACAACAGTATCTGAGATCTGCACTGTACTGAGTGCACCCTTCTATTTATACAATGCCTTTTGTATGCAGCCTCGTGAATTAGCTAATGTACCTGTTCCTGATCATACGTTGGTGTGTGTGTGTGTGTGTGTGTGTGTGTGTGTGTGAGTGAGTGAAAAAGAGAGAGAGAGAGAGCGAGAGAGAGAAAGAGAGAGAGAGAGAGAGAAAGAGAGTCTGTTGTATGTGTAAAGCACGTAAGCCGAGGAATAGCAAGTATTGCATGGCATTGAGAAAAGGAACACTAATTCTATCATTTGATGGTCTTTAATTATGGTGGCCATAGCGCAGTATGGCACACGAGTCAGATTTATGTTCTCCTGCTATCAGAGAATGTCTGTATGTGTGTGTGTGAGAGAGAAATAAAAAGATAAAGCAAGATAGAGAGCAGTGAACAGGGAAGAGGGTAGGAAGTGAAGTGAGGTAGGCAGAGCGAGCAAGAACAAGAAATTTAAAGAGTGTTATAAAATAGAGTCTCCTGTCTTAAATCACAGGCCCTGCCCCAGTGGAGGTATGCTGTGATTACTATGATATAAGGTATTGGCTGAATGCATTTACATGTTCTCAATGACAAATTCACCTTGCTGGAGCTCAAGCCAATGAGATATTAGTGTTTAGGGGTGTTGTACATACAGTTGTATATACAACATGGAACACATTTGATGACACAGATGATGGTGTGTTAGCCTGTGAAGCATATCAGACATACTGCCAGGTTTATGTAATCCATGACTTATAAACCTTAGACATTTATACTCAACTATTCATCTCAGTTGTTTAATCTTTATTCCCAGGGATGGGGAAAAATGGCTACCTAAATGTTTTAATCAACAATCTTTTCTTTCTTTTTTTTCTCAAACTTTGCATGCCATCAGCAAATCAATCAAAAACCACATGGGATCTTGAACCAGTCATGGCATTTTGCTAATAACATTTAGTTTTATTGATTTTCTATTAAAACCAAAAAAACCATCATATATCTGTTTGACAAAATCCACACTTTTTTTACATGTGGATCATAAACATGGCTTATAGCAACATTTGACAGCAGCTTTGTAACAGTAACAGCAAGCTCAAGCTGATTGGCCTCATAGCTGGAATTAATGAAGCCAAAGATAACGCCTGCACACCTACTCCATGCCAAAAAAGTTTAATAATGAAACATTTCCAGGATCAAAGCGTTGCCATTATGTCACTCATTGATGCTGATAGCACCTACATGATGAGCATAATTACACCCCTTCAACTCAAAACTGGTATTGACTCATGTTCTTTGGAATTTGGCATTATTTATAAGATAATACTTTATTTATTATTTATGTTGAAGGTTTACCACAAAAAACATCTCCATTCATCAAATGTGGAATACATTGCACAATGAAATGCTTTTCATAAATATCAGCAAAATTGCCTGTCTTCATTCACTTAAAATGTGTGTTCTCTGTGACCTTTAGTGACTTGTATTTCACACTGACTAAATCAATAGCCTTCCAACAATACATCACTTTTAAGTTTATACTGCAATGATTCAGTTTCCTTCTCAGTGTTTCATCACATCCATTAAGATCACTATGGTTGATGTTACTATAGTAGAAAATAGCAATCGTAAAAGCTGTCCTTTGGTGTCCTTAATTACTGGGGGATATTACGGCCTGTTTGTTGATATTGTAACCTACCTCCCTCATGACCTGTGAGACTTTTAACCCTTTTAAAGATGATTTATTGCAAATACACATTCTTTTTAATTATCCCTGCAGCAAGGTGTCCAACAGATTTGTAAAGCCATTACTAAAAATCAATACTCAGCTTTTAGGTGATGAATTAATTAATGAAGTGCGTAGTTTACCTTGAGTGAGGGGCCCATTGATGAAGGGAGAAAGAGACACAGTGAAGAAAGAAAGAAGGAGACGTGGTTGAGGTGACTCTTAATTATTTCATATCAGTTGGTTTGGAGCATTTTAGCTCTTTGTTAATTGCACTTAATTTGTGTTTTGATTGAAATAATTTGAGGGTTAGGCTGGGAAACAAACATTTCTCCACTGGAGACGGGTGAGTAATTTCTCCCTCATGCCTTCGGCAGCCAATCTCCCAGACTGGCTAATGGATCATTATCGTAGGACCAATTCAACCGACAGAATTTAGTCTTTGGAGCTTGACTGATTCTTTTTCCATCCTTTGTTTTCTTCATTTTGATCTATGTGCTTTGCTTGGTTGCATGATTTCACCACACCTCAAAAGCCCCAATCTTAACAGTCCTTTGACAATCTGGGAATGAATCCCACCTATTTTTCTTAATTCTTTAACCCACGGCTTTAAAGAGTTAAAAAGAGGTTTTGCCATTCATTAAGAAAAACCAACCTGTCTACAGGATGGTGCTTAGCCGTTGCAGGGTGATAAAGCAAACAAGATAGTTAACATTGTTGCCTCTGTGGGTCTTATTATGATTATAAATTGTGCCATTACTGTTAAAATGTTTTTTTTTTGTGTAAGGATGCATGTTTGAGAAGGATGGAGGTGAGACAGAGAAAAACAGCGAGTGAGATATGTTTGTGAGCTGCAGTGTGTTCTATATACAGCCAGATATATATATTTTAACCTATGCAAAACATTTTACAAAATGTTTCATTCCATGCCATGTCTAAATTAAACAGCCCTGAGGCTAAAATGACTACTTTTCTCAGGGTGCACTACCTTGCAACTAATAGTCCCATTATTCATGGCCCTACAGCAGAGGTCACGGCCATGGGGTTTACTTTTTTTTTCACCTCTCTAAATTGGAAGTCGAGAGAAAATGAATCGAGACACCCACACATGGAATGAGCTATAGATTTGACTTTGACTTGTCCTCAAACTGCAAAGTGAAAATAGTTTCATATATGTTATGTGGACTGTTGGAGATTGTGCTGGAGGTCTCAATGGGTGTAGATGTCAAAAGAAATTGTGATTGAAATATAAGTATGTTGTGATTGTTTTTCTTTATTCTTGCTGATTGACTTTTTCAGCCAGATTCTTTTTTTTTCTCCTTGACAAAAAAGATTTAACGTCATACATTTCATTTGAATAGAAACAACCGTCCCTTGAATCATGGTGATTTCCTTAGCTAGACATTGCATGAGAGGCACAGCTTTGTTGTACTAGTGTGCATCAAAGTCAGAATGCCCCCTGGTTTCTGTTTTTAGGTATGATAACAAAAAACACCAAGTTAATCCATATTTGCATAGATAGTTGCAAACTAGTTAACCAGAGAAACTTTTAATGGCAGTATTTATTTTTACTTTTAACTGTAATACCATGGACGTTCTTGGAAGTAACAATTACAAAATCAAATGTAATGATTGAGCAATTAAAAAAAGAAATTAGATGTGAATATTCAACACAAAACGATTCCATGAAATCCTTGGAAAGGCTTGTATGAGACTGTAAAGAGTGCAATTCTCCCAAACTATAAAGATTATTAGAAGAAAAGAGGTGCGTTTTGTCCCAGCATTCAATTTGTCTCAAAATCTGATATTTCTGAAGTCCCCAGGAAAAAAAAAAACTTCTTGAAGGAATTATTCACCTCAAGCTATAAACTGACCAGCCAATCCAGAGTGAGTCTTCAATTTTCCACCACTGCCAAGAGCAAGTTATTTCTGATAACACAGACATCTGATAAATTGGTGATTTTAGCAACCGGCAGTTGAATTAAGGTGATGGGTTGGAGCCTGGAACTGTTTGTCACCTTGTGAGTTCAAGGTCTGGCTTTTGAAAATGGAGACATTTCGCCATAAGATTGAAAAATCCTCTTTAGTTGATGTTCACTTTGTTGAGCGTGACCTTTTCATCTTCCAGGCAGGAATATTATGTTATCACAGAGAAGGACAGAGTAATTTGGCCGCCTGCCTGCTACATGTAAACACAACTGAAAGATTATGTCTTATGTTTGCTCACGTCAATTGTACACATTATTTCCCCTATGAAACTATAACACCATCTGTACTTTTGTTTGTAACTTTATATCAAGTTTAGAAATTTAGAGTTTCATCTACATCTTGTATTCACACACACACACACACACACACACACACACACACACACACACACACACACACATGCACACACAAATTCAGACATAAACCTTCAGATGCAACATGCAAGGGTCATACCAAACTATCTAGTATCAATTAGAATACCATCTGCATTCTCTTCCCTCCATAATATGCATATTTGTCTGTTTTATTATTTATTCTAATTAAATGACGGAGTCTGATAGGAATGTATGTCTTTCAGTAGCTCCACTGTCTGTCAGGCAAGATGGATTCCCCCTTTGAGGTGAGCAATATATCAGCTTTACAAGTCCATATATTGTCTTAAGCATGAGGTAATGTAGCACTGATCCACCCAATCTCTAATATCAACATGTTAATGTATGGGGCATTCAGACATTGAAACAAGGTATTCCTGTTTATAGGACCTCTGGTCCTCTCAGTATTTTATTTTTCCTTTTTAAGTAGTTACGGTTCAGGGTTTACTTTAATGAGATTACTTCACTTCATAGTATTATTTCTGGGTTGTAGTCAAGTGTGCCTCTGCAACCTAAGGATTATTGCATGCAAGATAAGAAAAAGCCTACACATTGAACTCAAATGTTGCATGATCTGCTGCATATTTCTCAATTCATAGACAGGAATATATATTTTACAGGCATTACACATGTAAACAACCATTTTAACAGGATGAAATTAAACAACAGGAATCTCATTTAAGAGACTTCTAAAAAAATGTTTTTTTCCAATTCATATGTTATAGCCCAAGGTGTGAAAGGGCATTTTAAGGTTCAACCACTGCATATTTCATGCTTATGTACTTCTTTTCATTGGACCTTGATTCGACAATATCCTGCCGGTGCTCATCACAGAAAGATGTAAAGACTGGAATGAATAAGTTAAGGAATATAATGTGCTCTCGAATAAAATCTGTCACAAATCAAATTAGAAAGATTAATGGTGAGAGAGGTGAAGTGTACCATAAAATGTCAGTGAGCGAAAGACCCACGTTTAAAGTGGGATGTCTTTCACTGGAATACATCTTTTCTGGACTTTGTGGAGAGATACTGTAATTTCAAGGTACTGTAAGTCAGCACAGGCAAGGGGGCTATTAAACTTCACGAAGCAAAGGTTCACTGAGAGTGGGCTTTAACTGTTCAATTACAAAACAGTAAAATCTTCATAATTCTTTTCTACAACACGTTAATAACAATTTCATGATATTTTTGACACATCACTGCTCTGTCACTGTACTTGACAAATGTTTGCGTGCTTTCAACTGTAATTCAGATTTTCCAGTACTATTATCAAAATTGGGAAGAGTGTCTGATAGAGAGGAAAAGAGAAAGGGAGAGAGAGAGAGCAATGGAGGCCGTAGAGCTTGGTTCATCATAAATTGTCTCTCACTTTGTGTGGAACAAGTAAAATTGAACTGTATGCTACATTTTTGTAAATTAACAAATAAATGAAATTAAGATTTGCATGGTAGATTTCACAAAGCGTCTCTTTATGTAGTATATGTTATAATGTTATAGTTGATTGAGCAATAACATTCAGGTATGTATAGAGCTGGTCTATATTGGAAATCCAAGGCCAAAGGCTGTCACGGAGTGATAAAGTCAGTGAGTGAAGCTACGCCATTAGTCGGTCGAGTTGAAATTTCCCCATTGGACATTGCTTTTCAGAATAGACACAAAAGTGCTGGTAACGTCTTTGCCTCCTCGATCAATCATCTGATCCACTTCCTCAACACATATACGGTTGTTGTTGTTATGCAAGACATTTATTACCCTAACCACAAAGCTCGACCCCGAAAGCCTCATGGAGCACTAAAACATCGCAATTTTTGGCGCAACTGTATTTTACTGTATACATTAATGTTTCCTGTATATGTATTTCAAAGGTGGTGTTTTGATACTATATATGTAGGGTATTGAAACAGTTTGATGCATATATTTTAAGAGTGGTGTAGTGTGTGCATAGCGAGCGGGTCATAAAGCAACAGAGAGAGTGACAGAGGAGAAGACAGTTGTTGGCGATCGGCAAAAAACATTATCATTTATCTTGAATGACTGTATCAAAGTATTCTCTGTGTAGCCAAAACATATAGCTTATGTCCCCATAGACAATCCTATATGTACCTTGATCTAGTTGTATCTATCCTGGTTAAAATGTGGTCTACATTGCCCATTTTTATATATATAAAAAAAAAAAGCAAAACTATTCCTGCACCCTGTCCCTGGTATTACCTTTGTCACCTGATTTTCTTCAGCTTATTTATTATCAGTATTCCCACCATTGACCTCTTTAGTTTGCAGAATTATTCGATGAGTAAGATTGTACATTTGCATGTTTTAATTTCCTGTCCAACAAGCGTTTTGAAAACAGACATAACCCCAAAAGGTAAGACAGGGTAAAGGTAAAGAGATAGAGGAGAGGGTGAGTATATGGGTAGGTAGATAGATAGATAGATAGGTAGATAGGTAGACAGATGGATAGATGGATAGATAGACCTTGACAGATCAGACCCAGGGTAATTCCCTAGTTTAATATCAGCTCTGATTCTAATATATATTTATGAAGTCTCCTGACATCCTAGTTACCACAGCAGCAGGTGTTCTGGTCGATGTGGTATACAGCCTGGGTCTCAGACAAACACACTGGCAATGGAACATTGGGATGAAGCCTAGAATATTACTTCAGGACACACACACACACACACACACACACACATACACACACACACACACACACACACACACTTGTTTCTCAAGCAAGAATTTCCTGGAGGTTGACAAGCTTCACTTTTAGTGCTTCCAAGGTCAAAAAGAACTCTATGTATCATTACAATCTACAGGTGCTTGTGGAATCCCAATGGCTAGTGTGTGTGTAAGTGTGTTTGTCATGTCCAGTACATGTGTATTTTGTGTGTATGTTTATGTGTGTTAGAATGGAAATGAGCCCTTCGAGTATGGCTAAAGGGCTCTCACCCTCTCTCACAAGATAGATAGGATCTTAACAAGCATAAGAGCAGAAGGGAAGTGTGTGAGTTTGAGTGTGTGTGTGTGTGTGTGTGTTTGTCCTCTGGCTACAACATCTTTCACATTTCTATTGCATCAAATCCCAAAGACGATTCCGTTGATTTTTTGACTTGTGGCATGACCGGTGGTGAGCTGCGAAAGCTTGTCCATCAAATATTTACCAGTATATATCCTGGCTCACATCACAGCAAGTGATATTTATGTTTGTGGTAAAAGTACAGAACTTATTTTTCAGACAGTGTCACTTCAAAGGATACTGCTGTTATTTTATGTTATTTTAACAAACCCTTGATGAAAAAAAAAACAAAAAAAACAAAAAACAAAAAATATATATATATATAAATATATATATATATCTTAAATGAATGCAATCTAGTAGCATGTATTGTCTTTGTAGCCAAAACATATCGTTCATATTAGCCAGTTGATTTTTCTAAATTTATCAAACTAGCTAATCCAATCCAAAGCGTTTGGAGCATAAAAGCCTGACTGGGTTATGTTAAGACTTTAAAGCTGTTTCCCACCAAGGGATATTTTCAATGAAGATTATTTGACTATATGCAGGGTTATACATTTGGTATAATAGTGCACACCAATTATGTCTTATGACAACATGTACATGATTTTAAAAATACCAAGTGTAAACCCAAAGGTGATGGTCTGGAAGTTTTATAATCATATAAACATTATGAAATAGACATTTATTGTTGGAATAACTGGAAACTGAAATATCATATTCTTATTTCTAATATTGCTGCAAACATTCAAAACCAACATGTGATAAAGTCATGTCCATATGGCACACATTTAGAAGAATGACTGAGGTGCAGCCACTGGGAATAAGTAGTCCAATTAATAAAATAATTATTTGACTTTATGCTAACAAGCATTACATTACATTACATTACAGTCATTTAGCAGACGCTTTTATCCAAAGCGACTTACAATAAGTGCATTCAACATTGGTAATCAAAAGAACTACTAGTCACCAGAAGCATGGAGTATAATACAGTATACCTCACTGTCTACCAAGAACTGAACAAGAATTTGCATGGAAGCGGAACCATTGTTCAGTCCTGTTCATAAAACAGAAAGTACAAGTACTTGAACGATTACTTTTTTAAAATTTATTTATTTATTTTGGTAATGGTTTGGCTAATCTATGCATGCCGGTCATTTGTAAAATGCCAGATTGGGGTTGGTTTCTTTGATAACATTTAAAATGATATACAATTTATACTGTAGTACTTGTTGGCAAAAACAAGTACTGTATGTTGTAAAATATTGTATTATTGAAGTAACCACTGCTGATGGATGCATTAAAGATACAAGATACTACATGGGGAGCATTTAAATTCCCTCTTAACACAACATGATGCCGGCGGAGTTGGCGGCTCGCGGCTAACAGCGCTTACAGCGCTAACAGTGCAAACTATGATGACAATAGTGCTGACAGAGCTAGCAGAGTTTACCTGAGTTTACCTGAGTGGGAACCAAAGGTGGGAGCTACGCTTGTGCAACCACATCGTCGGTCAGGACAGCGTTGTCAGATGAAACCGCCTAATTAGAGCTGTGCAGCACAGAGGCAGAGCAAACCAGTGGATCTTACTGACATGCACTAACCGAGCATGTGAGACCCGGCTATGTCAACAAAGCAAGGAGAAACTTGGATAACAACCTAAAGGAGAGCGACTTCATTCTCTGCTAAGGTACGATGTCTTTACATAGACAACAGTTGTTTGATGCTTTATTAATAATCAGGATGTTGAATACAACTCCTTTAAGCAGGGAAACATACTGTAATATAGAAAAAAAATAGTTTTGAAATGGAACTGCACAACAGGATAAACACCCCACATTCAATTCTGTCAACTAAAGTGAATTTGCGAGAGGGATACAGCCAAACAACTCAGTGCACCCTGATGTTCACTGAAGTGCTTCCAATGTGGTTGCATGATATGGGGTGGGGGGGAGAGGAGAGCTGATATCCAGGTTATTCACCCTTCATTTAACAGGCAAACTAAGGTATGACCATACTATATCATTTGGCCTGCATGAAGTGATTCTACATGCACTGAAAAAAAGAAGCGACCTGCATTTTTGGTATTCTGTCTGCGCCACAAATGTCTTGTTGCAGTGCTTGTAGAAATTGTGCTATATTTCCCTTGTGCATTAGCTCCATTTCACATTTTTGTGAAATCCACTCGCCGTGTATGTGAGAGAAAATCCTCGCTGGTGGTGAAATGTGGTGTGATGGCATAGCATTGGTGGTTCACTGCACAGTGAAATAACAGAGCCAAATGACAGCCTGGATTCCAGTTGGGTGGGAATGTGCAGCTGCTGACGCATTCTCACAATCTATTGCAGATGTACGGCCATTCAATTTCACTGACCCGCTCCTTGGGTCTGGGATTTGGTTTTCCTCTTTTAAGTGTGATACATATGCTTTAAGTACAATAATGCAAGCTGAAACTCAAGTGATATATTCTATTGCATGAAACATGTAAGTTAAAACAGGGTTGTTATGCCTCCTCTGTAGTTTATACAGGTTTACTTCTGTGTTTCTTTCTCTCTTACAGAAAAGCAGTGCACTTTGAAAAGGTGTTTCTCATTGAGTTGTGTGACTAGCTGAAAAGTCTGGATTTTACATGATGCTCATTATTAATATCAATGTTACACTTGTGTGGATATTTCCAGTAGATATGTATTTTGTGGATATAGTTTTGTGTATAGTATGCCTTTATGTGTATCATAGTATTTGTGTGTAACTGCTATTTTAAGTGTCCATGGATGTGCACATGGATGCCAATTCAGGTTAACAGTGTCGAGACGGAGACTGGAAATTTGGGAAGAGAGAGGGGTATGGCATGCAACAAAGGAATAGAACTGAACCTGGGACATTGCAGAAATAGGGCATGCTCTGTCACCACTCTGCTATGACGGCTGTCTGTCAGAGAAACTGTTGTCTCAACAGTACAGTACTCTGGTGATGGGAAGAACCACATCTTTTATTTATATGCATTATTTGATCGGGTCAATAAGCTAAATCATTGTTACTCTTTTTTCATCCATCTCTTTGTTGGAGAGAAAAATACTATATAATCTAAATGTAGAATTTCCATTGCTTTACTGTACAATACTGAAATCAATCATTTGTTTCTTTGTGTTGTCATTCAGGCTCACTGACTATACAGGACCAGCACAAAGTCAACTGATCTACTGTAAAATGCAAACAACAATACAAAGTAAATGTCAATAGCCAAATGTACAATCTTCATGAACTCCCCATCTCTCCGTCTGCCAATATCTTTCTTTATCTCGCTTTCTCATCAGTAACTACAGTACATATTCCTATTTTCAATTATTCTGGCTGAGGGCAAAATGTTTTAATGATGAGCTGATTCTCTGAGTGCAGTCTCCAGCTTTGCCAGCTCGAGCAGTAATGCCTTTTGCACATGTCAGGGTCGGGGCCTAGTTGTAATCTGAGGCTCATTACAGCTGGTGAGGCCAAGAGCAGAAACGGAACACAACTTCTCCCTGCAGCGCTGAATTACTTTTCCACCACCGGGTTCCCCTCTCCCTCGTTCAATGTTTCTCTCTCTGTCTCAGCTGCTTCACAGTTTGTCTTTGATCTCTTTCTTTCCTGTCCTGCTCTCAACCGCCCCGTCTCTCTCAATCTCAATATCTTGCTCCCCCCTATTTGCTTCTCCATTTATTTCTCGGTCTCTGTTTCTTGCCTCTCTCTCTTTCTCTCCGCCTCGCTCCCTTCGTTCTGTCTCGACACTCCTCTGGGGGAGCTCACAGAGTGCAGTGGTTTTGGAGTTGGAGGCTAGTTTTATTGAGTTTGCTCAGGGTCCTGGAAAGGCCTATTTACCAATAAGGTCATGATGAGGTGCATCAAGTCTATGAGTAAACCCTCAAATCCCCCTCGAACCAGAGTGTGTGTGTTTATGTGTGTGTGTGTGTGTGTGTGTGTGTGTGTGTGTGTGTGTGTGTGTCTGTCTCCTGCATGTTCTCCCATTTTGCCTGTGCTGTATATTAGATTTCTAGATCCTACATAGCGGTGCAGGGCTCATCTTGTATATTGACAGGTAAGCGTAGTATTGATAGAATTGTGAATAACCTTGTTAAACGAATCTGGCTCTGCATAAATTGAAGGCTTAAATTATTCACCATGTAGCCTTTTCGGCAAATTCCTTGCAGAAGCTCTCTGTTACATAAATCATGGTGGACTTTATCTTTACAAATCAAATTAGGTATACCTGATACTACCTGCTGTTTGTATCATCACCTGAAAAAGTTCTTTTAGTCAAAGCTAAAATGTATTGATCAGGTTCATGTAGAATACAGATAATGTGTTTTTCTTGATTTTGAAGGTTTTTTTTGACAAATCAATCTTTCAGCAAACATCTAATATATAAAATAACAGGAAAGCAATTTCTAATGCTTTTCTTCAGCACTGATTCATCATCCAAAGGGTTGTGTCTTTTGGATACAGACCTGTCCTTGCAGCAATAAAATGTACATCAAGCTTAATAAGAGCAAGGTGAGAGTTATACAGACACGCCAACTTGAAGCACTTCCTAATACAAGTCATGATGCTTAGTCTGGGTTTACACAGCACAGAGAGCAGACACTTGAACCTGGCAGACTACTTATCCATAACCAAACTTTAGCTCTCAAAAAAGAGTGTGCTAACAAACCTTGAACTATTTTAAAATGTACTTTAATAAAAAGGACAAGAAAAACAGACAAAACCAAAAATCAACAATGTCTTACAAGTTTGTCTCAAACAATATTTTAAGACAAGCAGGATGAGCTTATAAAACGACTTCTGGATAGTTGTATTTTAAGAGGTCTGGCCTTTCTGCTCTTTCATTTTCCACAACGAATATTTCAAGAAACTTCCCTCAGTGTCTGATAGATAGAAATGTGGGATTATGTTAAACAGAGGAAACTTTTCTTGACGCCGTAGGGTATATACGGATAATGTATCCTTTACGGGGATTTGTGTCTATCAAACACGAGTGAAATGTTATATAAGAAAAGTATATCTGGGAGGAATGTATTCAGCTGTAACAGATCCGTTCCCTCTCTCAGTCACTTTTTGACGTTCTTTGATATAATAGAGGAGCTGAGGAATCGACTGCGTGGACAGTTTTTGAATGTTTGAATAGATGAACCACTGTGTCAGAATAAAGATAGACTTTGTTCAATATTCACAGACTAGAGACATGATGGTCTATTTTGAAATGAAAGGTGGTCATATAATGGCTAAAAGGAGAGCTGATGTATTCCTTAAAATGGGACTCTTTTGTTGAGACATTGAAGAATATCTAATGTCCTTTATTCTGGGATTACTGTTAATATGTACATCTTTCCTTTTATTAAATAAATATTTGGAAGAGAATTATTTCTTAAAATAAATATATCAAATAAAATACATCTTAAACTCAACTTAAATATTGATACAGGAAATGTAATTGTGGAACTGTGTAATTCATTCTCTGTTAGACTGTGCCAGAGTTTGACGCAATAGGTTGAGACACTCTTAACATCATCTTTATCATCTCAGTGTAATTGAGTATCAAATTACAAAACTTTCTCTAAATAACTTTACCTTCTAAACATAATCAGCAAGATTGAAGAGGCCTGAAAATAGGCCTCGTTTTTAAAAGGTTCTAAAAACGAGGTCTATTTTCAGGCCTCAGCTCGAAAAAAGATACAAAATACCTAAGTGAGTGTAGCGTTAAATTTAAAAAAAATAAATAAATAAAATAAAATAATATATATTTGAGATGTGAAAAGTCATGGAAATATCAGTATATATGTTACAGGTTAACATAAGATTAAGATAGAACACAGTACAACTTTGAAAATTCTAAAGCTTGCCCTGGAAAAACAGCAATTTCAGGATATTCTTTTTTGGAAATTGTGGAAATCCAAGATTTAAAATATTCCCAGCTCTTATAACAACTGATAAAGGCTCTCTATACACATTTATACATAGATACAGTGAAACATTCATAAAATATAGAGCATATAAAATTGCAAAACTGATGAAATATTCCAATATTTGAATAAAAAAATATTTTTTAAATTAAAAAACACTCTATATCACTTCTGTTTATCACTCCTGATGTTCAATGAATCAAAAGACAGAAGATTGGGCTTTTTTGGAGTGTTTTAAGCTCTTTCTAAGCCCTTTTTATGGTCATTTTATGGTCACATACTGCTTCAGATTCAGCCCACTCTCTCTGTTTAGGGCTGTATCTCAGCCCCCCTTTCTCCGATTTTCACCATTGAGACCTTCTTCGAACCGTAGGAGCCAAAAGAATTACCTGAAATTAAAAGCTAGATGATTGACAGCACTATTAGCCAATGGGAATGATAAACGTCCCATCTGATGGCAGATCTGAAATCTAATTTGCTGAGCTTCCAACCCTCCCAAGAAGCCGAGGAGTGTCGGAGAGACACGAATCGAACGGATTCACACGGAGCACATGCAGCTAGACATACCAAGCAGTGGAAGTACGGAGATATTTCATTTTTTCGCTGAGATTTGACCAAAAGTGAGTACAATATTTGATGAAAGCTGTGTGACTTTTTGTGTTCGAAGCTGAATATCTCTGCGATGGTTACCGGAGAGAGAAATGGAAGATATGTCCGTAATCTCCGTCAAGCGGACATGCTTTTCCATGCTGCATGTTTGTAGGTAGCACGTTGCTAACGGACGGTAGCAGCTGTTTTCTCCGGTCTTTTCCAGTCATATCGAGTTATGATTTATGATATTTTGTTATTTGTTTGCTTGGCTGATGGGAGATGTGTTTGTCTCATGTAGAAGTGACCTAGTTCATGTTGTTCCCAGGATGCTGAGGTTTCTGCAGAACTATAACATCATTATATTCGTTCTTCGTGGGTTCTCTGCCAGTTACTTTTATCACAAAACTCTCTAAGTTTTTATGTACTACGTCCCCCAATTGGGGGACCCTCGGGCTTAAGCATGTTGCTCTCAGACAGCTGGTCTGGAGGGGTTTACTGGAACAGTTATGGTCGTTCTATGATAGCCACGTGGCCTCGACTCCATCAGGGTTATGGTCAATTTAAGACCTGTAAGTCTGAGTCAGACCTAGGAAACTCAGATATCATGAGGGAAGGAAGACCATGAGCCCAAGAGAAGAGGAACGAGGGGGAGATGGAAGAAATGATGTCCCCAATCTCCTGTTAAAAACTGCAGAGAGAAGGAGAAAATTGAGACAAAAGACTAAGAGAAAAAAAGATGTGTGAAACAGCAGCAATTAAACTAAATATAAAAGTAAAAAAATACAACCCAATCAATAGTTATTTGTAGAAATATCCTGAGCCAATAAATCAAAGGTTCCAGGCATATTTGAATAGAAAAGCATTGATTCAAATGGACCCAGTCAATTACCAATGCTTTCTGACTGTTACAGTACTCTACTGTATTTTTACCACCTCTGCCAGCTAGTGTTGCAGAGCTGGTCACCATATATGACAGCCAGGCTTGACTGCATTAGTGATGTGATTGTAAATGAATGTGATTATTTGTGTGCACTGGTGTGAGTGACTATGACGTGCCAATTGGTAAAGATGCATGCAGATCCATCACCTTTCCTTTCTCTTTCTTGTAAGTGAACAGCTGTGTACAAATCATTACGGTAGTACCTTCTCATTTTTAGCTGGCCATCACTTTCCCCGGTTAAAATGACAATTGTTGCTGATGGCAGATCATATAAGCTGTCACTAATTAACGTTAATTGTGTGAATCTTCTCCAGCAGTTGCAAATTCTTAAATTTCAATTCATATTATATCAATATTTTTCATTGGCATACGTAATAGTTTTGAACCAGGATCTTAAGTATTCAGCTCAAGGAGCTCACTTAAAATAATGTTTGCTATATTTAGTATGATACACCACATATTTCAGTGTCTAGCCTATTATGGCTATATTTAGTATTTATTACTCCCTTGGTGGTTTTTTTTCATTACAACCTGGAGTTTAAAAACATTACATTTTACTAAAAAAAAAATCGAAAAAATGAAAAGTGGTGCGTGCATAGGTACGAAGCAAAAATAAGAAAACAAGTTTGAAAGGTATGCCAAAAGTGTTTTTTTTTTATTTTTTTTAAACAATGGCTCATTTGTGGCCCCCCTTCCACAAGCTTCGTGGACTGATGGCTTAAAGCGGTCCTATGGACAGATACTTTAATCTCCACAGTGCTTTCCAGCTCCTTCAGGGTTATCTTTGGTCTCATCGTTGCCTCTCTGATTAATACCCTCCTTGCTTGGTCTGCAAGTTTTGGTGGGCAGGTCACTTAAAGCAGGTTTGTTGTTTGTATTTTTATAAGAATTGATTTAATGGTGCTCCATGGGGTGTTTAAAGTGTTGGATACATTTTTATAACCCAACCCTGATCTAAAGAGATTTGTTCCTGACCTGTTGGAGAACTCCTTTGTGGAGCCTTTTTAGCAGTGTTGCAGACTCCGCGGGCTTTCAGAACATACCAAGATCATGTTATATCATGTTACACTTACATTGCACACAAATACACACATCAATTTTTACACAATCACTTTTAAATTTTTTTAATTTTTACACCAATTATTTTGTGTAGGTCTATTTCATGAAATCAGAAAAAATATATATTTTAATTCCAGGTTGTAGTGCAACAAAATATAAAAAAAAAAAGATCTTAGGTTAATAGTTTTGAAATACAGAAGCCTACGTACGTACTCAATTAACTGTTTTGTTCTTGTTTGTTTTGTATGTTATGTGTTTGTTGGTGTATATTTGTTCACTTGGACGTTGAGGTGTATGTGCACATAACCTGTGCCTGTATGGACCACCTATTTTGTTTTCTTCCTCAAATACTCTTAACCTTTGACCCATCTCTGCATTAACGCTGAGTTGGTGGTTTGTCCATAACTTGCTCTAATCTGACACTCAAATTGACATCCCTATGGTTCTGTTGACACATAGGATTCATGGAAACAGTGCAGGGCTATATGTCAACTCAACAATAATGGTTTTATTATACAATGCTGCCCAAGTCTAACAGGCAAGACAAGGGATATAAGTATATATTGTACCAGTAAGAGTACGGGGGAGCTGGCAATCCTGCCTGCATGATATATTTTGCGGTTCTGTGTTGTTGGCATGTTTTCGGTTTCAGTGTGTTTCTATTATACAACGCTACTGCAAGCAGATATGACAACTAGAAACTAGAAGACTTGGGCTTCTCCAAGGCAACTGGGAGTAATACTGTTATTATTAGAACAGTGGTCAACACAAGACAAAAAATACAGACAAAAAAGTGCTATGTGTGTATGTGAAAATATGTCTGAGGATATACAGTACAATAGAATTTATGGATAATTTAATTAAGACTATGTCGCAGGCCATTCATCCATTAGCTACATCGGCTAATCCTTTGGAGGGCTGCGGAGGGCTTGAACCAATCCCGGATGACAATGGGAGATAGGCTGGGTATACCCTGGACAGGTCACCAGTCAATCAGGCTCACTTAGACAGACAACCCATTCAACCCATTCAGACAACCCATATGGGAAGAACATACAAACCTCACAGAAAAAAGAAAAGCTGGCAGTTGGCTGGCAAGGTGTGAGGTAGCAGTGCTAACCATTGTACCACCATAACTATTACTGTAATGCTATCATAACTACAGATGTGAACATTCACCACTTGGTTCAAACTCAATTTAAACGGTTTGAATATGGTCAAATTCCAGAGGGAATAACTGCTGAGTAGATGCTTTTTTTCAGTATACTAAAAAGCCTGGTATGACATGTCATATTGTGTTTTTTTGTGCCAGACAGTATCTTTTCACCTCTGTGTTTAAGTCCTTTTGGTTCCATAAGCTTATTACAGCAAATGTGTTTGTGCTCTCTCTGCACAATGTGCCTGTATTGTGTCTTCATTGAAATGAAAAATACCTATAAATTGCAAGTGAATACCCAGTTTGGCTGCAAGAAAGTATCTGCATCATTAATTCATCACCTGGTCACAGTTGCTTGTATATACAGTTAACAATTTTAGGACATTAAAAGCCTGTTTCTAAATATAATATCAAAAAGAGGAATGCTAGGTCATTGTTTCAGAATTTACTCAAGTCATCCTGCCTCATAGCCAAAGTAATTTAATTGCATACATGCATTCTACATATATCTATGCTACGAGAGAGAGAGACAGAGAGAGAGAGAGAGAGGTTAATAATAATAATTGTATTACTGTATAACATTGAAAATGTTATGTCAGTATTGTGTTAATATTCATATTGTTATTATTATTATTGTGCACTTTTTTATTTTGATCTTTGGAAACATTATTTTACTTTCATGCCAATAAAGCCACAATAAATTGAATTTACAGCGAGAGCGAGAGAGTACCCTTGACTGGTAGAGGTAAAGATGTATGTGTCAATATGTGTGTGGATGTGAGAAAGAATTAGAAAACACACAGCAAATTCCCAGCTGCCAAGATACAATTCATAAACATTCAACCCTTTGTCCATCAGTATATCTTTATAGAAAGAACGTTGTCTATGCTATTGATGCTTTGCATTGCTTATGCATCATCACTCATGTTTTATCTGCTCACAGCACATGCATGATGAATTCAAAGTTCTGAAATACAATCACTGTGCAAGGCAACCTGTTAATGGATTTGATGTCATATTACACTATACGATTATTTGTATTATGCCCTTTTGAACAAGAGAATATTTCATGTAATGCATGAGACAGAGCACACTGTGATCTACAATCAAGTAAATTCTTCAACTAGTTGTATCTGTACTTCATGATTTTGTTATAGCCCCCAGGAGCACCCCCCTGTCCATAAATAGAAAGTCTATATGGAGCTGCCCCACATGATCACAGAACTAGAGTAACAATATGTAACTACACATTTGATTTATACTCAGCTGTTTATCTTCCAATAGAAGTATAGCCTTTGTAACTGGAGGAAGCCCGGTGACAACAGTCCTCCTGTGACACAGACACAAACTTATCATATAACAGGTTAGCCGGTAAGGATTTATCCATTCTGCAAAACAGAAGGTAGCGAGTGACCCATTAACACACTCTGTGTTCGGTTCACTCTGTGTTTCAGTCAATCGGTAATTAACCGATTATTCACTCACCCTTTTCCACGTGTGCTTCTCTCAGTGCACCAAGTTATGGGAAGAGGAATTCTTACAGTTTCATGTTAAATGTTTCATGCAGCTGTACTGTACTCATTGTGTTTTTTCCTTTTTCCTACCTGTTCTGTGTATGTTGGTCTCCTCTTCTCCCTCTCCTTCTTTCCATCCCTCTAGAGCTCACTCCCTGTTGCTTCGAGAATTGAACAGATCAAATTACTTGTTCTTCCATGCTGTTACTGTCATTAGATGTTGAAGGACAATCACATAATACCTCACAGTTATAGCCTTACCTCTTAAACTAATAAGCATTGCTGTAATTGTTTCTATAATGCAGGGTTGTAGTAAAATTGGTAGCTACATCTTTATACAGCTACATGAATAAAAAAACAACAACTTTGCTGCAGGCCATTTCAACCCTGTTTCTCTATTCATTAAATTCTTGGATGAAAACATGGAGACAATTTGTTTCAATAATGTTTTATCTCTTGTAAAAAAAAAAATCTCTGTAATATTCTTTGGTCAACTTAAAAAAAAACTCCTCGGAGGTGTATATATGGAAGATGTTGCATTTTGTGTGTTGCTGGAGGGCCCAGCAGAGTGATGTCAAATGGTTGTCACCAGTGAACCCTAACACAGGGCATATTTCAGCCATGTTTTTCAGTCATGGATATGCTCCAATTTTAATCAATTCAGCTGTCAACAGTGGCCAAATAATAGCTGTGTGGCTTTAAGTAGCTGTGATCTGAAGCGTCCTTTTATGCTTTGAGTCTATTTTCTCTACGTAAAAACATGTGCATGGGCTGTGAGCATTGTCAACCTCAAAATAAATGGACTAGCATCCAAAAAAAATTGTCTTTGTGCTATGTCTGGTTTCAGACTAATATGGCATATCAAGGGGGTCTTTCATAGTGACGAACCCACAGAGAACTTGTTGTTTTGATTTTACATCCCATAAATGTATTGTTTTGGCTCACTCTAACCGCTCTAATGAGTGTTGTTTCCAGACACAACTGACAAAAAGTTTTGATACAATAAACCCCACACCACCTACCCAACACCAAATGGCAGAGAGACAAAGTTAGCCACTAGCTGGTGAGAAATGTGGCTAAACAGCCACAGTAACAGCCATATGGTGGTAAACAAAACAGAGCAAAAAACAGAGAATGAGTGTTGGAATTTCATGCATAAAGTGGACACAAACAAGTTCAAATGAATAATAGTGTGTTAGCTCAATGTGTAAATAAGTCAGTGTTTGCTCACATGTTCGCCCTGTGGCCATTTTGCAAGTTCAAAGTATTTAAACGAACTACAACGTATGTCCCAAGTGATGCCAGGGTCAGGAAGTTGTCTTTTGACAACTGGACATTTCATATATATACATATATATATATATATATATATATATATATATATATATATATATATATATATATATATACATACATACATATATATATATATATATATATATTGAATATAGTTGGTTTGCATCTCCAGTGAATGTATTTATTGAAACTTCTCAATATATATCAAAATACCTTTTTTTGCATTATATGGAGAAAGTAAAATAGTTTGTATTATTATTTCAGATTAGAGGGCCCTCACTAGAGCCTGAGACAACTGACCCGGTGTTCCCCCAGTGTCAGCGTCCCCTGCACAAATACTCTGCACACAACAGAAAAAACACAAATCAAGCTGTTGGTGTTTTGCTCATACGTATGCTATAAGAAAGGCCACTTTATGCTCTATTTTAGGTGGACCATTCCCTCTCTGGCAGAGAATGGACCAGAACAAAACAGTTGTCTGGTGCTTTGAGCTCCCACCCTGTTCCTTCACAAGCCCATATTCCACACAGCGGGCTGTGAAATCATTTTTGGTCTCCCTCGGAAGAGAGACCCCATGCAGAAATCCATAAATTCATGAGCATCCACCATCCACATGAAAAGAAAGGATGTGGTGAAAACACAGTGTGAGAGAGAGAGAGAGAGAGAGAGAGAGAGAGAGAGAGAGAGAGAGAGAGAGAGAGAGAGAGAGAGAGAGAGAGAGGATGAGCAAGGGAGGTAAACAGAGAGACAGACATGTGGCAAAACAGGGTAGAGAGTAAAAGAAGAGATACTGGACAGCAGAGAGGAGAGGAGACAAATGAATGCTGAACAGCAGTGTGAGCGCTTGGAGGGACCCAGCATGAGTCTGGTCTGAACCCCCAACCGATTTAGTGCCGGAAGACACAGACATAGGAATATCAAAATGCTGCGGTTGCTCGCACATGGGCGCGCATTCATTATCTCACACACACACACACACACACACACACCCACACACACACACACACACACACACACACACACACACACACACACACACCACTGCTCCGTTCCTTCATTCTACTCAGCCCAGCTTCTCACTCTCCCTCTTCTCCCTGGGAGCTCCCAACCTGCCTGGCCTTGTTGCAGCTCTCCCATCTTATTGCACTTCTCCTGACTTATTCTCTTCTCATCCTCTCCCCATCAACCCTATAAGTGGCATTGCTAGCCCTGGCACAGTATATGGAGCTTAAGTGCAGTAGGAGAGATAATGTACCCCAAGCAATGTGACAGTGCTCATTGATTCTTACATAATATGTTACAAAGCGAATTGCCTAAAGCTATATCTTTGATGATGAAAGCTGTTCAGTATTGCATTTTTTTACAGTCAAAAAGGCTGAATTTGAATTACTTTATGATGATAGTGTTTTATTACAACATAAGATATTATGTGATATTGAAACTGGGTCGTTTCATCAGCAGTTCAAAAACCTCTTCTGAACAGGCCATCTCATGCCGGGAAAAAAATTAAAATAAATCAGGAAAGCCTGAATGGCAGAATACTAGAACTGCGACGGGTAAAGTTCACCCGCAACTGTTTTTAGATTGTATGTAACTTTGTTTCAGTCTGCGATGCCTAAAATTATAAAAAATTGTCAAGATAAAGCCAGATTTGAAAAATAGCCATATATACCTAGAAGCGGCAGCAGGTGGAATTTACTCCTTTGAAGAATACAGTAATGTCGTCGCTGTTAGTGTAATAGAGTTGCATCTTAAGTCATACCCTAACCTTTACTATGGACAAGAGAAAGAGATTCATGAATGTAAATCAGGCATTTCACTTGCTCAGTGTCTGATGGTGGGGAGGTTTCAGGAGGGTGCAATGTGTCTTGGGATGATTGTTACTGTTGTTCTGAGTAGAATAAAGTAACTACAACTGTTTTTGCCTTTCGTTATACAACCCTTTCGTGTAGAATGATACATAAATGTGTCTTGTACTTTATAGCTTGTACTTTGAAAATCATTGCATTCGAACAGTGGGTAAATTGTACCCGTTGGAGGTTTTAGGTATACAGTGAGCCCTGGCAGTTCTCATGTTAAAGATCACAGATGACACATGCTCACCATCCAATCTCAAAGTGTTTAATAGAATCAGCATGGAGAAACCGGATAAACTGGTAGATCCATTCCAAAGAAATACACAAAGCTATAACTAGTGCCAGCAATGACTCTGCAAAGAACACTATATGCTAGCTAGTTTACGTTGTATACTGCGCAAAGCTCAAAAATGTTCACTTGGACTTACTACAACAGTCGATTTGTAAATAATAAAGTGTGCACAGCGCTATGTAGCACAAAACTGTTGTTGAGGGTTCAGACCACACATTTCCGCCGTTGTTTCAGGTGTGAGTCTTTCTCAATTGCTAGCTAATGAGTGCTAATTTGAAATTGAAAAATGTGCACATTGAGCAGATTTAGCTCCATGTTTGATTAATTTCCAGTTGTGACGCTCCGCCGTTGCTGCAGAGAGTTGATGAGTTGATGCTGCTTAAAAAAATTAGGTAGGTGAACTGAAGGAGGGGGGATTGACTGAAGGAACCACAGCTCCCATGGTATCACTGTGGGAGAACAAACTGTAGCAATTGTTCTTCCACCGAACATGAATTAGTGACATATTACTACAATATGATATCACAAGTCATCTTAGCATCTTGTCTAACTGTATAGTATATGACATGTGAGAATCCTGCTTTGTCTGTTTTGTTATTAAGGAGATAATCGAGATTTCCTTGGTAAAAACTCATATTTGTTAAGATTTGGATGATGATGTTTGACTTTGGGTGGGATACAAAAGTGTAGTTATGGTCAGATAATCACGAAGTAATGAGGGACTACCTAGTAACTACTCAGTAACACACAGCTTTACTTGTGGATCACAAAAATAGTAACTAATGTTTAAGTAACAAATGCATTGTTACTCGTTTTAGCTGCTCAGTGGCTGATTAGGAGCAACTCATGAATGAATTTATATGAATGTAATACTTAACCAATCATTACCCAATGATTAATTAATATAGTATCTCCCAGTCTTTTGATTATCATTATCCACTGTATAGTAGTTATTCAGGAACTACTCATTACAGTTTATTCATGATTAGGTCTTCCCTGATTCATTTCTCACATGTTTCTGTATAACTATACTTGTTATTTTGTGTTCTGAAAAGTGTTACCCATACTGATATTATCTCATGTACAACTGCAGGGCATGTATGTTTAAAGAACAAGTTCTAGAATAAACCGTCACACAGAGCCACATACAGTACATACATTGAGCATATCATACCATTATCACCTCTGGGATTCTGGTTGCTGTCATGCTGATCTCTCTGTTTGTTGTGTTCAATCTATAACATTAACACTGGGACTCAGTAACTCATTGGGTGCTCTATTGACACCACTGTGACACACAGACACAAACAAACATATCATTGTTCAGAATGCACACACACACACACACACACACACACACACACACACACACACACACACACACACACACACACACACACACACAAGAAGCAACTGTGTAAATATGCATGCATTTGTTTTACAGTGAATGCAAACATGCTTGCGCACAAGCAGGATGCAATACAAACACACACACACACACACACACACACACACACACACACACACACATTTATTGAAAAAGGCTAACATGTCTACACAGATGCACCAGAAAGCTTAATAACCATGATTATTCCACCCCAGGTGCCTATTGGCCACTGAGGGCCATCACATGACATGTCCACACAGTCTCTGACATAGATTGGTAGATATGGAATCAAAAGAGAATTAAGGTAAAGGCATTACACACAGGTTTCATGAGGGCACTTACTATACAGTATGCATGGACTGACACACTCGTCACACTGTGAAAGAGAATGCCATAGTTATAGAATAATCTTTAATCACAATGTATTGATGATGAATGAGGTGATGTGTGATGACTAATTCACTGTGATTCCTCATGCAATAGAGAGCAAAAGAATGAACAAAAGGAAGAATTGAGTATTTAATTAACCAGACTGTGAGTTTGGGCAACACAAACTGAGACACTATGAGAGAGACAGTGAAGAGAAAATTATTAATAAGGATATGGACTAATTGAAAAGACATAGTAACTGTTCTGTGTCAATGATAATTAATTTATAAATCTCATATGTGCCCAATACGAATGAGTTTGTAAGCCTTAAAAATAACCCTAACCCTGACTTATATAACGTGAGGGTAAAAATAAACGTTTTAATAACACATTGATACTGGGTGGGAATTTTATTTATGTATTTACTTGTTAAGTCAGAAAAGAAGTGAGTGGGATAAATTAAGCCCATCTTCTGCAACAGACTAAAAGTGCTGAATTAATTATTTTACAAGACAGTATGTCTGCTTCCAAAGGTCTTGTCTGCCCCCCTCAGGCTGTCAAACATATAGCATCCATGCAAAGTAACCATGAAGTGAGCCCATTGTCTAGCCGCAATGCCACCATGATGTCATAGTAAATTGGTGGGACAGAGGGGATTACTTCATTATTTGTCTATTAAGATGCTACAACCATTCTTCCTGGGGCTGGGCTAAACCATTGCTGGAGAACTACAGGGAAGATAAAACAAGAAAGAGAAGAGAAGAGAGAAGACTATCTCCCTCACTTCCTCTTGACAGTGAAAGGTGAAATATAATATTGTCTGAAAAGTTCTCACGCTTTCAATAGATTTACTGAATACCTTAAACAGCCACACTTAAATGTCTGTGTGTTCTAGTTATTGTCTGAAAACATACAATATCTGTGTCAACGTTTTAGTCTGAAATATCTGAATATTATTAGTAGCATTCCAGTGGTTGCATGTCAAACAAGTTATATGTATCATCTGGGGATAGATGAATTATGAATTGAGTGAAACCCTGTTGAGTTTGTGATTTGTGTAACATGTAGAACTTCAGCTACAGAATTAGTTCTTCAAAGACAAAAACACATTACATGGCATGCACTTTATTATAAAGTGCATTACAATTTGAAAATGAATACATACATGAACCACTTTAAATCTTTGTAAAACCAAAGGGATAGAGCCACTGCAGAACACCCTGGAGCCATAATCACTGAAGACCATGACACAATTCAACTCTGCAGATGGGTGATGGTTGATAACATACTTCAACTAATTTAAATTTCTGTCAGGTAACAATTGTTGCTGTCCAAAATAGAAATGAATCCCTAAATGCAGCTGATAGTTTTCACTTTAGAGATTTTGCATTTTTGTAAAATCCCCATTTATCTATTTTGTGAACATGGAAGACAATTGTAGTAGGTTATTGTGAAGACGATGATGCTGTTTTAATTTTTGGAATTATCTGATATGTATTCCATTGCTTTTAGATGAGAGATGAAGAGCTACTGTATCAATACAATTGTACGCAAAGGCAACTTGAAAGAATGGTAAATCAGGGAAACCACATGTTTTATATGTTTCCAAATAGCCACTCTTCTCTCGTTTGGCCACTGTCATTTTCAAAATAATGCAAAAGGAGCTTTTAAACACATCCTTATACTAAAACACAATTAATTAGGTCAGATACACAACTCAAAGAATGGAAACAGGAATGAAACATAAAGAATAGCCATACAAAATGTTTCTGCTGCCAAGCTAAATGTCCTTTTCTGAAAAGTACCTGGGAATGGATGTCAACGTTATCAAAGATTCAAAGTCTGTGCTCTGACTAAAACCCAGGGGTGTAAAGAAATACTGGAAAAAGAATGCTTGCTAATGGAAAGGGTATGCTAAATTATGCAAATCAGTCCCAGAGCCATTAATGGACATGGTATTTATTTATTTCATTATAAATTGGAGGGATCTTTCTTTTCCTCGTCTTTCTTATTAACGCCAGCATGGGAGATAATATAGATTTGAGGCATGGGCCTCAAATCTATAGGTGAGGTGTGTTTTTGTTAATTTTTCCTCTCCTTCCTTTTCTGCTGGCATGTTTTGGCCCTAATGAGAGATACATCACAAACTTCTTGGAATGATATTAGCATTTAATAGGGGACAATAACGTACATTGGGGAAGCAGTAGCTGATGTGACAGAGCAATTAAGACTATGTTTTATGAGTGTGTTGCTGTCTTGAAGTGTGGCCTACACTGTAGAGATTTGCTAATTTGGAGCAGGGCACAAATGTCCTGGGCAACATCTTGGGCGGTGGGGCTCTCGAGAATCGCACACATATTGCTGGCTGTGTTCCTTTGTGGCTTCTCTTTGTTTTGAATGGATTTTTTTACACATTATGACAAGAGACAAATTTCAGGGCAAATGTGGATATGTCTGTTAATTATGTTTCTTGTTTTTCCCCATTCAAAGAGTGTCAGGATGGTGTTTGTCTTGCTGTACTTAAGCTTTTCTTTTTTGTGTAATTTCACTGTCAACAAATAATAAAATAACAAACAAATTGAGATTTCAATTACTTGTGTTTAGAATTGGCTGTCATGACCAACATGGCTCCAATTGTGATTTCTATAATAACAATTTTCAAGAATCTTTCTCAAAAAAATGATCCATGATGGTAAAAGCTTGTTATCCGATATTAAAAAAAAGGTAATAATTGAAGAAATTGCCCTTTAAAACCAAGTTAAAATATTCCACTTCATAGAACTTCCATGTTCTGGACAAAAACACAAAATACATACGTTACATACAATATGGATGTTGCCTTGTTAATGCATGTTTTTTTTTCCAGTATGTAATCATATTGGACAGTGGGTGTCTATGGTGAGATAAACTGTGCATGTGTTTGTGTGTGTGTGTGTGTGTGTGTGTGTGTGTGTGTGTGTGTGTGTGTGTGTGTGTGTGTAGACTGATCTAGTCTAGTCAATACACCTTTTCTTAAGCTGCTTACAGGCTGTGTGAATGTGTGTGTGTGTGTGTGTGTGTGTGTGTGTGTGTGTGTGTGTGTGTGCATAAACAGCAATGTGTCTACCAAAAGTGTCAATATATGTGCTTATTATTGTGTGTTGTGTTCGTGCATTTTTGTGCCCTCCCGCTTACCCACTCACATCTTTTGTGTCATTTGGGTGCTTTTAACACACAGAAACTGTGACCACATGATGCTTTCAGACTTAGTTCCATAATTTAGCCATGGCAGAACAAACCAAATTTGACTGTGGGAGGCTGAACATCTGTAATCCTCCACCCAGCAGACAATCAATCCCTCCACTGCCCTTTGGATGACTCCACACAGTGCCCCCACTCACCTCCCTTGTCTTTGCTGTTCGCTGCTTGTGCACAGTTCAGATGACTGAGAGGGCTTGTTGAGATTTGTTGTGGTTGTGGTGCTTATTTGTGAGGGACATTTTAAGATGTTAGGGGGCGATGACTTGTGTGTATTTGTCAATATCTGTGTGTGATTGCATGAATGTTTCTCTTTATTTGTGTTTTTGTTTGTGTACAAACGTTGACACTTGGCTAGGGTTGACCTTTGTTCAGCAAGTCATTGTGATATATCACTTGTATATTAGTGTATTAAAGGAATACATGAAGAATGCAAAAGCAGTTTCTTGGCTTTTTTTGTATTTAGTGCATACTTTAGACATGCATAGAGGATGACATTTAAGTGTTTTGCAAAAAATCAACTGTTTGTATCATATTTTATAAATCAGGAGTTTTTGAAATGCTAATGATAGCTGGCAAGTCTTTCACCACAATAACATCAGTACCTCACGGAAAGAGGACTCTCTCATGAAAGGATTTTGATCTCAAGGGAACATCCTGATTAAATGAAGGTCACATTTTCCACCAAGGAGTTGCAAGTAAATTTCACCCAGGCATTTTAGGTCTGACAGTACCTTTAGACGCTATGCTGTTCACACAACATGGTTTGTGTGATGCAAATCTCGAGGCATTTTGAATAGCCATCAAACCGCCAGTTTAATAACTTCGCAGCATGTTCATATTGATGTGTAAAGGTGTTTGGAGGATTGGTAATCTCCAGTGTGCACAACCCAAGTGGTTTCTCTATTGTTATTCTCATAATCCTGCCCTCTTTGAAACCCTCATACAAACTGCTGATAGATGTTGGCGAGAACATCTGGTGGGCCTGCCTGTTCACAAACTGATAGAGGCAGACAGGGAAAAGAGTTCTGCTGCTAGAACTCACAGCTGGAGCAAGGTATTGGAATAGTGGAATAGTAGAAAGGAGGATATATTAATTAATCAGAGCTGCACTTGAAGAAAAAGGTAAAAGTCAAAGCAAGGGGCATTGAATTACATTGAGCATATGTGATTTTGAATTTCAGAAATGAATACAACCTAAATCTACTACACATAATTTTAAAACATGAACTAATGACTAAAGAAGTAACTTCTTTTAAACTTTACAGTCATGCCATATAATTAGGAAATCACCTTAAAAGCTGCTAAATTCGATATTCAGAGCATAAAGATAGCAACAAAAAACTATTTGCTATGAAAATAAATAGAGGAATAATGTCTACCTGAGCAGAGAATGAGTCATTCTGCCTCTGTGTGTGTTGTCATACGAGCATCTCTTTGCTTTGTCGACATAGCCGGTCGGCCACACCGGCCTTTTAGTGCATGTTATTGCATGTGAGGGTGCCCCACTGGCTAGCTCACGGCCGCCACTCTAACGCCGTGCTCATATGCCAGTTGCAGCTGATATTGGCGCACTGACCCTCCGGTTCCCCTTCAGTTAAACACTGTTAGCTCTGTTAGCGCTTTTACCATAATTTTGTAGTATTTGCGCTGTTAGCACCGTTACCTGCCATCCCCCTGCTCAGCCGTCGCCATGTTGAGAGCTGTTGAGAAGCAATAGAAATGCTCCCAATATTGTATTTAGCACCTTTAATGAATCAACTAACAGATATGAAAGACAGAGGACAATATTTATTTTGATAAAAAGAAAAACCTTGGTTGGAAAGTTGTGAGTGTTGACAAACTGAAGTAAAATTAAAGAAAAAGTAATTTCTGAAAGAGAGTTGGGGCCATGTTGAGTGTAGCGTTAGTCATCCCTTTAGAAACGCAAATCCTCCTACTGTATCGAGAAACATTAGCAATGTGCCCCTAACTTTACAGTACCTTGTACTGATGAATAGAAGCAATGTAAAAAGTTCATGAGAAGATGCCGAAGATTGCTTTTCTTGGTCTCTCAACAATATCTGCTTCTCTATTGTTTTATTCCACCCTGGGCCAAGTAGATGCCTTGGCTGTGAAATTGCGATAGACCGTTGTCATACATCCCTCACAATCATCAGGAGATTGGGATACGTGCTGACTGT